>NW_025728274.1:328614-657229 GCF_021461385.2 Schistocerca piceifrons
TATCCCCTTTCCGATGCACTATTCCATCATTACTGCATCCCTCACCCCTCACACTGACGAATTAACACGGATGTGGTGTCGCTATGCAATACTATTGGTCCTATGATTTCTCCTTCTAAATCGAGTAACGTTTCTATTTAAACGACAAGGGTTTCTTTTGGGAGGAGAGTATCTCCGTTCCGATTCACTATTCCTTCTTCACTGCATCCCTCGCTCCCTCCCATTGACGAATTAACACTGAAATTGAGTCGCTATGGAATACTATGTGTTCTATATCTTCTCCTTCTAAATCGAGGAACGTTTCTACGGAAACGACAATATTTTCTTTTGGGAGGCGAGTATCCCCTTTCCGATGCACTATTCCATCTTTATTGCATCCCTCGCCCCTCACACTGACGAATTAACACGGAAGTAGTGTCGCTATGAAATACTATTGGTTCTATGACTTCTCCTCCTAATTCGAGTTACGTTTCTATGGAAACGACAAGAGTTTCTTTTGGAAGGAGAGTATCTCCGTTGCGATTCACTATTCCTTCTTTACTGCATCCCTCGCTCCGTCCCAATGACGAATTAACACTGAAATTGAGACGCTATGGAATACTATGTGTTCTATAACTTCTCCTTCTAAATCGAGGAACGTTTCTACGGAAACGACAATATTTTCTTTTGGGAGGCGAGAATCCCCTTTCCGATGCACTATTCCATCTTTACTGCATCCCTCGCCCCTCACACTGACGAATTAACACGGAAGTGGTGTCGCTATGAAATACTATTGGTTCTATGACTTCTCCTTCTAAATCGAGTAACGTTTCTATGGAAACGACAAGAGTTTCTTTTGTTAGGAGACTATCTCCGTTCCGATTCACTATTCCTTCTTCACTGCATCCATCGCTCCCTCCCATTGACGAATTAACACTGAAATTGAGTCGCTATGGAATACTATGTGTTCTATAACTTCTCCTTCTAAATCGAGAAACGTTTCTACGGAAACGACAATATTTTCTTTTGGGAGGCGAGTATCCCCTTTCCGATGCACTATTCCATCTTTACTGCATCCCTCGCCCCTCACACTGACGAATTAACACGGAAGTGGTGTCGCTATGAAATACTATTGGTTCTATGACTTCTTCTTCTAAATCGAGTAACGTTTCTATGGAAACGACAAGAATTTCTTTTGGGAGGAGAGTATCTATGTTCCGATTCACTATTCCTTCTTTACTGCATCCCTCGCTCCCTCCCATTGACGAATTAACACTGAAATTGAGTCGCTATGGAATACTATGTGTTCTATAACTTCTCCTTCTAAATCGAGGAACGTTTCTACGGAAACGACAATATTTTCTTTTGGGAGGCGAGTATCCCCTTTCCGATGCACTATTCCATCTTTACTGCATCCCTCGCCCCTCACACTAACGAATTAACACGGAAGTGGTGTCGCTATGAAATACTATTGGTCCTATGACTTCTCCTTCTAAATCGAGGAACGTTTCAATGGAAACGACAAGAGTTTCTTTTGGGAGGAGAGTATCTCCGTTCCGATTCACTATTCCTTCTTTACTGCATCCCTCGCTCCCTCCCATTGACGAATTAACACTGAAATTGAGTCGCTATGGAATACTATGTGTTCTATAACTTCTCCTTCTAAATCGAGGAACGTTTCTACGGAAACGACAATATTTTCTTTTGGGAGGCGAGTATCCCCTTTCCGATGCACTATTCCATCTTTACTGCATCCCTCGCACCTCACACTGACGAATTAACACGGAAGTGGTGTCGCCATGAAATTCTATTGGTCCTATGATTTCTCCTTCTAAATCGAGTAACGTTTCTATGGAAACGACAAGAGTTTCTTTTGGGAGGAGAGTATCTCCGTTCCGATTCACTATTCCTTCTTTACTGCATCCCTCGCTCCCTCCCATTGACGAATTAACACTGATATTGAGTCGCTATGGAATACTATGTGTTCTATAACTGCTTCTTCTAAATCGAGGAACGTTTCTACGGAAACGACAATATTTTCTTTTGGGAGGCGAGTATCCCCTTTCCGATGCACTATTCCATCTTTACTGCATCCCTCGCCCCTCACACTGACGAATTAACACGGAAGTGGTGTCGCTATGAAATACTATTGGTTCTATGACTTCTCCTTCTGAATCGAGTAACGTTTCTATGGAAACGACAAGAGTTTCTTTTGGGAGGAGAGTATCTCCGTTCCGATTCACTATTCGTTCTTTACTGCATCCCTCGCTCCTTCAAAATGACGAATTAACACTGAAATTGAGTCGCTATGGGATACTATGTGTTCTATAACTTCTCCTTCTAAATCGAGGAACGTTTCTACGGAAACGACAATATTTTCTTTTGGGAGGCGAGTATCCCCTTTCCGATGCACTATTCAATCTTTACTGCATTCCTCGCCCCTCACACTGACGAATTTACACGGAAGTGGTGTCGCTATGAAATACTATTGGTTCTATGACATCTCCTTCTAAATCGAGTAACGTTTCTATAGAAACGACAAGAGTTTCTTTTGGGAGGAGAGTATCTCCGTTCCGATTAACTATTCCTTCTTTACTGCATCACTCGCTCCCTCCCATTGACGAATTAACTTTGAAATTGAGTCGCTATGGAATACTATGTGTTCTATAACTTCTCCTTCTAAATCGAGGAACGTTTCTACGGAAACGACAATATTTTCTTTTCGGAGGCGAGTATCCCCTTTCCGATGCACTATTCAATATTTACTGCATCCCTCGCCCCTCACACTGACGAATTGACACGGAAGTGGTCTCGCTATGAAATACTATTGGTTCTATGACATCTCCTTCTAAATCGAGTAACGTTTCTATAGAAACGACAAGAGTTTCTTTTGGGAGGAGAGTATCTCCGTTCCGATTAACTATTCCTTCTTTACTGCATCACTCGCTCCCTCCCATTGACGAATTAACACTGAAATTGAGTCGCTATGGAATACTATGTGTTCTATAACTTCTCCTTCTAAATCGAGGAACGTTTCTACGGAAACGACAATATTTTCTTTTGGGAGGCGAGTATCCCCTTTCCGATGCACTATTCAATCTTTACTGCATCCCTCGCCCCTCACACTGACGAATTAACACGGAAGTGGTGTCGCTATGAAATACTATTGGTTCTATGACATCTCCTTCTAAATCGAGTAACGTTTCTATGGAAACGACAAGAGTTTCTTTTGGGAGGAGAGTATCTCCGTTCCGATTAACTATTCCTTCTTTACTGCATCACTCGCTCCCTCCCATTGACGAATTAACACTGCAATTGAGTTGCTATGGAATAGTATGTGTTCTATAACTTCTCCTTCTAAATCGAGGAACGTTTCTGCGGAAACGACAATATTTTCTTTTGGGAGGCGTGTATCCCCTTTCCGATGCACTATTCCATCTTTACTGCATCCCTCGCCCCTCACACTGACGAATTAACACGGAAGTGGTGTCGCTATGAAATACTATTGGTTCTATGACATCTCCTTCTAAATCGAGTAACGTTTCTATGGAAACGACAAGAGTTTCTTTTGGGAGGAGAGTATCTCCGTTCCGATTAACTATTCCTTCTTTACTGCATCACTCGCTCCCTCCCATTGACGAATTACACTGAAATTGAGTCGCTATGGAATACTATGTGTTCTATAACTTCTCCTTCTAAATCGAGGAACGTTTCTACGGAAACGACAATATTTTCTTTTGGGAGGCGAGTATCCCCTTTCCGATGCACTATTCCATCTTTACTGCATCCCTCGCCCCTCGCACTGACGAATTAACACGGAAGTGGTGTCGCTATGAAATACTATTGGTTCTATGACATCTCCTTCTAAATCGTGTAACGTTTCTATGGAAACGACAAGAGTTTCCTTTGGGAGGAGAGTATCTCCGTTCCGATTCACTATTCCTTCTTTACTGCATCACTCGCTCCCTCCCATTGACGAATTAACACTGAAATTGAGTCGCTATGGAATACTATGTGTTCTATAACTCCTCCTTCTAAATCGAGGAATGTTTCTACGGAAACGACAATATTTTCTTTTGGGAGGCGAGTATCCGCTTTCCGATGCACTATTCCATCTTTACTGCATCCCTCGCCCCTCACAATGACGAATTAACACGGATGTGGTGTCGCTATGAAATACTATTGGTTCTATGACTTCTCCTTCTAAATCGAGTAACGTTTCTATGGAAACGACAAGAGTTTCTTTTGGGAGGAGAGTATCTCCGTTCCGATTCACTATCCCTTCTTTACTGCATCCCTCGCTCCCTCCCATTGACGAATTAACACTGAAATTGAGTCGCTATGGAATACTATGTGTTCTATAACTTCTCCTTCTAAATCGAGGAACGTTTCTACGGAAACGACATTATTTTCTTTTGGGAGGCGAGTATCCCCTTTCCGATGCACTATTCCATCATTACTGCATCCCTCACCCCTCACACTGACGAATTAACACGGATGTGGTGTCGCTATGCAATACTATTGGTCCTATGATTTCTCCTTCTAAATCGAGTATCGTTTCTATTTAAACGACAAGGGTTTCTTTTGGGAGGAGAGTATCTCCGTTCCGATTCACTATTCCTTCTTTACTGCATCCCTCGCTCCGTCCCAATGACGAATTAACACTGAAATTGAGTCGCTATGGAATACTATGTGTTCCATAACTTCTCCTTCTAAATCGAGGAACGTTTCTACGGAAACGACAATATTTTCTTTTGGGAGGCGAGTATTCCCTTTCCGATGCACTATTCCATCTTTACTGCATGCCTCGCCCCTCACACTGACGAATTAACACGGAAGTGGTGTCGCTATGAAATACTATTGGTTCTATGACTTCTCCTTCTAAATCGAGTAACGTTTCTATGGAAACGAAAAGAGTTTCTTTTGTTAGGAGAGTATCTCCGTTCCGATTCACTATTCCTTCTTCACTGCATCCCTCGCTCCCTCCCATTGACGAATTAACACTGAAATTGAGTCGCTATGGAATACTATGTGTTCTATAACTTCTCCTTCTAAATCGAGAAACGTTTCTACGGAAACGACAATATTTTCTTTTGGGAGGCGAGTATCCCCTTTCCGATGCACTATTCCATCTTTACTGCATCCCTCGCCCCTCACACTGACGAATTAACACGGAAGTGGTGTCGCTATGAAATACTATTGGTTCTACGACTTCTCCTTCTAAATCGAGTAACGTTTCTATGGAAACGACAAGAGTTTCTTTTGGGAGGAGAGTATCTCCGTTCCGATTCACTATTCCTTCTTTACTGCATCCCTCGCTCCGTCCCAATGACGAATTAACACTGAAATTGAGTCGCTATGGAATACTATGTGTTCTATAACTTCTCCTTCTAAATCGAGGAACGTTTCTACGGAAACGACAATATTTTCTTTTGGGAGGCGAGTATCCCCTTTCCGATGCACTATTCCATCTTTACTGCATCCCTCGCCCCTCACACTGACGAATTAACACGGAAGTGGTGTCGCTATGAAATACTATTGGTTCTATGACTTCTCCTTCTAAATCGAGTAACGTTTCTATGGAAACGACAAGAGTTTCTTTTGTTAGGAGAGTATCTCCGTTCCGATTCACTATTCCTTCTTCACTGCATCCCTCGCTCCCACCCATTGACGAATTAACACTGAAATTGAGTCGCTATGGAATACTACGTGGTCTATAACTTCTCCTTCTAAATCGAGAAACGTTTCTACGGAAACGACAATATTTTCTTTTGGGAGGCGAGTATTCCCTTTCCGATGCACTATTCCATCTTTACTGCATGCCTCGCCCCTCACACTGACGAATTAACACGGAAGTGGTGTCGCTATGAAATACTATTGGTTCTATGACTTCTCCTTCTAAATCGAGTAACGTTTCTATGGAAACGACAAGAATTTCTTTTGGGAGGAGAGTATCTCCGTTCCGATTCACTATTCCTTCTTTACTGCATCCCTCGCTCCCTCCCATTGACGAATTAACACTGAAATTGAGTCGCTATGGAATACTATGTGTTCTATAACTTCTCCTTCTAAATCGAGGAACGTTTCTACGGAAACGACAATATTTTCTTTTGGGAGGCGAGTATCCCCTTTCCGATGCACTATTCCATCTTTACTGCATCCCTCGCCACTCACACTGACGAATTATCACGGAAGTGGTGTCGCTATGAAATACTATTGGTAAAATGACTTCTCCCTCTAAATCGAGTAACGTTTCTATGGAAACGACAAGAGTATCTTTTGGGAGGAGAGTATCTCCGTTCCGATTAACTATTCCTTCTTTACTGCATCCCTCGCTCCCTCCCATTGACGAATTAACACTGAAATTGAGTCGCTATGGAATACTATGTGTTCTATAACTTCTCCTTCTAAATCGAGGAACATTTCTACGGAAACGACAATATTTTCTTTTGGGAGGCGAGTATCCCCTTTCCGATGCACTATTCCATCTTTAGTGCATCCCTCGCCCCTCACACTGACGAATTAATACGGAAGTGGTGACGCTATGAAATACTATTGGTTCTATGACTTCTCCTTCTAAATCGAGGAACGTTTCTATGGAAACGACAAGAGTTTCTTTTGGGAGGAGAGTATCTCCGTTCCGATTCACTATTCCTTCTTTACTGCATCCCTCGCTCCCTCCCATTGACGAATTAACACTGAAATTGAGTCGCTATGGAATACTATGTGTTCTATAACTTCTCCTTCTAAATCGAGGAACGTTTCTACGGAAACGACAATATTTTCGTTTGGGAGGCGAGTATCCCCTTTCCGATGCACTATTCCATCTTTACTGCATCCCTCGCACCTCACACTGACGAATTAACACGGAAGTGGTGTCGCCATGAAATACTATTGGTCCTATGATTTCTCCTTCTAAATCGAGTAACGTTTGTATGGAAACGACAAGAGTTTCTTTTGGGAGGAGAGTATCTCCGTTCCGATTCACTATTCCTTCTTTACTGCATCCCTCGCTCCCTCCCATTGACGAATTAACACTGAAATTGAGTCGCTATGGAATACTATGTGTTCTATAACTTCTCCTTCTAAATCGAGGAACGTTTCTACGGAAACGACAATATTTTCTTTCGGGAGGCGAGTATCCCCTTTCCGATGCACTATTCCATCTTTACTGCATCCCTCGCCCCTCACACTGACGAATTAACACGGAAGTGGTGTCGCTATGAAATACTATTGGTTCTATGACATCTCCTTCTAAATCAAGTAACGTTTCTATGGAAACGACAAGAGTTTCTTTTGGGAGGAGAGTATCTCCGTTCCGATTAACTATTCCTTCTTTACTGCATCACTCGCTCCCTCCCATTGACGAATTAACACTGAAATTGAGTTGCTATGGAATACTATGTGTTCTATAACTTCTCCTTCTAAATCGAGGAACGTTTCTACGGAAACGACAATATTTTCTTTTGGGAGGCGAGTATCCCCTTTCCGATGCACTATTCCATCTTTACTGCATCCCTCGCCCCTCACACTGACGAATTAACACGGAAGTGGTGTCGCTATGAAATACTATTGGTTCTATGACATCTCCTTCTAAATCGAGTAACGTTTCTATGGAAACGACAAGAGTTTCTTTTGGGAGGAGAGTATCTCCGTTCCGATTAACTATTCCTTCTTTACTGCATCACTCGCTCCCCTCCCATTGACGAATTACACTGAAATTGAGTCGCTATGGAATACTATGTGTTCTATAACTTCTCCTTCTAAATCGAGGAACGTTTCTACGGAAACGACAATATTTTCTTTTGGAAGGCGAGTATTCCCTTTCCGATGCACTATTCCATCTTTACTGCATCCCTCGCCCCTCGCACTGACGAATTAACACGGAAGTGGTGTCGCTATGAAATACTATTGGTTCTATGACATCTCCTTCTAAATCGTGTAACGTTTCTATGGAAACGACAAGAGTTTCCTTTGGGAGGAGAGTATCTCAGTTCCGATTCACTATTCCTTCTTTACTGCATCACTCGCTCCCTCCCATTGACGAATTAACACTGAAATTGAGTCGCTATGGATTACTATGTGTTCTATAACTTCTCCTTCTAAATCGAGGAACGTTTCTACGGAAACGACAAAATTTTCTTTTGGGAGGCGAGTATCCCCTTTCCGATGCACTATTCCATCTTTACTGCATCCCTCGCCCCTCACAATGACGAATTAACACGGATGTGGTGTCGCTATGAAATACTATTGGTTCTATGACTTCTCCTTCTAAATCGAGTAACGTTTCTATGGAAACGACAAGAGTTTCTTTTGGGAGGAGAGTATCTCCGCTCCGATTCACTATCCCTTCTTTACTGCATCCCTCGCTCCCTCCCATTGACGAATTAACACTGAAATTGAGTCGCTATGGAATATATGTGTTCTATAACTTCTCCTTCTAAATAGAGGAACGTTTCTACGGAAACGACATTATTTCCTTTTGGGAGGCGAGTATCCCCTTTCCGATGCACTATTCCATCATTACTGCATCCCTCACCCCTCACACTGACGAATTAACACGGATGTGGTGTCGCTATGCAATACTATTGGTCCTATGATTTCTCCTTCTAAATCGAGTATCGTTTCTATTTAAACGACAAGGGTTTCTTTTGGGAGGAGAGTATCTCCGTTCCGATTCACTATTCCTTCTTTACTGCATCCCTCGCTCCGTCCCAATAACGAATTAACACTGAAATTGAGTCGCTATGGAATACTATGTGTTCCATAACTTCTCCTTCTAAATCGAGGAACGTTTCTACGGAAACGACAATATTTTCTTTTGGGAGGCGAGTATTCCCTTTCCGATGCACTATTCCATCTTTACTGCATGCCTCGCCCCTCACACTGACGAATTAACACGGAAGTGGTGTCGCTATGAAATACTATTGGTTCTATGACTTCTCCTTCTAAATCGAGTAACGTTTCTATGGAAACGAAAAGAGTTTCTTTTGTTAGGAGAGTATCTCCGTTCCGATTCACTATTCCTTCTTCACTGCATCCCTCGCTCCCTCCCATTGACGAATTAACACTGAAATTGAGTCGCTATGGAATACTATGTGTTCTATAACTTCTCCTTCTAAATCGAGAAACGTTTCTACGGAAACGACAATATTTTCTTTTGGGAGGCGAGTATCCCCTTTCCGATGCACTATTCCATCTTTACTGCATCCCTCGCCCCTCACACTGACGAATTAACACGGAAGTGGTGTCGCTATGAAATACTATTGGTTCTACGACTTCTCCTTCTAAATCGAGTAACGTTTCTATGGAAACGACAAGAGTTTCTTTTGGGAGGAGAGTATCTCCGTTCCGATTCACTATTCCTTCTTTACTGCATCCCTCGCTCCGTCCCAATGACGAATTAACACTGAAATTGAGTCGCTATGGAATACTATGTGTTCTATAACTTCTCCTTCTAAATCGAGGAACGTTTCTACGGAAACGACAATATTTTCTTTTGGGAGGCGAGTATCCCCTTTCCGATGCACTATTCCATCTTTACTGCATCCCTCGCCCCTCACACTGACGAATTAACACGGAAGTGGTGTCGCTATGAAATACTATTGGTTCTATGACTTCTCCTTCTAAATCGAGTAACGTTTCTATGGAAACGACAAGAGTTTCTTTTGTTAGGAGAGTATCTCCGTTCCGATTCACTATTCCTTCTTCACTGCATCCCTCGCTCCCACCCATTGACGAATTAACACTGAAATTGAGTCGCTATGGAATACTACGTGTTCTATAACTTCTCCTTCTAAATCGAGAAACGTTTCTACGGAAACGACAATATTTTCTTTTGGGAGGCGAGTATTCCCTTTCCGATGCACTATTCCATCTTTACTGCATGCCTCGCCCCTCACACTGACGAATTAACACGGAAGTGGTGTCGCTATGAAATACTATTGGTTCTATGACTTCTCCTTCTAAATCGAGTAACGTTTCTATGGAAACGACAAGAATTTCTTTTGGGAGGAGAGTATCTCCGTTCCGATTCACTATTCCTTCTTTACTGCATCCCTCGCTCCCTCCCATTGACGAATTAACACTGAAATTGAGTCGCTATGGAATACTATGTGTTCTATAACTTCTCCTTCTAAATCGAGGAACGTTTCTACGGAAACGACAATATTTTCTTTTGGGAGGCGAGTATCCCCTTTCCGATGCACTATTCCATCTTTACTGCATCCCTCGCCCCTCACACTGACGAATTATCACGGAAGTGGTGTCGCTATGAAATACTATTGGTAAAATGACTTCTCCCTCTAAATCGAGTAACGTTTCTATGGAAACGACAAGAGTATCTTTTGGGAGGAGAGTATCTCCGTTCCGATTAACTATTCCTTCTTTACTGCATCCCTCGCTCCCTCCCATTGACGAATTAACACTGAAATTGAGTCGCTATGGAATACTATGTGTTCTATAACTTCTCCTTCTAAATCGAGGAACATTTCTACGGAAACGACAATATTTTCTTTTGGGAGGCGAGTATCCCCTTTCCGATGCACTATTCCATCTTTAGTGCATCCCTCGCCCCTCACACTGACGAATTAATACGGAAGTGGTGACGCTATGAAATACTATTGGTTCTATGACTTCTCCTTCTAAATCGAGGAACGTTTCTATGGAAACGACAAGAGTTTCTTTTGGGAGGAGAGTATCTATGTTCCGATTCACTATTCCTTCTTTACTGCATCCCTCGCTCCCTCCCATTGACGAATTAACACTGAAATTGAGTCGCTATGGAATACTATGTGTTCTATAACTTCTCCTTCTAAATCGAGGAACGTTTCTACGGAAACGACAATATTTTCGTTTGGGAGGCGAGTATCCCCTTTCCGATGCACTATTCCATCTTTACTGCATCCCTCGCACCTCACACTGACGAATTAACACGGAAGTGGTGTCGCCATGAAATACTATTGGTCCTATGATTTCTCCTTCTAAATCGAGTAACGTTTCTATGGAAACGACAAGAGTTTCTTTTGGGAGGAGAGTATCTCCGTTCCGATTCACTATTCCTTCTTCACTGCATCCCTCGCTCCCTCCCATTGACGAATTAACACTGAAATTGAGTCGCTATGGAATACTATGTGTTCTATAACTTCTCCTTCTAAATCGAGGAACGTTTCTACGGAAACGACAATATTTTCTTTTGGGAGGCGAGTATCCCCTTTCCGATGCACTATTCCATCTTTACTGCATCCCTCGCCCCTCACACTGACGAATTAACACGGAAGTGGTGTCGCTATGAAATACTATTGGTTCTATGACATCTCCTTCTAAATCGAGTAACGTTTCTATGGAAACGACAAGAGTTTCTTTTGGGAGGAGAGTATCTCCGTTCCGATTAACTATTCCTTCTTTACTGCATCACTCGCTCCCTCCCATTGACGAATTAACACTGAAATTGAGTTGCTATGGAATACTATGTGTTCTATAACTTCTCCTTCTAAATCGAGGAACGTTTCTACGGAAACGACAATATTTTCTTTTGGGAGGCGAGTATCCCCTTTCCGATGCACTATTCCATCTTTACTGCATCCCTCGCCCCTCACACTGACGAATTAACACGGAAGTGGTGTCGCTATGAAATACTATTGGTTCTATGACATCTCCTTCTAAATCGAGTAACGTTTCTATGGAAACGACAAGAGTTTCTTTTGGGAGGAGAGTATCTCCGTTCCGATTAACTATTCCTTCTTTACTGCATCACTCGCTCCCTCCCATTGACGAATTACACTGAAATTGAGTCGCTATGGAATACTATGTGTTCTATAACTTCTCCTTCTAAATCGAGGAACGTTTCTACGGAAACGACAATATTTTCTTTTGGAAGGCGAGTATCCCCTTTCCGATGCACTATTCCATCTTTACTGCATCCCTCGCCCCTCGCACTGACGAATTAACACGGAAGTGGTGTCGCTATGAAATACTATTGGTTCTATGACATCTCCTTCTAAATCGTGTAACGTTTCTATGGAAACGACAAGAGTTTCCTTTGGGAGGAGAGTATCTCAGTTCCGATTCACTATTCCTTCTTTACTGCATCACTCGCTCCCTCCCATTGACGAATTAACACTGAAATTGAGTCGCTATGGATTACTATGTGTTCTATAACTTCTCCTTCTAAATCGAGGAACGTTTCTACGGAAACGACAAAATTTTCTTTTGGGAGGCGAGTATCCCCTTTCCGATGCACTATTCCATCTTTACTGCATCCCTCGCCCCTCACAATGACGAATTAACACGGATGTGGTGTCGCTATGAAATACTATTGGTTCTATGACTTCTCCTTCTAAATCGAGTAACGTTTCTATGGAAACGACAAGAGTTTCTTTTGGGAGGAGAGTATCTCCGCTCCGATTCACTATCCCTTCTTTACTGCATCCCTCGCTCCCTCCCATTGACGAATTAACACTGAAATTGAGTCGCTATGGAATATATGTGTTCTATAACTTCTCCTTCTAAATCGAGGAACGTTTCTACGGAAACGACATTATTTTCTTTTGGGAGGCGAGTATCCCCTTTCCGATGCACTATTCCATCATTACTGCATCCCTCACCCCTCACACTGACGAATTAACACGGATGTGGTGCCGCTATGCAATACTATTGGTCCTATGATTTCTCCTTCTAAATCGAGTAACGTTTCTATTTAAACGACAAGGGTTTCTTTTGGGAGGAGAGTATCTCCGTTCCGATTCACTATTCCTTCCTTACTGCATCCCTCGCTCCGTCCCAATGACGAATTAACACTGAAATTGAGTCGCTATGGAATACTATGTGTTCTATAACTTCTCCTTCTAAATCGAGGAACGTTTCTACGGAAACGACAATATTTTCTTTTGGAAGGCGAGTATTCCCTTTCCGATGCACTATTCCATCTTTACTGCATGCCTCGCCCCTCACACTGACGAATTAACACGGAAGTGGTGTCGCTATGAAATACTATTGGTTCTATGACTTCTCCTTCTAAATCGTGTAACGTTTCTATGGAAACGACAAGAGTTTCTTTTGTTAGGAGAGTATCTCCGTTGCGATTCACTATTCCTTCTTCACTGCATCCCTCGCTCCCTCCCATTGACGAATTAACACTGAAATTGAGGCGCTATGGAATACTATGTGTTCTATAACTTCTCCTTCTAAATCGAGAAACGTTTCTACGGAAACGACAATATTTTCTTTTGGGAGGCGAGTATCCCCTTTCCGATGCACTATTCCATTTTTACTGCATCCCTCGCCCCTCACACTGACGAATTAACACGGAAGTGGTGTCGCTATGAAATACTATTGGTTCTACGACTTCTCCTTCTAAATCGAGTAACGTTTCTATGGAAACGACAAGAGTTTCTTTTGGGAGGAGAGTATCTCCGTTCCGATTCACTATTCCTTCTTTACTGCATCCCTCGCTCCGTCCCAATGACGAATTAACACTGAAATTGAGTCGCTATGGAATACTATGTGTTCTATATTTTCTCCTTCTAAATCGAGGAACGTTTCTACGGAAACGACAATATTTTCTTTTGGGAGGCGAGTATCCCCTTTCCGATGCACTATTCCATCTTTACTGCATCCCTCGCCCCTCACACTGACGAATTATCACGGAAGTGGTGTCGCTATGAAATACTATTGGTCCAATGACTTCTCCTTCTAAATCGAGTAACGTTTCTATGGAAACGACAAGAGTATCTTTTGGGAGGAGAGTATCTCCGTTCCGATTCACTATTCCTTCTTTACTGCATCCCTCGCTCCCTCCCATTGACGAATTAACACTGAAATTGAGTCGCTATGGAATACAATGTGTTCTATATTTTCTCCTTCTAAATCGAGGAACGTTTCTACGGAAACGACATTATTTTCTTTTGGGAGGCGAGTATCCCCTTTCCGATGCACTATTCCATCATTACTGCATCCCTCACCCCTCACACTGACGAATTAACACGGATGTGGTGTCGCTATGCAATACTATTGGTCCTATGATTTCTCCTTCTAAATCGAGTAACGTTTCTATTTAAACGACAAGGGTTTCTTTTGGGAGGAGAGTATCTCCGTTCCGATTCACTATTCCTTCTTTTCTGCATCCCTCGCTCCGTCCCAATGACGAATTAACACTGAAATTGAGTCGCTATGGAATACTATGTGTTCTATAACTTCTCCTTCTAAATCGAGGAACGTTTCTACGGAAACGACAATATTTTCTTTTGGGAGGCGAGTATTCCCTTTCCGATGCACTATTCCATCTTTACTGCATGCCTCGCCCCTCACACTGACGAATTAACACGGAAGTGGTGTCGCTATGAAATACTATTGGTTCTATGACTTCTCCTTCTAAATCGAGTAACGTTTCTATGGAAACGACAAGAGTTTCTTTTGTTAGGAGAGTATCTCCGTTCCGATTCACTATTCCTTCTTCACTGCATCCCTCGCTCCCTCCCATTGACGAATTAACACTGAAATTGAGTCGCTATGGAATACTTTGTGTTCTATAACTTCTCCTTCTAAATCGAGAAACGTTTCTACGGAAACGACAATATTTTCTTTTGGGAGGCGAGTATCCCCTTTCCGATGCACTATTACATCTTTACTGCATCCCTCGCCCCTCACACTGACGAATTAACACGGAAGTGGTGTCGCTATGAAATACTATTGGTTCTACGACTTCTCCTTCTAAATCGAGTAACGTTTCTATGGAAACGACAAGAGTTTCTTTTGGGAGGAGAGTATCTCCGTTCCGATTCACTATTCCGTCTTTACTGCATCCCTCGCTCCCTCCCATTGACGAATTAACACTGAAATTGAGTCGCTATGGAATACTATGTGTTCTATAACTTCTCCTTCTAAATCGAGGAACGTTTCTACGGAAACGACAATATTTTCTTTTGGGAGGCGAGTATCCCCTTTCCGATGCACTATTCCATCTTTACTGCATCCCTCGCACCTCACACTGACGAATTAACACGGAAGTGGTGTCGCCATGAAATACTATTGGTCCTATGATTTCTCCTTCTAAATCGAGTAACGTTTCTATGGAAACGACAAGAGTTTCTTTTGGGAGGAGAGTATCTCCGTTCCGATTCACTATTCCTTCTTTACTGCATCCCTCGCTATCTCCCATTGACGAATTAACACTGAAATTGAGTCGCTATGGAATACTATGTGTTCTATAACTTCTCCTTCTAAATCGAGGAACGTTTCTACGGAAACGACAATATTTTCTTTTGGGAGGCGAGTATCCCCTTTCCGATGCACTATTCCATCTTTACTGCATCCCTCGCCCCTCACACTGACGAATTAACACGGAAGTGGTGTCGCTATGAAATACTATTGGTTCTATGACTTCTCCTTCTAAATCGAGTAACGTTTCTATGGAAACGACAACAGTTTCTTTTTGGAGGAGAGTATCTCCGTTCCGATTCACTATTCCTTCTTTACTGCATCCCTCGCTCCCTCCCATTGACGAATTAACACTGAAATTGAGTCGCTATGGAATACTATGTGTTCTATAACTTCTCCTTCTAAATCGAGGACCGTTTCTACGGAAACGACAATAATTTCTTTTGGGAGGTGAGTATCCTCTTTCCGATGCACTATTCCATCTTTACTGCATCCCTCGCCCCTCACACTGACGAATTAACACGGAAGTGGTGTCGCTATGAAATACTATTGGTCCTATGACTTCTCCTTCTAAATCGAGTAACGTTTGTATGGAAACGACAAGAGTTTCTTTTGGGAGGAGGGTATCTCCGTTCCGATTCACTATTCCTTCTTTACTGCATCCCTCGCTCCCTCAAAATGACGAATTAACACTGAAATTGAGTCGCTATGGAATACTATGCGTTCTATAACTTCTCCTTCTAAATCGAGGAACGTTTCTACGGAAACGACAATATTTTCTTTTGGGAGGCGAGTATCCCCTTTCCGATGCACTATTCCATCTTTACTGCATCCCTCACCCCTCACACTGACGAATTAACACGGAAGTGGTGTCGCTATGAAATACTATTGGTTCTATGACATCTCCTTTTAAATCGAGTAACGTTTCTATGGAAACGACAAGAGTTTCTTTTGGGAGGAGAGTTTCTCCGTTCCGATTCACTATTCCTTCTTTACTGCATCCCTCGCACCCTCCCATTGACGAATTAACACTGAAATTGAGTCGCTATGGAATACTATGTGTTCTATAACTTCTCCTTCTAAATCGTGGAACGTTTCTACGGAAACGACAATATTTTCTTTTGGGAGGCGAGTATCCCCTTTCCGATGCACTATTCCATCTTTACTGCATCCCTCGCCCCTCACACTGACGAATTAACACGGAAGTGGTGTCGCTATGAAATACTATTGGTTCTATGACTTCTCCTTCTAAATCGAGTAACGTTTCTATGGAAACGACAAGAGTTTCTTTTGGGAGGAGAGTATCTCCGTTCCGATTCACTCTTCCTTCTTTACTGCATCCCTCGCTCCCTCCCATTGACGTATTGACACTGAAATTGAGTCGCTATGGAATACTATGTGTTCTATAACTTCTCCTTCTAAATCGAGGAACGTTTCTACGGAAACGACAATATTTTCTTTTCGGAGGCGAGTATCCCCTTTCCGATGCACTATTCAATCTCTACTGCATCCCTCGCCCCTCACACTGACGAATTAACACGGAAGTGGTGTCGCTATGAAATACTATTGGTTCTATGACATCTCCTTCTAAATCGAGTAACGTCTCTATAGAAACGACAAGAGTTTCTTTTGGGAGGAGAGTATCTCCGTTCCGATTAACTATTCCTTCTTTACTGCATCACTAGCTCCCTCCCATTGACGAATTAACACTGAAATTGAGTCGCTATGGAATACTATGTGTTCTATAACTTCTCCTTCTAAATCGAGGAACGTTTCTACGGAAACGACAATATTTTCTTTTGGGAGGCGAGTATCCCCTTTCCGATGCACTATTCAATCTTTACTGCATCCCTCGCCCCTCACACTGACGAATTAACACGGAAGTGGTGTCGCTATGAAATACTATTGGTTCTATGACATCTCCTTCTAAATCGAGTAACGTTTCTATAGAAACGACAAGAGTTTCTTTTGGGAGGAGAGTATCTCCGTTCCGATTAACTATTCCTTCTTAACTGCATCACTCGCTCCCTCCCATTGACGAATTAACACTGAAATTGAGTCGCTACGGAATACTATGTGTTCTATAACTTCTCCTTCTAAATCGAGGAACGTTTCTACGGAAACGAAAATATTTTCTTTTGGGAGGCGAGTATCCCCTGTCCGATGCACTATTCCATCTTTACTGCATCCCTCGCCCGTCACACTGACGAATTAACACGGAAGTGGTGTCGCTATGAAATACTATTGGTTCTATGACATCTCCTTCTAAATTGAGTAACGTTTCTAGGGAAACGACAAGAGTTTCTTTTGGGAGGAGAGTATCTCCGTTCCGATTCACTATTCCGTCTTTACTGCATCCCTCGCTCCCTCCCATTGACGAATTAACACTGAAATTGAGTCGCTATGGAATACTATGTGTTCTATAACTTCTCCTTCTAAATCGAGGAACGTTTCTACGGAAACGACAATATATTCTTTTGGGAGGCGAGTATCCCCTTTCCGATGCACTATTCCATCTTTACTGCATCCCTCGCACCTCACACTGACGAATTAACACGGAAGTGGTGTCGCCATGAAATACTATTGGTCCTATGATTTCTCCTTCTAAATCGAGTAACGTTTCTATGGAAACGACAAGAGTTTCTTTTGGGAGGAGAGTATCTCCGTTCCGATTCACTATTCCTTCTTTACTGCATCCCTCGCTATCTCCCATTGACGAATTAACACTGAAATTGAGTCGCTATGGAATACTATGTGTTCTATAACTTCTCCTTCTAAATCGAGGAACGTTTCTACGGAAACGACAATATTTTCTTTTGGGAGGCGAGTATCCCCTTTCCGATGCACTATTCCATCTTTACTGCATCCCTCGCCCCTCACACTGACGAATTAACACGGAAGTGGTGTCGCTATGAAATACTATTGGTTCTATGACTTCTCCTTCTAAATCGAGTAACGTTTCTATGGAAACGACAACAGTTTCTTTTTGGAGGAGAGTATCTCCGTTCCGATTCACTATTCCTTCTTTACTGCATCCCTCGCTCCCTCCCATTGACGAATTAACACTGAAATTGAGTCGCTATGGAATACTATGTGTTCTATAACTTCTCCTTCTAAATCGAGGACCGTTTCTACGGAAACGACAATAATTTCTTTTGGGAGGTGAGTATCCTCTTTCCGATGCACTATTCCATCTTTACTGCATCCCTCGCCCCTCACACTGACGAATTAACACGGAAGTGGTGTCGCTATGAAATACTATTGGTCCTATGACTTCTCCTTCTAAATCGAGTAACGTTTGTATGGAAACGACAAGAGTTTCTTTTGGGAGGAGGGTATCTCCGTTCCGATTCACTATTCCTTCTTTACTGCATCCCTCGCTCCCTCAAAATGACGAATTAACACTGAAATTGAGTCGCTATGGAATACTATGCGTTCTATAACTTCTCCTTCTAAATCGAGGAACGTTTCTACGGAAACGACAATATTTTCTTTTGGGAGGCGAGTATCCCCTTTCCGATGCACTATTCCATCTTTACTGCATCCCTCACCCCTCACACTGACGAATTAACACGGAAGTGGTGTCGCTATGAAATACTATTGGTTCTATGACATCTCCTTTTAAATCGAGTAACGTTTCTATGGAAACGACAAGAGTTTCTTTTGGGAGGAGAGTTTCTCCGTTCCGATTCACTATTCCTTCTTTACTGCATCCCTCGCACCCTCCCATTGACGAATTAACACTGAAATTGAGTCGCTATGGAATACTATGTGTTCTATAACTTCTCCTTCTAAATCGTGGAACGTTTCTACGGAAACGACAATATTTTCTTTTGGGAGGCGAGTATCCCCTTTCCGATGCACTATTCCATCTTTACTGCATCCCTCGCCCCTCACACTGACGAATTAACACGGAAGTGGTGTCGCTATGAAATACTATTGGTTCTATGACTTCTCCTTCTAAATCGAGTAACGTTTCTATGGAAACGACAAGAGTTTCTTTTGGGAGGAGAGTATCTCCGTTCCGATTCACTCTTCCTTCTTTACTGCATCCCTCGCTCCCTCCCATTGACGTATTGACACTGAAATTGAGTCGCTATGGAATACTATGTGTTCTATAACTTCTCCTTCTAAATCGAGGAACGTTTCTACGGAAACGACAATATTTTCTTTTCGGAGGCGAGTATCCCCTTTCCGATGCACTATTCAATCTCTACTGCATCCCTCGCCCCTCACACTGACGAATTAACACGGAAGTGGTGTCGCTATGAAATACTATTGGTTCTATGACATCTCCTTCTAAATCGAGTAACGTCTCTATAGAAACGACAAGAGTTTCTTTTGGGAGGAGAGTATCTCCGTTCCGATTAACTATTCCTTCTTTACTGCATCACTAGCTCCCTCCCATTGACGAATTAACACTGAAATTGAGTCGCTATGGAATACTATGTGTTCTATAACTTCTCCTTCTAAATCGAGGAACGTTTCTACGGAAACGACAATATTTTCTTTTGGGAGGCGAGTATCCCCTTTCCGATGCACTATTCAATCTTTACTGCATCCCTCGCCCCTCACACTGACGAATTAACACGGAAGTGGTGTCGCTATGAAATACTATTGGTTCTATGACATCTCCTTCTAAATCGAGTAACGTTTCTATAGAAACGACAAGAGTTTCTTTTGGGAGGAGAGTATCTCCGTTCCGATTAACTATTCCTTCTTAACTGCATCACTCGCTCCCTCCCATTGACGAATTAACACTGAAATTGAGTCGCTACGGAATACTATGTGTTCTATAACTTCTCCTTCTAAATCGAGGAACGTTTCTACGGAAACGAAAATATTTTCTTTTGGGAGGCGAGTATCCCCTGTCCGATGCACTATTCCATCTTTACTGCATCCCTCGCCCGTCACACTGACGAATTAACACGGAAGTGGTGTCGCTATGAAATACTATTGGTTCTATGACATCTCCTTCTAAATTGAGTAACGTTTCTAGGGAAACGACAAGAGTTTCTTTTGGGAGGAGAGTATCTCCGTTCCGATTAACTATTCCTTCTTTACTGCATCACTCGCTCCCTCCCATTGACGAATTAACACTGAAATTGAGTCGCTATGGAATACTATGTGTTCTATAACTTCTCCTTCTAAATCGAGGAACGTTTCTACGGAAACGACAATATTTTCTTTTGGGAGGCGAGTACCCCCTTTTCTGATGCACTATTGCATCTTTACTGCATCCCTCGCCCCTCACACTGACGAATTAACACGGAAGTGGTGTCGCTATGAAATACTATTGGTTCTATGACATCTCCTTCTAAATCGAGTAACGTTTCTATGGAAACGACAAGAGTTTCTTTTGGGAGGAGAGTATCTCCGTTCCGATTAACTATTCCTTCTTTACTGCATCACTCGCTCCCTCCCATTGACGAATTAACACTGAAATTGAGTCGCTATGGAATACTATGTGTTCTATATTTTCTCCTTCTAAATCGAGGAACGTTTCTACGGAAACGACAATATTTTCTTTTGGGAGGCGAGTATCCCCTTTCCGATGCACTATTCCATCTTTACTGCATCCCTCGCCCCTCACACTGACGAATTAACACGGAAGTGGTGTCGCTATGAAATAGTATTGGTTCTATGACATCTCCTTCTAAATCGAGTAACGTTTCTATGGAAACGACAAGAGTTTCTTTTGGGAGGAGAGTATCTCCGTTCCGATTAACTATTCCTTCTTTACTGCATCACTCGCTCCCTCCCATTGACGAATTAACACTGAAATTGAGTCGCTATGGAATACTATGTGTTCTATATTTTCTCCTTCTAAATCGAGGAACGTTTCTACGGAAACGACAATATTTTCTTTTGGGAGGCGAGTATCCCCTTTCCGATGCACTATTCCATCTTTACTGCATCCCTCGCCCCTCACACTGACGAATTAACACGGAAGTGGTGTCGCTATGAAATACTATTGGTTCTATGACATCTCCTTCTAAATCGAGTAACGTTTCTATGGAAACGTCAAGAGTTTCTTTTGGGAGGAGAGTATCTCCGTTCCGATTAACTATTCCTTCTTTACTGCATCACTCGCTCCCTCCCATTGACGAATTAACACTGAAATCGAGTCGCTATGGAATACTATGTGTTCTATAACTTCTCCTTCTAAATCGAGGAACGTTTCTACGGAAACGACAATATTTTCTTTTGGGAGGCGAGTATCCCCTTTCCGATGCACTATTCCATCTTTACTGCATCCCTCGCCCCTCACACTGACGAATTAACACGGAAGTGGTGTCGCTATGAAATACTATTGGTTCTATGACATCTCCTTCTAAATCGAGTAACCTTTCTATGGAAACGACAAGAGTTTCTTTTGGGAGGAGAGTATCTCCGTTCCAATTAACTATTCCTTCTTTACTGCATCACTCGCTCCCTCCCATTGACGAATTAACACTGAAATTGAGTCGCTATGGAATACTATGTGTTCTATAACTTCTAATTCTAAATCGAGGAACGTTTCTACGGAAACGACAATATTTTCTTTTGGGAGGCGAGTATCCCCTTTCCGATGCACTATTCCATCTTTACTGCATCCCTCGCCCCTCACACTGACGAATTAACACGGAAGTGGTGTCGCTATGAAATACTATTGGTTCTACGACTTCTCCTTCTAAATCGAGTAACGTTTCTATGGAAACGACAAGAGTTTCTTTTGGGAGGAGAGTATCTCCGTTCCGATTCACTATTCCTTCTTTACTGCATCCCTCGCTCCGTCCCAATGACGAATTAACACTGAAATTGAGTCGCTATGGAATACTATGTGTTCTATATTTTCTCCTTCTAAATCGAGGAACGTTTCTACGGAAACGACAATATTTTTTTTGGGAGGCGAGTATCCCCTTTCCGATGCACTATTCCATCTTTACTGCATCCCTCGCCCCTCACACTGACGAATTATCACGGAAGTGGTGTCGCTATGAAATACTATTGGTCCAATGACTTCTCCTTCTAAATCGAGTAACGTTTCTATGGAAACGACAAGAGTATCTTTTGGGAGGAGAGTATCTCCGTTCCGATTCACTCTTCCTTCTTTACTGCATCCCTCGCTCCCTCCCATTGACGAATTAACACTGAAATTGAGTCGCTATGGAATACTATGTGTTCTATATTTTCTCCTTCTAAATCGAGGAACGTTTCTACGGAAACGACATTATTTTCTTTTGGGAGGCGAGTATCCCCTTTCCGATGCACTATTCCATCATTACTGCATCCCTCACCCCTCACACTGACGAATTAACACGGATGTGGTGTCGCTATGCAATACTATTGGTCCTATGATTTCTCCTTCTAAATCGAGAAACGTTTCTATTTAAACGACAAGGGTTTCTTTTGGGAGGAGAGTATCTCCGTTCCGATTCACTATTCCTTCTTTACTGCATCCCTCGCTCCGTCCCAATGACGAATTACCACTGAAATTGAGTCGCTATGGAATACTATGTGTTCTATAACTTCTCCTTCTAAATCGAGGAACGTTTCTACGGAAACGACAATATTTTCTTTTGGGAGGCGAGTATTCCCTTTCCGATGCACTATTCCATCTTTACTGCATGCCTCGCCCCTCACACTGACGAATTAACACGGAAGTGGTGTCGCTATGAAATACTATTGGTTCTATGACTTCTCCTTCTAAATCGAGTAACGTTTCTATGGAAACGACAAGAGTTTCTTTTGTTAGGAGAGTATCTCCGTTCCGATTCACTATTCCTTCTTCACTGCATCCCTCGCTCCCTCCCATTGACGAATTAACGCTGAAATTGAGTCGCTATGGAATACTTTGTGTTCTATAACTTCTCCTTCTAAATCGAGAAACGTTTCTACGGAAACGACAATATTTTCTTTTGGGAGGCGAGTATCCCCTTTCCGATGCACTATTCCATCTTTACTGCATCCCTCGCCCCTCACACTGACGAATTAACACGGAAGTGGTGTCGCTATGAAATACTATTGGTTCTACGACTTCTCCTTCTAAATCGAGTAACGTTTCTATGGAAACGACAAGAGTTTCTTTTGGGAGGAGAGTATCTCCGTTCCGATTCACTATTCCTTCTTTACTGCATCCCTCGCTCCGTCCCAATGACGAATTAACACTGAAATTGAGTCGCTATGGAATACTATGTGTTCTATATTTTCTCCTTCTAAATCGAGGAACGTTTCTACGGAAACGACAATATTTTCTTTTGGGAGGCGAGTATCCCCTTTCCGATGCACTATTCCATCTTTACTGCATCCCTCGCCCCTCACACTGACGAATTAACACGGAAGTGGTGTCGCTATGAAATACTATTGGTTCTATGACTTCTCCTTCTAAATCGAGTAACGTTTCTATGGAAACGACAAGAGTTTCTTTTGTTAGGAGAGTACCTCCGTTCCGATTCACTATTCCTTCTTCACTGCATCCCTCGCTCCCACCCATTGACGAATTAACACTGAAATTGAGTCGGTATGGAATACTACGTGTTCTATAACTTCTCCTTCTAAATCGAGAAACGTTTCTACGGAAACGACAATATTTTCTTTTGGGAGACGAGTATCCCCTTTCCGATGCACTATTCCATCTTTACTGCATCCCTCGCCCCTCACACTGACGAATTAACACGGAAGTGGTGTCGCTATGAATTACTATTGGTTCTATGACTTCTCCTTCTAAATCGAGTAACGTTTCTATGGAAACGACAAGAATTTCTTTTGGAAGGAGAGTATCTCCGTTCCGATTCACTATTCCTTCTTTACTGCATCCCTCGCTCCCTCCCATTGACGAATTAACACTGAAATTGAGTCGCTATGGAATACTATGTGTTCTATAACTTCTCCTTCTAAATCGAGGAACGTTTCTACGGAAACGACAATATTTTCTTTTGGGAGGCGAGTATCCCCTTTCCGATGCACTATTCCATCTTTACTGCATCCCTCGCCCCTCACACTGACGAATTATCACGGAAGTGGTGTCGCTATGAAATACTATTGGTCCAATGACTTCTCCTTCTAAATCGAGTAACGTTTCTATGGAAACGACAACAGTATCTTTTGGGAGGAGAGTATCTCCGTTCCGATTCACTATTCCTTCTTTACTGCATCCCTCGCTCCCTCCCATTGACGAATTAACACTGAAATTGAGTCGCTATGGAATACTATGTGTTCTATAACTTCTCCTTCTAAATCGAGGAACGTTTCTACGGAAACGACAATATTTTCTTTTGGGAGGCGAGTATCCCCTTTCCGATGCACTATTCCATCTTTAGTGCATCCCTCGCCCCTCACACTGACGAATTAATACGGAAGTGGTGTCGCTATGAAATACTATTGGTCCTATGACTTCTCCTTCTAAATCGAGGAACGTTTCTATGGAAACGACAAGAGTTTCTTTTGGGAGGAGAGTATCTCCGTTCCGATTCACTATTCCGTCTTTACTGCATCCCTCGCTCCCTCCCATTGACGAATTAACACTGAAATTGAGTCGCTATGGAATACTATGTGTTCTATAACTTCTCCTTCTAAATCGAGGAACGTTTCTACGGAAACGACAATATTTTCTTTTGGGAGGCGAGTATCCCCTTTCCGATGCACTATTCCATCTTTACTGCATCCCTCGCACCTCACACTGACGAATTAACACGGAAGTGGTGTCGCCATGAAATACTATTGGTCCTATGATTTCTCCTTCTAAATCGAGTAACGTTTCTATGGAAACGACAAGAGTTTCTTTTGGGAGGAGAGTATCTCCGTTCCGATTCACTATTCCTTCTTTACTGCATCCCTCGCTCCCTCCCATTGACGAATTAACACTGAAATTGAGTCGCTATGGAATACTATGTGTTCTATAACTTCTCCTTCTAAATCGAGGAACGTTTCTACGGAAACGACAATATTTTCTTTTGGGAGGCGAGTATCCCCTTTCCGATGCACTATTCCATCTTTACTGCATCCCTCGCCCCTCACACTGACGAATTAACACGGAAGTGGTGTCGCTATGAAATACTATTGGTTCTATGACTTCTCCTTCTAAATCGAGTAACGTTTCTATGGAAACGACAAGAGTTTCTTTTGGGAGGAGAGTATCTCCGTTCCGATTCACTATTCCTTCTTTACTGCATCCCTCGCTCCCTCCCATTGACGAATTAACACTGAAATTGAGTCGCTATGGAATACTATGTGTTCTATAACTTCTCCTTCTAAATCGAGGAACGTTTCTACGGAAACGACAATAATTTCTTTTGGGAGGTGAGTATCCCCTTTCCGATGCACTATTCCATCTTTACTGCATCCCTCGCCCCTCACACTGACGAATTAACACGGAAGTGGTGTCGCTATGAAATACTATTGGTCCTATGACTTCTCCTTCTAAATCGAGTAACGTTTCTATGGAAACGACAAGAGTTTCTTTTGGGAGGAGAGTATCTCCGTTCCGATTCACTATTCCTTCTTTACTGCATCCCTCGCTCCCTCAAAATGACGAATTAACACTGAAATTGAGTCGCTATGGAATACTATGCGTTCTATAACTTCTCCTTCTAAATCGAGGAACGTTTCTACGGAAACGACAATATTTTCTTTTGGGAGGCGAGTATCCCCTTTCCGATGCACTATTCCATCTTTACTGCATCCCTCACCCCTCACACTGACGAATTAACACGGAAGTGGTGTCGCTATGAAATACTATTGGTTCTATGACATCTCCTTTTAAATCGAGTAACGTTTCTATGGAAACGACAAGAGTTTCTTTTGGGAGGAGAGTTTCTCCGTTCCGATTCACTATTCCTTCTTTACTGCATCCCTCGCACCCTCCCATTGACGAATTAACACTGAAATTGAGTCGCTATGGAATACTATGTGTTCTATAACTTCTCCTTCTAAATCGTGGAACGTTTCTACGGAAACGACAATATTTTCTTTTGGGAGGCGAGTATCCCCTTTCCGATGCACTATTCCATCTTTACTGCATCCCTCGCCCCTCACACTGACGAATTAACACGGAAGTGGTGTCGCTATGAAATACTATTGGTTCTATGACTTCTCCTTCTAAATCGAGTAACGTTTCTATGGAAACGACAAGAGTTTCTTTTGTTAGGAGAGTATCTCCGTTCCGATTTACTATTCCTTCTTCACTGCATCCCTCGCTCCCACCCATTGACGAATTAACACTGAAATTGAGTCGGTATGGAATACTACGTGTTCTATAACTTCTCCTTCTAAATCGAGAAACGTTTCTACGGAAACGACAATATTTTCGTTTGGGAGACGAGTATCCCCTTTCCGATGCACTATTCCATCTTTACTGCATCCCTCGCCCCTCACACTGACGAATTAACACGGAAGTGGTGTCGCTATGAAATACTATTGGTTCTATGACTTCTCCTTCTAAATCGAGTAACGTTTCTATGGAAACGACAAGAATTTCTTTTGGGAGGAGAGTATCTCCGTTCTGATTCACTATTCCTTCTTTACTGCATCCCTCGCTCCCTCCCATTGACGAATTAACACTGAAATTGAGTCGCTATGGAATACTATGTGTTCTATAACTTCTCCTTCTAAATCGAGGAACGTTTCTACGGAAACGACAATATTTTCTTTTGGGAGGCGAGTATCCCCTTTCCGATGCACTATTCCATCTTTACTGCATCCCTCGCCCCTCACACTGACGAATTATCACGGAAGTGGTGTCGCTATGAAATACTATTGGTCCAATGACTTCTCCTTCTAAATCGAGTAACGTTTCTATGGAAACGACAAGAGTATCTTTTGGGAGGAGAGTATCTCCGTTCCGATTCACTATTCCTTCTTTACTGCATCCCTCGCTCCCTCCCATTGACGAATTAACACTGAAATTGAGTCGCTATGGAATACTATGTGTTCTATAACTTCTCCTTCTAAATCGAGGAACGTTTCTACGGAAACGACAATATTTTCTTTTGGGAGGCGAGTATCCCCTTTCCGATGCACTATTCCATCTTTAGTGCATCCCTCGCCCCTCACACTGACGAATTAATACGGAAGTGGTGTCCCTATGAAATACTATTGGTCCTATGACTTCTCCTTCTAAATCGAGGAACGTTTCTATGGAAACGACAAGAGTTTCTTTTGGGAGGAGAGTATCTCCGTTCCGATTCACTATTCCGTCTTTACTGCATCCCTCGCTCCCTCCCATTGACGAATTAACACTGAAATTGAGTCGCTATGGAATACTATGTGTTCTATAACTTCTCCTTCTAAATCGAGGAACGTTTCTACGGAAACGACAATATTTTCTTTTGGGAGGCGAGTATCCCCTTTCCGATGCACTATTCCATCTTTACTGCATCCCTCGCACCTCACACTGACGAATTAACACGGAAGTGGTGTCGCCATGAAATACTATTGGTCCTATGATTTCTCCTTCTAAATCGAGTAACGTTTCTATGGAAACGACAAGAGTTTCTTTTGGGAGGAGAGTATCTCCGTTCCGATTCACTATTCCTTCTTTACTGCATCCCTCGCTCCCTCCCATTGACGAATTAACACTGAAATTGAGTCGCTATGGAATACTATGTGTTCTATAACTTCTCCTTCTAAATCGAGGAACGTTTCTACGGAAACGACAATATTTTCTTTTGGGAGGCGAGTATCCCCTTTCCGATGCACTATTCCATCTTTACTGCATCCCTCGCCCCTCACACTGACGAATTAACACGGAAGTGGTGTCGCTATGAAATACTATTGGTTCTATGACTTCTCCTTCTAAATCGAGTAACGTTTCTATGGAAACGACAAGAGTTTCTTTTGGGAGGAGAGTATCTCCGTTCCGATTCACTATTCCTTCTTTACTGCATCCCTCGCTCCCTCCCATTGACGAATTAACACTGAAATTGAGTCGCTATGGAATACTATGTGTTCTATAACTTCTCCTTCTAAATCGAGGAACGTTTCTACGGAAACGACAATAATTTCTTTTGGGAGGTGAGTATCCCCTTTCCGATGCACTATTCCATCTTTACTGCATCCCTCGCCCCTCACACTGACGAATTAACACGGAAGTGGTGTCGCTATGAAATACTATTGGTCCTATGACTTCTCCTTCTAAATCGAGTAACGTTTCTATGGAAACGACAAGAGTTTCTTTTGGGAGGAGAGTATCTCCGTTCCGATTCACTATTCCTTCTTTACTGCATCCCTCGCTCCCTCCCATTGACGAATTAACACTGAAATTGAGTCGCTATGGAATACTATGCGTTCTATAACTTCTCCTTCTAAATCGAGGAACGTTTCTACGGAAACGACAATATTTTCTTTTGGGAGGCGAGTATCCCCTTTCCGATGCACTATTCCATCTTTACTGCATCCCTCACCCCTCACACTGACGAATTAACACGGAAGTGGTGTCGCTATGAAATACTATTGGTTCTATGACATCTCCTTTTAAATCGAGTAACGTTTCTATGGAAACGACAAGAGTTTCTTTTGGGAGGAGAGTTTCTCCGTTCCGATTCACTATTCCTTCTTTACTGCATCCCTCGCACCCTCCCACTGACGAATTAACACTGAAATTGAGTCGCTATGGAATACTATGTGTTCTATAACTTCTCCTTCTAAATCGTGGAACGTTTCTACGGAAACGACAATATTTTCTTTTGGGAGGCGAGTATCCCCTTTCCGATGCACTATTCCATCTTTACTGCATCCCTCGCCCCTCACACTGACGAATTAACACGGAAGTGGTGTCGCTATGAAATACTATTGGTTCTATGACTTCTCCTTCTAAATCGAGTAACGTTTCTATGGAAACGACAAGAGTTTCTTTTGGGAGGAGAGTATCTCCGTTCCGATTCACTCTTCCTTCTTTACTGCATCCCTCGCTCCCTCCCATTGACGTATTGACACTGAAATTGAGTCGCTATGGAATACTATGTGTTCTATAACTTCTCCTTGTAAATCGAGGATCGTTTCTACGGAAACGACAATATTTTCTTTTGGGAGGCCAGTATCCGCTTTCCGATGCACTATTCCATCTTTACTGCATCCCTCGCCCCTCACACTGACGAATTAACACGGAAGTGGTGTCGCTATGAAATACTATTGGTTCTATGACATCTCCTTCTAAATCGAGTAACGTTTCTATGGAAACGACAAGAGTTTCCTTTGGGAGGAGAGTATCTCCTTTCCGATTCACTATTCCTTTTTTACTGCATCCCTCGCTCCCTCCCATTTACGAATTAACACTGAAATTGAGTCGCTATGGAATACTATGTGTTCTATAACTTCTCCTTCTAAATCGAGGAACGTTTCTACGGAAACGAAAATATTTTCTTTTCGGAGGCGAGTATCCCCTTTCCGATGCACTATTCCATCTTTACTGCATCCCTCGCCCCTCACACTGACGAATTAACACGGAAGTGGTGTCGCTATGAAATACTATTGGTTCTACGACTTCTCCTTCTAAATCGAGTAACGTTTCTATGGAAACGACAAGAGTTTCTTTTGGGAGGAGAGTATCTCCGTTCCGATTCACTATTCCTTCTTTACTGCATCCCTCGCTCCGTCCCAATGACGAATTAACACTGAAATTGAGTCGCTATGGAATACTATGTGTTCTATATTTTCTCCTTCTAAATCGAGGAACGTTTCTACGGAAACGACAATATTTTCTTTTGGGAGGCGAGTATCCCCTTTCCGATGCACTATTCCATCTTTACTGCATCCCTCGCCCCTCACACTGACGAATTATCACGGAAGTGGTGTCGCTATGAAATACTATTGGTCCAATGACTTCTCCTTCTAAATCGAGTAACGTTTCTATGGAAACGACAAGAGTATCTTTTGGGAGGAGAGTATCTCCGTTCCGATTCACTATTCCTTCTTTACTGCATCCCTCGCTCCCTCCCATTGACGAATTAACACTGAAATTGAGTCGCTATGGAATACAATGTGTTCTATATTTTCTCCTTCTAAATCGAGGAACGTTTCTACGGAAACGACATTATTTTCTTTTGGGAGGCGAGTATCCCCTTTCCGATGCACTATTCCATCATTACTGCATCCCTCACCCCTCACACTGACGAATTAACACGGATGTGGTGTCGCTATGCAATACTATTGGTCCTATGATTTCTCCTTCTAAATCGAGTAACGTTTCTATTTAAACGACAAGGGTTTCTTTTGGGAGGAGAGTATCTCCGTTCCGATTCACTATTCCTTCTTTTCTGCATCCCTCGCTCCGTCCCAATGACGAATTAACACTGAAATTGAGTCGCTATGGAATACTATGTGTTCTATAACTTCTCCTTCTAAATCGAGGAACGTTTCTACGGAAACGACAATATTTTCTTTTGGGAGGCGAGTATTCCCTTTCCGATGCACTATTCCATCTTTACTGCATGCCTCGCCCCTCACACTGACGAATTAACACGGAAGTGGTGTCGCTATGAAATACTATTGGTTCTATGACTTCTCCTTCTAAATCGAGTAACGTTTCTATGGAAACGACAAGAGTTTCTTTTGTTAGGAGAGTATCTCCGTTCCGATTCACTATTCCTTCTTCACTGCATCCCTCGCTCCCTCCCATTGACGAATTAACACTGAAATTGAGTCGCTATGGAATACTTTGTGTTCTATAACTTCTCCTTCTAAATCGAGAAACGTTTCTACGGAAACGACAATATTTTCTTTTGGGAGGCGAGTATCCCCTTTCCGATGCACTATTACATCTTTACTGCATCCCTCGCCCCTCACACTGACGAATTAACACGGAAGTGGTATCGCTATGAAATACTATTGGTTCTACGACTTCTCCTTCTAAATCGAGTAACGTTTCTATGGAAACGACAAGAGTTTCTTTTGGGAGGAGAGTATCTCCGTTCCGATTCACTATTCCGTCTTTACTGCATCCCTCGCTCCCTCCCATTGACGAATTAACACTGAAATTGAGTCGCTATGGAATACTATGTGTTCTATAACTTCTCCTTCTAAATCGAGGAACGTTTCTACGGAAACGACAATATTTTCTTTTGGGAGGCGAGTATCCCCTTTCCGATGCACTATTCCATCTTTACTGCATCCCTCGCACCTCACACTGACGAATTAACACGGAAGTGGTGTCGCCATGAAATACTATTGGTCCTATGATTTCTCCTTCTAAATCGAGTAACGTTTCTATGGAAACGACAAGAGTTTCTTTTGGGAGGAGAGTATCTCCGTTCCGATTCACTATTCCTTCTTTACTGCATCCCTCGCTCCCTCCCATTGACGAATTAACACTGAAATTGAGTCGCTATGGAATACTATGTGTTCTATAACTTCTCCTTCTAAATCGAGGAACGTTTCTACGGAAACGACAATATTTTCTTTTGGGAGGCGAGTATCCCCTTTCCGATGCACTATTCCATCTTTACTGCATCCCTCGCCCCTCACACTGACGAATTAACACGGAAGTGGTGTCGCTATGAAATACTATTGGTTCTATGACTTCTCCTTCTAAATCGAGTAACGTTTCTATGGAAACGACAACAGTTTCTTTTTGGAGGAGAGTATCTCCGTTCCGATTCACTATTCCTTCTTTACTGCATCCCTCGCTCCCTCCCATTGACGAATTAACACTGAAATTGAGTCGCTATGGAATACTATGTGTTCTATAACTTCTCCTTCTAAATCGAGGACCGTTTCTACGGAAACGACAATAATTTCTTTTGGGAGGTGAGTATCCTCTTTCCGATGCACTATTCCATCTTTACTGCATCCCTCGCCCCTCACACTGACGAATTAACACGGAAGTGGTGTCGCTATGAAATACTATTGGTCCTATGACTTCTCCTTCTAAATCGAGTAACGTTTGTATGGAAACGACAAGAGTTTCTTTTGGGAGGAGGGTATCTCCGTTCCGATTCACTATTCCTTCTTTACTGCATCCCTCGCTCCCTCAAAATGACGAATTAACACTGAAATTGAGTCGCTATGGAATACTATGCGTTCTATAACTTCTCCTTCTAAATCGAGGAACGTTTCTACGGAAACGACAATATTTTCTTTTGGGAGGCGAGTATCCCCTTTCCGATGCACTATTCCATCTTTACTGCATCCCTCACCCCTCACACTGACGAATTAACACGGAAGTGGTGTCGCTATGAAATACTATTGGTTCTATGACATCTCCTTTTAAATCGAGTAACGTTTCTATGGAAACGACAAGAGTTTCTTTTGGGAGGAGAGTTTCTCCGTTCCGATTCACTATTCCTTCTTTACTGCATCCCTCGCACCCTCCCATTGACGAATTAACACTGAAATTGAGTCGCTATGGAATACTATGTGTTCTATAACTTCTCCTTCTAAATCGTGGAACGTTTCTACGGAAACGACAATATTTTCTTTTGGGAGGCGAGTATCCCCTTTCCGATGCACTATTCCATCTTTACTGCATCCCTCGCCCCTCACACTGACGAATTAACACGGAAGTGGTGTCGCTATGAAATACTATTGGTTCTATGACTTCTCCTTCTAAATCGAGTAACGTTTCTATGGAAACGACAAGAGTTTCTTTTGGGAGGAGAGTATCTCCGTTCCGATTCACTCTTCCTTCTTTACTGCATCCCTCGCTCCCTCCCATTGACGTATTGACACTGAAATTGAGTCGCTATGGAATACTATGTGTTCTATAACTTCTCCTTCTAAATCGAGGAACGTTTCTACGGAAACGACAATATTTTCTTTTCGGAGGCGAGTATCCCCTTTCCGATGCACTATTCAATCTCTACTGCATCCCTCGCCCCTCACACTGACGAATTAACACGGAAGTGGTGTCGCTATGAAATACTATTGGTTCTATGACATCTCCTTCTAAATCGAGTAACGTCTCTATAGAAACGACAAGAGTTTCTTTTGGGAGGAGAGTATCTCCGTTCCGATTAACTATTCCTTCTTTACTGCATCACTCGCTCCCTCCCATTGACGAATTAACACTGAAATTGAGTCGCTATGGAATACTATGTGTTCTATAACTTCTCCTTCTAAATCGAGGAACGTTTCTACGGAAACGACAATATTTTCTTTTGGGAGGCGAGTATCCCCTTTCCGATGCACTATTCAATCTTTACTGCATCCCTCGCCCCTCACACTGACGAATTAACACGGAAGTGGTGTCGCTATGAAATACTATTGGTTCTATGACATCTCCTTCTAAATCGAGTAACGTTTCTATAGAAACGACAAGAGTTTCTTTTGGGAGGAGAGTATCTCCGTTCCGATTAACTATTCCTTCTTAACTGCATCACTCGCTCCCTCCCATTGACGAATTAACACTGAAATTGAGTCGCTACGGAATACTATGTGTTCTATAACTTCTCCTTCTAAATCGAGGAACGTTTCTACGGAAACGAAAATATTTTCTTTTGGGAGGCGAGTATCCCCTGTCCGATGCACTATTCCATCTTTACTGCATCCCTCGCCCGTCACACTGACGAATTAACACGGAAGTGGTGTCGCTATGAAATACTATTGGTTCTATGACATCTCCTTCTAAATTGAGTAACGTTTCTAGGGAAACGACAAGAGTTTCTTTTGGGAGGAGAGTATCTCCGTTCCGATTAACTATTCCTTCTTTACTGCATCACTCGCTCCCTCCCATTGACGAATTAACACTGAAATTGAGTCGCTATGGAATACTATGTGTTCTATAACTTCTCCTTCTAAATCGAGGAACGTTTCTACGGAAACGACAATATTTTCTTTTGGGAGGCGAGTACCCCCTTTTCTGATGCACTATTCCATCTTTACTGCATCCCTCGCCCCTCACACTGACGAATTAACACGGAAGTGGTGTCGCTATGAAATACTATTGGTTCTATGACATCTCCTTCTAAATCGAGTAACGTTTCTATGGAAACGACAAGAGTTTCTTTTGGGAGGAGAGTATCTCCGTTCCGATTAACTATTCCTTCTTTACTGCATCACTCGCTCCCTCCCATTGACGAATTAACACTGAAATTGAGTCGCTATGGAATACTATGTGTTCTATATTTTCTCCTTCTAAATCGAGGAACGTTTCTACGGAAACGACAATATTTTCTTTTGGGAGGCGAGTATCCCCTTTCCGATGCACTATTCCATCTTTACTGCATCCCTCGCCCCTCACACTGACGAATTAACACGGAAGTGGTGTCGCTATGAAATACTATTGGTTCTATGACATCTCCTTCTAAATCGAGTAACGTTTCTATGGAAACGACAAGAGTTTCTTTTGGGAGGAGAGTATCTCCGTTCCGATTAACTATTCCTTCTTTACTGCATCACTCGCTCCCTCCCATTGACGAATTAACACTGAAATTGAGTCGCTATGGAATACTATGTGTTCTATATTTTCTCCTTCTAAATCGAGGAACGTTTCTACGGAAACGACAATATTTTCTTTTGGGAGGCGAGTATCCCCTTTCCGATGCACTATTCCATCTTTACTGCATCCCTCGCCCCTCACACTGACGAATTAACACGGAAGTGGTGTCGCTATGAAATACTATTGGTTCTATGACATCTCCTTCTAAATCGAGTAACGTTTCTATGGAAACGTCAAGAGTTTCTTTTGGGAGGAGAGTATCTCCGTTCCGATTAACTATTCCTTCTTTACTGCATCACTCGCTCCCTCCCATTGACGAATTAACACTGAAATCGAGTCGCTATGGAATACTATGTGTTCTATAACTTCTCCTTCTAAATCGAGGAACGTTTCTACGGAAACGACAATATTTTCTTTTGGGAGGCGAGTATCCCCTTTCCGATGCACTATTCCATCTTTACTGCATCCCTCGCCCCTCACACTGACGAATTAACACGGAAGTGGTGTCGCTATGAAATACTATTGGTTCTATGACATCTCCTTCTAAATCGAGTAACCTTTCTATGGAAACGACAAGAGTTTCTTTTGGGAGGAGAGTATCTCCGTTCCAATTAACTATTCCTTCTTTACTGCATCACTCGCTCCCTCCCATTGACGAATTAACACTGAAATTGAGTCGCTATGGAATACTATGTGTTCTATAACTTCTAATTCTAAATCGAGGAACGTTTCTACGGAAACGACAATATTTTCTTTTGGGAGGCGAGTATCCCCTTTCCGATGCACTATTCCATCTTTACTGCATCCCTCGCCCCTCACACTGACGAATTAACACGGAAGTGGTGTCGCTATGTAATACTATTGGTTCTACGACTTCTCCTTCTAAATCGAGTAACGTTTCTATGGAAACGACAAGAGTTTCTTTTGGGAGGAGAGTATCTCCGTTCCGATTCACTATTCCTTCTTTACTGCATCCCTCGCTCCGTCCCAATGACGAATTAACACTGAAATTGAGTCGCTATGGAATACTATGTGTTCTATATTTTCTCCTTCTAAATCGAGGAACGTTTCTACGGAAACGACAATATTTTCTTTTGGGAGGCGAGTATCCCCTTTCCGATGCACTATTCCATCTTTACTGCATCCCTCGCCCCTCACACTGACGAATTATCACGGAAGTGGTGTCGCTATGAAATACTATTGGTCCAATGACTTCTCCTTCTAAATCGAGTAACGTTTCTATGGAAACGACAAGAGTATCTTTTGGGAGGAGAGTATCTCCGTTCCGATTCACTCTTCCTTCTTTACTGCATCCCTCGCTCCCTCCCATTGACGAATTAACACTGAAATTGAGTCGCTATGGAATACTATGTGTTCTATATTTTCTCCTTCTAAATCGAGGAACGTTTCTACGGAAACGACATTATTTTCTTTTGGGAGGCGAGTATCCCCTTTCCGATGCACTATTCCATCATTACTGCATCCCTCACCCCTCACACTGACGAATTAACACGGATGTGGTGTCGCTATGCAATACTATTGGTCCTATGATTTCTCCTTCTAAATCGAGTAACGTTTCTATTTAAACGACAAGGGTTTCTTTTGGGAGGAGAGTATCTCCGTTCCGATTCACTATTCCTTCTTTACTGCATCCCTCGCTCCGTCCCAATGACGAATTACCACTGAAATTGAGTCGCTATGGAATACTATGTGTTCTATAACTTCTCCTTCTAAATCGAGGAACGTTTCTACGGAAACGACAATATTTTCTTTTGGGAGGCGAGTATTCCCTTTCCGATGCACTATTCCATCTTTACTGCATGCCTCGCCCCTCACACTGACGAATTAACACGGAAGTGGTGTCGCTATGAAATACTATTGGTTCTATGACTTCTCCTTCTAAATCGAGTAACGTTTCTATGGAAACGACAAGAGTTTCTTTTGTTAGGAGAGTATCTCCGTTCCGATTCACTATTCCTTCTTCACTGCATCCCTCGCTCCCTCCCATTGACGAATTAACACTGAAATTGAGTCGCTATGGAATACTTTGTGTTCTATAACTTCTCCTTCTAAATCGAGAAACGTTTCTACGGAAACGACAATATTTTCTTTTGGGAGGCGAGTATCCCCTTTCCGATGCACTATTCCATCTTTACTGCATCCCTCGCCCCTCACACTGACGAATTAACACGGAAGTGGTGTCGCTATGAAATACTATTGGTTCTACGACTTCTCCTTCTAAATCGAGTAACGTTTCTATGGAAACGACAAGAGTTTCTTTTGGGAGGAGAGTATCTCCGTTCCGATTCACTATTCCTTCTTTACTGCATCCCTCGCTCCGTCCCAATGACGAATTAACACTGAAATTGAGTCGCTATGGAATACTATGTGTTCTATATTTTCTCCTTCTAAATCGAGGAACGTTTCTACGGAAACGACAATATTTTCTTTTGGGAGGCGAGTATCCCCTTTCCGATGCACTATTCCATCTTTACTGCATCCCTCGCCCCTCACACTGACGAATTAACACGGAAGTGGTGTCGCTATGAAATACTATTGGTTCTATGACTTCTCCTTCTAAATCGAGTAACGTTTCTATGGAAACGACAAGAGTTTCTTTTGTTAGGAGAGTATCTCCGTTCCGATTCACTATTCCTTCTTCACTGCATCCCTCGCTCCCACCCATTGACGAATTAACACTGAAATTGAGTCGGTATGGAATACTACGTGTTCTATAACTTCTCCTTCTAAATCGAGAAACGTTTCTACGGAAACGACAATATTTTCTTTTGGGAGACGAGTATCCCCTTTCCGATGCACTATTCCATCTTTACTGCATCCCTCGCCCCTCACACTGACGAATTAACACGGAAGTGGTGTCGCTATGAATTACTATTGGTTCTATGACTTCTCCTTCTAAATCGAGTAACGTTTCTATGGAAACGACAAGAATTTCTTTTGGAAGGAGAGTATCTCCGTTCCGATTCACTATTCCTTCTTTACTGCATCCCTCGCTCCCTCCCATTGACGAATTAACACTGAAATTGAGTCGCTATGGAATACTATGTGTTCTATAACTTCTCCTTCTAAATCGAGGAACGTTTCTACGGAAACGACAATATTTTCTTTTGGGAGGCGAGTATCCCCTTTCCGATGCACTATTCCATCTTTACTGCATCCCTCGCCCCTCACACTGACGAATTATCACGGAAGTGGTGTCGCTATGAAATACTATTGGTCCAATGACTTCTCCTTCTAAATCGAGTAACGTTTCTATGGAAACGACAACAGTATCTTTTGGGAGGAGAGTATCTCCGTTCCGATTCACTATTCCTTCTTTACTGCATCCCTCGCTCCCTCCCATTGACGAATTAACACTGAAATTGAGTCGCTATGGAATACTATGTGTTCTATAACTTCTCCTTCTAAATCGAGGAACGTTTCTACGGAAACGACAATATTTTCTTTTGGGAGGCGAGTATCCCCTTTCCGATGCACTATTCCATCTTTAGTGCATCCCTCGCCCCTCACACTGACGAATTAATACGGAAGTGGTGTCGCTATGAAATACTATTGGTCCTATGACTTCTCCTACTAAATCGAGGAACGTTTCTATGGAAACGACAAGAGTTTCTTTTGGGAGGAGAGTATCTCCGTTCCGATTCACTATTCCGTCTTTACTGCATCCCTCGCTCCCTCCCATTGACGAATTAACACTGAAATTGAGTCGCTATGGAATACTATGTGTTCTATAACTTCTCCTTCTAAATCGAGGAACGTTTCTACGGAAACGACAATATTTTCTTTTGGGAGGCGAGTATCCCCTTTCCGATGCACTATTCCATTTTACTGCATCCCTCGCACCTCACACTGACGAATTAACACGGAAGTGGTGTCGCCATGAAATACTATTGGTCCTATGATTTCTCCTTCTAAATCGAGTAACGTTTCTATGGAAACGACAAGAGTTTCTTTTGGGAGGAGAGTATCTCCGTTCCGATTCACTATTCCTTCTTTACTGCATCCCTCGCTCCCTCCCATTGACGAATTAACACTGAAATTGAGTCGCTATGGAATACTATGTGTTCTATAACTTCTCCTTCTAAATCGAGGAACGTTTCTACGGAAACGACAATATTTTCTTTTGGGAGGCGAGTATCCCCTTTCCGATGCACTATTCCATCTTTACTGCATCCCTCGCCCCTCACACTGACGAATTAACACGGAAGTGGTGTCGCTATGAAATACTATTGGTTCTATGACTTCTCCTTCTAAATCGAGTAACGTTTCTATGGAAACGACAAGAGTTTCTTTTGGGAGGAGAGTATCTCCGTTCCGATTCACTATTCCTTCTTTACTGCATCCCTCGGTCCCTCCCATTGACGAATTAAGACTGAAATTGAGTCGCTATGGAATACTATGTGTTCTATAACTTCTCCTTCTAAATCGAGGAACGTTTCTACGGAAACGACAATAATTTCTTTTGGGAGGTGAGTATCCCCTTTCCGATGCACTATTCCATCTTTACTGCATCCCTCGCCCCTCACACTGACGAATTAACACGGAAGTGGTGTCGCTATGAAATACTATTGGTCCTATGACTTCTCCTTCTAAATCGAGTAACGTTTCTATGGAAACGACAAGAGTTTCTTTTGGGAGGAGAGTATCTCCGTTCCGATTCACTATTCCTTCTTTACTGCATCCCTCGCTCCCTCAAAATGACGAATTAACACTGAAATTGAGTCGCTATGGAATACTATGCGTTCTATAACTTCTCCTTCTAAATCGAGGAACGTTTCTACGGAAACGACAATATTTTCTTTTGGGAGGCGAGTATCCCCTTTCCGATGCACTATTCCATCTTTACTGCATCCCTCACCCCTCACACTGACGAATTAACACGGAAGTGGTGTCGCTATGAAATACTATTGGTTCTATGACATCTCCTTTTAAATCGAGTAACGTTTCTATGGAAACGACAAGAGTTTCTTTTGGGAGGAGAGTTTCTCCGTTCCGATTCACTATTCCTTCTTTACTGCATCCCTCGCACCCTCCCATTGACGAATTAACACTGAAATTGAGTCGCTATGGAATACTATGTGTTCTATAACTTCTCCTTCTAAATCGTGGAACGTTTCTACGGAAACGACAATATTTTCTTTTGGGAGGCGAGTATCCCCTTTCCGATGCACTATTCCATCTTTACTGCATCCCTCGCCCCTCACACTGACGAATTAACACGGAAGTGGTGTCGCTATGAAATACTATTGGTTCTATGACTTCTCCTTCTAAATCGAGTAACGTTTCTATGGAAACGACAAGAGTTTCTTTTGTTAGGAGAGTATCTCCGTTCCGATTTACTATTCCTTCTTCACTGCATCCCTCGCTCCCACCCATTGACGAATTAACACTGAAATTGAGTCGGTATGGAATACTACGTGTTCTATAACTTCTCCTTCTAAATCGAGAAACGTTTCTACGGAAACGACAATATTTTCTTTTGGGAGACGAGTATCCCCTTTCCGATGCACTATTCCATCTTTACTGCATCCCTCGCCCCTCACACTGACGAATTAACACGGAAGTGGTGTCGCTATGAAATCCTATTGGTTCTATGACTTCTCCTTCTAAATCGAGTAACGTTTCTATGGAAACGACAAGAATTTCTTTTGGGAGGAGAGTATCTCCGTTCTGATTCACTATTCCTTCTTTACTGCATCCCTCGCTCCCTCCCATTGACGAATTAACACTGAAATTGAGTCGCTATGGAATACTATGTGTTCTATAACTTCTCCTTCTAAATCGAGGAACGTTTCTACGGAAACGACAATATTTTCTTTTGGGAGGCGAGTATCCCCTTTCCGATGCACTATTCCATCTTTACTGCATCCCTCGCCCCTCACACTGACGAATTATCACGGAAGTGGTGTCGCTATGAAATACTATTGGTCCAATGACTTCTCCTTCTAAATCGAGTAACGTTTCTATGGAAACGACAAGAGTATCTTTTGGGAGGAGAGTATCTCCGTTCCGATTCACTATTCCTTCTTTACTGCATCCCTCGCTCCCTCCCATTGACGAATTAACACTGAAATTGAGTCGCTATGGAATACTATGTGTTCTATAACTTCTCCTTCTAAATCGAGGAACGTTTCTACGGAAACGACAATATTTTCTTTTGGGAGGCGAGTATCCCCTTTCCGATGCACTATTCCATCTTTAGTGCATCCCTCGCCCCTCACACTGACGAATTAATACGGAAGTTGTGTCGCTATGAAATACTATTGGTCCTATGACTTCTCCTTCTAAATCGAGGAACGTTTCTATGGAAACGACAAGAGTTTCTTTTGGGAGGAGAGTATCTCCGTTCCGATTCACTATTCCGTCTTTACTGCATCCCTCGCTCCCTCCCATTGACGAATTAACACTGAAATTGAGTCGCTATGGAATACTATGTGTTCTATAACTTCTCCTTCTAAATCGAGGAACGTTTCTACGGAAACGACAATATTTTCTTTTGGGAGGCGAGTATCCCCTTTCCGATGCACTATTCCATCTTTACTGCATCCCTCGCACCTCACACTGACGAATTAACACGGAAGTGGTGTCGCCATGAAATACTATTGGTCCTATGATTTCTCCTTCTAAATCGAGTAACGTTTCTATGGAAACGACAAGAGTTTCTTTTGGGAGGAGAGTATCTCCGTTCCGATTCACTATTCCTTCTTTACTGCATCCCTCGCTCCCTCCCATTGACGAATTAACACTGAAATTGAGTCGCTATGGAATACTATGTGTTCTATAACTTCTCCTTCTAAATCGAGGAACGTTTCTACGGAAACGACAATATTTTCTTTTGGGAGGCGAGTATCCCCTTTCCGATGCACTATTCCATCTTTACTGCATCCCTCGCCCCTCACACTGACGAATTAACACGGAAGTGGTGTCGCTATGAAATACTATTGGTTCTATGACTTCTCCTTCTAAATCGAGTAACGTTTCTATGGAAACGACAAGAGTTTCTTTTGGGAGGAGAGTATCTCCGTTCCGATTCACTATTCCTTCTTTACTGCATCCCTCGCTCCCTCCCATTGACGAATTAACACTGAAATTGAGTCGCTATGGAATACTATGTGTTCTATAACTTCTCCTTCTAAATCGAGGAACGTTTCTACGGAAACGACAATAATTTCTTTTGGGAGGTGAGTATCCCCTTTCCGATGCACTATTCCATCTTTACTGCATCCCTCGCCCCTCACACTGACGAATTAACACGGAAGTGGTGTCGCTATGAAATACTATTGGTCCTATGACTTCTCCTTCTAAATCGAGTAACGTTTCTATGGAAACGACAAGTGTTTCTTTTGGGAGGAGAGTATCTCCGTTCCGATTCACTATTCCTTCTTTACTGCATCCCTCGCTCCCTCCCATTGACGAATTAACACTGAAATTGAGTCGCTATGGAATACTATGCGTTCTATAACTTCTCCTTCTAAATCGAGGAACGTTTCTACGGAAACGACAATATTTTCTTTTGGGAGGCGAGTATCCCCTTTCCGATGCACTATTCCATCTTTACTGCATCCCTCACCCCTCACACTGACGAATTAACACGGAAGTGGTGTCGCTATGAAATACTATTGGTTCTATGACATCTCCTTTTAAATCGAGTAACGTTTCTATGGAAACGACAAGAGTTTCTTTTGGGAGGAGAGTTTCTCCGTTCCGATTCACTATTCCTTCTTTACTGCATCCCTCGCACCCTCCCACTGACGAATTAACACTGAAATTGAGTCGCTATGGAATACTATGTGTTCTATAACTTCTCCTTCTAAATCGTGGAACGTTTCTAAGGAAACGACAATATTTTCTTTTGGGAGGCGAGTATCCCCTTTCCGATGCACTATTCCATCTTTACTGCATCCCTCGCCCCTCACACTGACGAATTTACACGGAAGTGGTGTCGCTATGAAATACTATTGGTTCTATGACTTCTCCTTCTAAATCGAGTAACGTTTCTATGGAAACGACAAGAGTTTCTTTTGGGAGGAGAGTATCTCCGTTCCGATTCACTCTTCCTTCTTTACTGCATCCCTCGCTCCCTCCCATTGACGTATTGACACTGAAATTGAGTCGCTATGGAATACTATGTGTTCTATAACTTCTCCTTGTAAATCGAGGATCGTTTCTACGGAAACGACAATATTTTCTTTTGGGAGGCCAGTATCCGCTTTCCGATGCACTATTCCATCTTTACTGCATCCCTCGCCCCTCACACTGACGAATTAACACGGAAGTGGTGTCGCTATGAAATACTATTGGTTCTATGACATCTCCTTCTAAATCGAGTAACGTTTCTATGGAAACGACAAGAGTTTCCTTTGGGAGGAGAGTATCTCCGTTCCGATTCACTATTCCTTTTTTACTGCATCCCTCGCTCCCTCCCATTTACGAATTAACACTGAAATTGAGTCGCTATGGAATACTATGTGTTCTATAACTTCTCCTTCTAAATCGAGGAACGTTTCTACGGAAACGAAAATATTTTCTTTTCGGAGGCGAGTATCCCCTTTCCGATGCACTATTCCATCTTTACTGCATCCCTCGCCCCTCACACTGACGAATTAACACGGAAGTGGTGTCGCTATGAAATACTATTGGTTCTATTACTTCTCCTTCTAAATCGAGTAACGTTTCTATAGAAACGACAAGAGTTTCTTTTGGGAGGAGAGTATCTCCGTTCCGATTAACTATTCCTTCTTTACTGCATCACTCGCTCCCTCCCATTGACGAATTAACACTGAAATTGAGTCGCTATGGAATACTATGTGTTCTATAACTTCTCCTTCTAAATCGAGGAACGTTTCTACGGAAACGACAATATTTTCTTTTGGGAGGCGAGTATCCCCTTTTCTGATGCACTATTCCATCTTTACTGCATCCCTCGCCCCTCACACTGACGAATTAACACGGAAGTGGTGTCGCTATGAAATACTATTGGTTCTATGACATCTCCTTCTAAAACGAGTAACGTTTCTATGGAAACGACAAGAGTTTCTTTTGGGAGGAGAGTATCTCCGTTCCGATTAACTATTCCTTCTTTACTGCATCACTCGCTCCCTCCCATTGACGAATTAACACTGAAATTGAGTCGCTATGGAATACTATGTGTTCTATATTTTCTCCTTCTAAATCGAGGAACGTTTCTACGGAAACGACAATATTTTCTTTTGGGAGGCGAGTATCCCCTTTCCGATGCACTATTCCATCTTTACTGCATCCCTCGCCCCTCACACTGACGAATTAACACGGAAGTGGTGTCGCTATGAAATACTATTGGTTCTATGACATCTCCTTCTAAATCGAGTAACGTTTCTATGGAAACGACAAGAGTTTCTTTTGGGAGGAGAGTATCTCCGTTCCGATTCACTATTCCTTCTTTACTGCATCCCTCGCTCCCTCAAAATGACGAATTAACACTGAAATTGAGTCGCTATGGAATACTATGCGTTCTATAACTTCTCCTTCTAAATCGAGGAACGTTTCTACGGAAACGACAATATTTTCTTTTGGGAGGCGAGTATCCCCTTTCCGATGCACTATTCCATCTTTACTGCATCCCTCACCCCTCACACTGACGAATTAACACGGAAGTGGTGTCGCTATGAAATACTATTGGTTCTATGACATCTCCTTTTAAATCGAGTAACGTTTCTATGGAAACGACCAGAGTTTCTTTTGGGAGGAGAGTTTCTCCGTTCCGATTCACTATTCCTTCTTTACTGCATCCCTCGCACCCTCCAATTGACGAATTAACACTGAAATTGAGTCGCTATGGAATACTATGTGTTCTATAACTTCTCCTTCTAAATCGTGGAACGTTTCTACGGAAACGACAATATTTTCTTTTGGGAGGCGAGTATCCCCTTTCCGATGCACTATTCCATCTTTACTGCATCCCTCGCCCCTCACACTGACGAATTAACACGGAAGTGGTGTCGCTATGAAATACTATTGGTTCTATGACTTCTCCTTCTAAATCGAGTAACGTTTCTATGGAAACGACAAGAGTTTCCTTTGGGAGGAGAGTATCTCCGTTCCGATTCACTATTCCTTTTTTACTGCATCCCTCGCTCCCTCCCATTTACGAATTAACACTGAAATTGAGTCGCTATGGAATACTATGTGTTCTATAACTTCTCCTTCTAAATCGTGGAACGTTTCTACGGAAACGAAAATATTTTCTTTTCGGAGTCGAGTATCCCCTTTCCGATGCACTATTCCATCTTTACTGCATCCCTCGCCCCTCACACTGACGAATTAACACGGAAGTGGTGTCGCTATGAAATACTATTGGTTCTATTACTTCTCCTTCTAAATCGAGTAATGTTTCTATAGAAACGACAAGAGTTTCTTTTGGGAGGAGAGTATCTCCGTTCCGATTAACTATTCCTTCTTTACTGCATCACTCGCTCCCTCCCATTGACGAATTAACACTGAAATTGAGTCGCTATGGAATACTATGTGTTCTATAACTTCTCCTTCTAAATCGAGGAACGTTTCTACGGAAACGACAATATTTTCTTTTGGGAGGCGAGTATCCCCTTTCCGATGCACTATTCAATCTTTACTGCATCCCTCGCCCCTCACACTGACGAATTTACACGGAAGTGGTGTCGCTATGAAATACTATTGGTTCTATGACTTCTCCTTCTAAATCGAGTAACGTTTCTATAGAAACGACAAGAGTTTCTTTTGGGAGGAGAGTATCTCCGTTCCGATTAACTATTCCTTCTTTACTGCATCACTCGCTCCCTCCCATTGACGAATTAACACTGAAATTGAGTCGCTACGGAATACTATGTGTTCTATAACTTCTCCTTCTATATCGAGGAACGTTTCTACGGAAACGACAATATTTTCTTTTGGGAGGCGAGTATCCCCTGTCCGATGCACTATTCCATCTTTACTGCATCCCTCGCCCGTCACACTGACGAATTAACACGGAAGTGGTGTCGCTATGAAATACTATTGGTTCTATGACATCTCCTTCTAAATCGAGTAACGTTTCTAGGGAAACGACAAGAGTTTCTTTTGGGAGGAGAGTATCTCCGTTCCGATTAACTATTCCTTCTTTACTGCATCACTCGCTCCCTCCCATTGACGAATTAACACTGAAATTGAGTCGCTATGGAATACTATGTGTTCTATAACTTCTCCTTCTAAATCGAGGAACGTTTCTACGGAAACGACAATATTTTCTTTTGGGAGGCGAGTATCCCCTTTTCTGATGCACTATTCCATCTTTACTGCATCCCTCGCCCCTCACACTGACGAATTAACACGGAAGTGGTGTCGCTATGAAATACTATTGGTTCTATGACATCTCCTTCTAAATCGAGTAACGTTTCTATGGAAACGACAAGAGTTTCTTTTGGGAGGAGAGTATCTCCGTTCCGATTAACTATTCCTTCTTTACTGCATCACTCGCTCCCTCCCATTGACGAATTAACACTGAAATTGAGTCGCTATGGAATACTATGTGTTCTATATTTTCTCCTTCTAAATCGAGGAATGTTTCTACGGAAACGACAATATTTTCTTTTGGGAGGCGAGTATCCCCTTTCCGATGCACTATTCCATCTTTACTGCATCCCTCGCCCCTCACACTGACGAATTAACACGGAAGTGGTGTCGCTATGAAATACTATTGGTTCTATGACATCTCCTTCTAAATCGAGTAACGTTTCTATGGAAACGACAAGAGTTTCTTTTGGGAGGAGAGTATCTCCGTTCCGATCAACTATTCCTTCTTTACTGCATCACTCGCTCCCTCCCATTGACGAATTAACACTGAAATTGAGTCGCTATGGAATACTATGTGTTCTATATTTTCTCCTTCTAAATCGAGGAACGTTTCTACGGAAACGACAATATTTTCTTTTGGGAGGCGAGTATCCCCTTTCCGATGCACTATTCCATCTTTACTGCATCCCTCGCCCCTCACACTGACGAATTAACACGGAAGTGGTGTCGCTATGAAATACTATTGGTTCTATGACATCTCCTTCTAAATCGAGTAACGTTTCTATGGAAACGTCAAGAGTTTCTTTTGGGAGGAGAGTATCTCCGTTCCGATTAACTATTCCTTCTTTACTGCATCACTCGCTCCCTCCCATTGACGAATTAACACTGAAATTGAGTCGTTATGGAATACTATGTGTTCTATAACTTCTCCTTCTAAATCGAGGAACGTTTCTACGGAAACGACAATATTTTCTTTTGGGAGGCGAGTATCCCCTTTCCGATGCACTATTCCATCTTTACTGCATCCCTCGCCCTTCACACTGACGAATTAACACGGAAGTGGTGTCGCTATGAAATACTATTGGTTCTATGACATCTCCTTCTAAATCGAGTAACCTTTCTATGGAAACGACAAGAGTTTCTTTTGGGAGGAGAGTATCTCCGTTCCAATTAACTATTCCTTCTTTACTGCATCACTCGCTCCCTCCCATTGACGAATTAACACTGAAATTGAGTCGCTATGGAATACTATGTGTTCTATAACTTCTAATTCTAAATCGAGGAACGTTTCTACGGAAACGACAATATTTTCTTTTGGGAGGCGAGTATCCCCTTTCCGATGCACTATTCCATCTTTACTGCATCCCTCGCCCCTCACACTGACGAATTAACACGGAAGTGGTGTCGCTATGAAATACTATTGGCTCTATGACATCTCCTTCTAAATCGTGTAACGTTTCTATGGAAACGACAAGAGTTTCCTTTGGGACTAGAGTATCTCCGTTCTGATTCACTATTCCTTCTTTACTGCATCACTCGCTCCCTCCCATTGACGAATTAACACTGAAATTGAGTCGCTATGGAATACTATGTGTTCTTTAACTTCTCCTTCTAAATCGAGGAACGTTTCTACGGAAACGACAATATTTTCTTTTGGGAGGCGAGTATCCCCTTTCCGATGCACTATTCCATCTTTACTGCATCCCTCGCCCCTCACAATGACGAATTAACACGGATGTGGTGTCGCTATGAAATACTATTGGTTCTATGACTTCTCCTTCTAAATCGAGTAACGTTTCTATGGAAACGACAAGAGTTTCTTTTGGGAGGAGAGTATCTCCGTTCCGATTCACTATCCCTTCTTTACTGCATCCCTCGCTCCCTCCCATTGACGAATTAACACTGAAATTGAGTCGCTATGGAGTACTATGTGTTCTATAACTTCTCCTTCTAAATCGAGGAACGTTTCTACGGAAACGACAATATTTTCTTTTGGGAGGCGAGTATTCCCTTTCCGATGCACTATTCCATCTTTACTGCATGCCTCGCCCCTCACACTGACGAATTAACACGGAAGTGGTGTCGCTATGAAATACTATTGGTTCTATGACTTCTCCTTCTAAATCGAGTAACGTTTCTATGGAAACGACAAGAGTTTCTTTTGTTAGGAGAGTATCTCCGTTCCGATTCACTATTCCTTCTTCACTGCATCCCTCGCTCCCTCCCATTGACGAATTAACACTGAAATTGAGTCGCTATGGAATACTATGTGTTCTATAACTTCTCCTTCTAAATCGAGAAACGTTTCTACGGAAACGACAATATTTTCTTTTGGGAGGCGAGTATCCCCTTTCCGATGCACTATTCCATCTTTACTGCATCCCTCGCCCCTCACACTGACGAATTAACACGGAAGTGGTGTCGCTATGAAATACTATTGGTTCTATGACTTCTCCTTCTAAATCGACTAACGTTTCTATGGAAACGACAAGAGTTTCTTTTGGGAGGAGAGTATCTCCGTTCCGATGCACTATTCCTTCTTTACTGCATCCCTCGCTCCCTCCCATTGACGAATTAACACTGAAATTGAGTCGCTATGGAATACTATGTGTTCTATAACTTCTCCCTCTAAATCGAGAAACGTTTCTACGGAAACGACAATATTTTCTTTTGGGAGGCGAGTATCCCCTTTCCGATGCACTATTCCATCTTTACTGCATCCCTCGCCCATGACACTGACGAATTAACACGGAAGTGGTGTCGCTATGAAATACTATTGGTTCTATGACTTCTCCTTCTAAATCGAGTAACGTTTCTATGGAAACGACAAGAATTTCTTTTGGGAGGAGAGTATCTCCGTTCCGATTCACTATTCCTTCTTTACTGCATCCCTCGCTCCCTCCCATTGACGAATTAACACTGAAATTGAGTCGCTATGGAATACTATGTGTTCTATAACTTCTCCTTCTAAATCGAGGAACGTTTCTACGGAAACGACAATATTTTCTTTTGGGAGGCGAGTATCCCCTTTCCGATGCACTATTCCATCTTTACTGCATCCCTCACCCCTCACACTGACGAAGCAACACGGAAGTGGTGTCGCTATGAAATACTATTGGTTCTATGACATCTCCTTTAAATCGAGTAACGTTTCTATGGAAACGACAAGAGTTTCTTTTGGGAGGAGAGTTTCTCCGTTCCGATGCACTATTCCTTCTTTACTGCATCCCTAGCACCCTCCCATTGACGAATTAACACTGAAATTGAGTCGCTATGGAATACTATGTGTTCTATAACTTCTCCTTCTAAATCGTGGAACGTTTCTACGGAAACGACAATATTTTCTTTTGGGAGGCGAGTATCCCCTTTCCGATGCACTATTCCATTTTTACTGCATCCCTCGCCCCTCACACTGACGAATTAAAACGGAAGTGGTGTCGCTATGAAACACTATTGGTTCTATGACTTCTCCTTCTAAATCGAGTAACGTTTCTATGGAAACGACAAGAGTTTCTTTTGGGAGGAGAGTATCTCCGTTCCGATTCACTCTTTCTACTTTACTGCATCCCTCGCTCCCTCCCATTGACGTATTGACACTGAAATTGAGTCGCTATGGAATACTATGTGTTCTATAACTTCTCCTTCTAAATCGAGGAACGTTTCTACGGAAACGACAATATTTTCTTTTGGGAGGCCAGTATCCGCTTTCCGATGCACTATTCCATCTTTACTGCATCCCTCGCCCCTCACACTGACGAATTAACACGGAAGTGGTGTCGCTATGAAATACTATTGGTTCTATGACTTCTCCTTCTAAATCGAGTAACGTTTCTATGGAAACGACAAGAGTTTCTTTTGTTAGGAGAGTATCTCCGTTCCGATTCACTATTCCTTCTTCACTGCATCCCTCGCTCCCTCCCATTGACGAATTAACACTGAAATTGAGTCGCTATGGAATACTATGTGTTCTATAACTTCTCCCTCTAAATCGAGAAACGTTTCTACGGAAACGACAATATTTTCTTTTGGGAGGCGAGTATCCCCTTTCCGATGCACTATTCCATCTTTACTGCATCCCTCGCCCATCACACTGACGAATTAACACGGAAGTGGTGTCGCTATGAAATACTATTGGTTCTATGACTTCTCCTTCTAAATCGAGTAACGTTTCTATGGAAACGACAAGAATTTCTTTTGGGAGGAGAGTATCTCCGTTCCGATTCACTATTCCTTCTTTACTGCATCCCTCGCTCCCTCCCATTGACGAATTAACACTGAAATTGAGTCGCTATGGAATACTATGTGTTCTATAACTTCTCCTTCTAAATCGAGGAACGTTTCTACGGAAACGACAATATTTTCTTTTGGGAGGCGAGTATCCCCTTTCCGATGCACTATTCCATCTTTACTGCATCCCTCACCCCTCACACTGACGAAGCAACACGGAAGTGGTGTCGCTATGAAATACTATTGGTTCTATGACATCTCCATTTAAATCGAGTAACGTTTCTATGGAAACGACAAGAGTTTCTTTTGGGAGGAGAGTTTCTCCGTTCCGATTCACTATTCCTTCTTTACTGCATCCCTAGCACCCTCCCATTGACGAATTAACACTGAAATTGAGTCGCTATGGAATACTATGTGTTCTATAACTTCTCCTTCTAAATCGTGGAACGTTTCTACGGAAACGACAATATTTTCTTTTGGGAGGCGTGTATCCCCTTTCCGATGCACTATTCCATTTTTACTGCATCCCTCGCCCCTCACACTGACGAATTAAAACGGAAGTGGTGTCGCTATGAAACACTATTGGTTCTATGACTTCTCCTTCTAAATCGAGTAACGTTTCTATGGAAACGACAAGAGTTTCTTTTGGGAGGAGAGTATCTCCGTTCCGATTCACTCTTCCTACTTTACTGCATCCCTCGCTCCCTCCCATTGACGTATTGACACTGAAATTGAGTCGCTATGGAATACTATGTGTTCTATAACTTCTCCTTCTAAATCGAGGAACGTTTCTACGGAAACGACAATATTTTCTTTTGGGAGGCCAGTATCCGCTTTCCGATGCACTATTCCATCTTTACTGCATCCCTCGCCCCTCACACTGACGAATTAACACTGAAGTGGTGTCGCTATGAAATACTATTGGATCTATAACATCTCCTTCTGAATCGAATAACGTTTCTGTGGAAACGACAAGAGTTTCTTTTGGGAGGAGAGTATCTCCGTTCCGATTCACTATTCTTTCTTTACTGCATCCCTCGCTCTCTCCCATTGACGAATTAACCCTGAATTTGAGTCGCTATGGAATATTATGTGTTCTATAACTTCTCCTTCTAAATCGAGGAACGTTTCTACGGAAACGACAATATTTTCTTTTGGGAGGCGAGTATCCCCTTTCCGATGCACTATTCCATCATTACTGCATCCCTCGCCCCTCACACTGACGAATTAACACGGAAGTGGTGTCGCTATGAAATACTATTGGTTCTATGACATCTCCTTCTAAATCGAGTAACGTTTCTATGGAAACGACAAGAGTTTCCTTTGGGAGGAGAGTATCTCCGTTCCGATTCACTATTCCTTTTTTACTGCATCACTCGCTCCCTCCCATTTACGAATTAACACTGAAATTGAGTCGCTATGGAATACTATGTGTTCTATAACTTCTCCTTCTAAATCGAGGAACGTTTCTACGGAAACGAAAATATTTTCTTTTCGGAGGCGAGTATCCCCTTTCCGATGCAATATTCCATCTTTACTGCATCCCTCGCCCCTCACACTGACGAATTAACACGGAAGTGGTGTCGCTATGAAATACTATTGGTTCTATTACTTCTCCTTCTAAATCGAGTAACGTTTCTATAGAAACGACAAGAGTTTCTTTTGGGAGGAGAGTATCTCCGTTCCGATTAACTATTCCTTCTTTACTGCATCACTCGCTCCCTCCCATTGACGAATTAACACTGAAATTGAGTCGCTATGGAATACTATGTGTTCTATAACTTCTCCTTCTAAATCGAGGAACGTTTCTACGGAAACGACAATATTTTCTTTTGGGAGGCGAGTATCCCCGTTCCGATGCACTATTCAATCTTTACTGCATCCCTCGCCCCTCACACTGACGAATTAACACGGAAGTGGTGTCGCTATGAAATACTATTGGTTCTATGACTTCTCCTTCTAAATCGAGTAACGTTTCTATAGAAACGACAAGAGTTTCTTTTGGGAGGAGAGTATCTCCGTTCCGATTAACTATTCCTTCTTTACTGCATCACTCGCTCCCTCCCATTGACGAATTAACACTGAAATTGAGTCGCTATGGAATACTATGTGTTCTATAACTTCTCCTTCTAAATCGAGGAACGTTTCTACGGAAACGACAATATTTTCTTTTGGGAGGCGAGTATCCCCTTTCCGATGCACTATTCCATCTTTACTGCATCCGTCGCCCCTCACACTGACGAATTTACACGGAAGTGGTGTCGCTATGAAATACTATTGGTTCTATGACATCTCCTTCTAAATCGAGTAACGTTTCTATAGAAACGACAAGAGTTTCTTTTGGGAGGAGAGTATCTCCGTTCCGATTAACTATTCCTTCTTTACTGCATCACTCGCTCCCTCCCATTGACGAATTAACTTTGAAATTGAGTCGCTATGGAATACTATGTGTTCTATAACTTCTCCTTCTAAATCGAGGAACGTTTCTACGGAAACGACAATATTTTCTTTTCGGAGGCGAGTATCCCCTTTCCGATGCACTATTCAATCTCTACTGCATCCCTCGCCCCTCACACTGACGAATTAACACGGAAGTGGTGTCGCTATGAAATACTATTGGTTCTATGAATATCTCCTTCTACATCGAGTAACGTTTCTATAGAAACGACAAGAGTTTCTTTTGGGAGGAGAGTATCTCCGTTCCGATTAACTATTCCTTCTTTACTGCATCACTCGCTCCCTCCCATTGACGAATTAACACTGAAATTGAGTCGCTACGGAATACTATGTGTTCTATAACTTCTCCTTCTAAATCGAGGAACGTTTCTACGGAAACGACAATATTTTCTTTTCGGAGGCGAGTATCCCCTTTCCGATGCACTATTCAATCTTTACTGCATCCCTCGCCCCTCACACTGACGAATTAACACGGAAGTTGTGTCGCTATGAAATACTATTGGTTCTATGACATCTCCTTCTAAATCGAGTAACGTTTCTATGGAAACGACAAGAGTTTCTTTTGGGAGGGGAGTATCTCCGTTCCGATTAACTATTCCTTCTTTACTGCATCACTCGCTCCCTCCCATTGACGAATTAACACTGAAATTGAGTCGCTATGGAATACTATGTGTTCTATAACTTCTCCTTCTAAATCGAGGAACGTTTCTACGGAAACGACAATATTTTCTTTTGGGAGGCGAGTATCCCCTTTTCTGATGCACTACTCCATCTTTACTGCATCCCTCGCCCTTCACACTGACGAATTAACACGGATGTGGTGTCGCTATGAAATACTATTGGTTCTATGACATCTCCTTCTAAATCGAGTAACGTTTCTATGGAAACGACAAGAGTTTCTTTTGGGAGGAGAGTATCTCCGTTCCGATTAACTATTCCTTCTTTACTGCATCGCTCGCTCCCTCCCATTGACGAATTAACACTGAAATTGAGTCGCTATGGAATACTATGTGTTCTATAACTTCTCCTTCTAAATCGAGGAACGTTTCTACGGAAACGACAATATTTTCTTTTGGGAGGCGAGTATCCCCTTTCCGATGCACTATTCCATCTTTACTGCATCCCTCGCCCCTCACACTGACGAATTAACACGGAAATGGTTTCGCTATGAAATACTATTGGTTCTATGACATCTCCTTCTAAATCGAGTAACGTTTCTATGGAAACGACAAGAGTTTCTTTTGGGAGGAGAGTATCTCCGTTCCGATTAACTATTCCTTCTTTACTGCATCACTCGCTCCCTCCCATTGACGAATTAACACTGAATTTGAGTCGCTATGGAATACTATGTGTTCTATAACTTCTCCTTCTAAATCGAGGAACGTTTCTACGGAAACGACAATATTTTCTTTTGGGGGGCGAGTATCCCCTTTCCGATGCACTATTCCATCTTTACTGCATACCTCGCCCCTCACACTGACGAATTAACACGGAAGTGGTGTCGCTATGAAATACTATTGGTTCTATGACATCTCCTTCTAAATCGAGTAACGTTTCTATGGAAACGACAATAGTTTCTTTTGGGAGGAGAGTATCTCCGTTCCGATTAACTATTCCTTCTTTACTGCATCACTCGCTCCCTCCCATTGACGAATTAACACTGAAATTGAGTCGCTATGGAATACTATGTGTTCTATAACTTCTCCTTCTAAATCGAGGAACGTTTCTACGGAAACGACAATATTTTCTTTTGGGAGGCGAGTATCCCCTTTCCGATGCACTATTCCATCTTTACTGCATCCCTCGCCCCTCACACTGACGAATTAACACGGAAGTGGTGTCGCTATGAAATACTATTGGTTCTATGACTTCTCCTTCTAATACGAGTAACGTTTCTATGGAAACGACAAGAGTTTCCTTTGGGAGGAGAGTATCTCCGTTCCGATTGACTATTCCTTCTTTACTGCATCCCTCGCTCCCTCCCATTGACGAATTAACACTGAAATTGAGTCGCTATGGAATACTATGTGTTCTATAACTTCTCCTTCTAAATCGAGGAACGTCTCTACGGAAACGACAATATTTTCATTTGGGAGGCGAGTGTCCCCTTTCCGATGCACTATTCCATCTTTACTGCATCCCTCACCCCTCACACTGACGAATTAACACGGAAATGGTGTCGCTATGAAATACTATTGGTTCTATGACATCTCCTTCTAAATCGAGTAAGGTTTCTATGGAAACGACAAGAGTTTCTTTTGGGAGGAGAGTATCTCCGTTCCGATTCACTATTCCTTCTTTACTGCAACCCTCGCTCCCTCCCATTGACGAATTAACACTGAAATTGAGTCGCTATGGAATACTATGTGTTCTATAACTTCTCCTTCTAAATCGAGGAACGTTTCTACGGAAACGACAATATTTTCTTTTCGGAGGCGAGTATCCCCTTTCCGATGCACTATTCCATCTTTACTGCATCTTTCGCTCCTCACACTGACGAATTAACACTGAAGTGGTGTCGCTGTGAATACTATTGATTCTATGACATCTCCTTCTAAATCGAGTAACGTTTCTATGAAAACGACAAGAGTTTCTTTTGGGAGGAGAGTATGTCCGTTTCGATTCACTATTCCTTCTTTACTGCATCCCTCGCTCCCTCCCTTTGACGAATTAACACTGAAATTGAGTCGCTATGGAATACTATGTGTTCTATAACTTCTCCTTCTAAATCGAGGAACGTTTCTACGGAAACGAAAATATTTTCTTTTGGGAGGCGAGTATCCCCTTTCCGATGCACTATTCCATCTTTACTGCATCTTTCGCTCCTCACACTGACGAATTAACACTGAAGTGGTGTCGCTGTGAAATACTTTTGATTCTATGACATCTCCTTCTAAATCGAGTAACGATTCTATGAAAACGACAAGAGTTTCTTTTGGGAGGAGAGTATCTCCGTTCCGATTCACTATTCCTTCTTTACTGCATCACTCGCTCCCTCCCACTGACGAATTAACACTGAAATTGAGTCGCTATGGAATACTGTGTGTTCTATAACTTCTCCTTCTAAATCGAGGAACGTTTCTATGGAAACGACAATATTTTCTTTTGGGAGGCGAGTATCCCCTTTCCGATGCACTATTCCATCTTTACTGCATCCCTCGCCCCTCACACTGACGAATTAACACGGAAGTGGTGTCGCTATGAAATACTATTGGTTCTATGACTTCTCCTTCTAAATCGAGTAACGTTTCTATGGAAACGACAAGAGTTTCTTTTGTTAGGAGAGTATCTCCGTTCCGATTCACTATTCCTTCTTCACTGCATCCCTCGCTCCCTCCCATTGACGAATTAACACTGAAATTGAGTCGCTATGGAATACTATGTGTTCTATAACTTCTCCTTCTAAATCGAGGAACGTTTCTACGGAAACGACAATATTTTCTTTTGGGAGGCGAGTATCCCCTTTCCGATGCACTATTCAATCTTTACTGCACCCCCCCCCTCACACTGACGAATTTACACGGAAGTGGTGTCGCTATGAAATACTATTGGTTCTATGACATCTCCTTCTAAATCGAGCAACGTTTCTATAGAAACGACAAGAGTTTCTTTTGGGAGGAGAGTATCTCCGTTCCGATTAACTATTCCTTCTTTACTGCATCACTCGCTCCCTCCCATTGACGAATTAACTTTGAAATTGAGTCGCTATGGAATACTATGTGTTCTATAACTTCTCCTTCTAAATCGAGGAACGTTTCTACGGAAACGACAATATTTTCTTTTCGGAGGCGAGTATCCCCTTTCCGATGCACTATTCAATCTCTACTGCATCCCTCGCCCCTCACACTGACGAATTAACACGGAAGTGGTGTCGCTATGAAATACTACTGGTTCTATGACATCTCCTTCTAAATCGAGTAACGTTTCTATAGAAACGACAAGAGTTTCTTTTGGGAGGAGAGTATCTCCGTTCCGATTAACTATTCCTTCTTTACTGCATCACTCGCTCCCTCCCATTGACGAATTAACACTGAAATTGAGTCGCTACGGAATACTATGTGTTCTATAACTTCTCCTTCTAAATCGAGGAACGTTTCTACGGAAACGACAATATTTTCTTTTGGGAGGCGAGTATCCCCTTTTCTGATGCACTACTCCATCTTTACTGCATCCCTCGCCCTTCACACTGACGAATTAACACGGAAGTGGTGTCGCTATGAAATACTATTGGTTCTATGACTTCTCCTTCTAAATCGAGTAACGTTTCTATGGAAACGACAAGAGTTTCTTTTGTTAGGAGAGTATCTCCGTTCCGATTCACTATTCCTTCTTCACTGCATCCCTCGCTCCCTCCCATTGACGAATTAACACTGAAATTGAGTCGCTATGGAATACTATGTGTTCTATAACTTCTCCCTCTAAATCGAGAAACGTTTCTACGGAAACGACAATATTTTCTTTTGGGAGGCGAGTATCCCCTTTCCGATGCACTATTCCATCTTTACTGCATCCCTCGCCCATCACACTGACGAATTAACACGGAAGTGGTGTCGCTATGAAATACTATTGGTTCTATGACTTCTCCTTCTAAATCGAGTAACGTTTCTATGGAAACGACAAGAATTTCTTTTGGGAGGAGAGTATCTCCGTTCCGATTCACTATTCCTTCTTTACTGCATCCCTCGCTCCCTCCCATTGACGAATTAACACTGAAATTGAGTCGCTATGGAATACTATGTGTTCTATAACTTCTCCTTCTAAATCGAGGAACGTTTCTACGGAAACGACAATATTTTCTTTTGGGAGGCGAGTATCCCCTTTCCGATGCACTATTCCATCTTTACTGCATCCCTCACCCCTCACACTGACGAAGCAACACGGAAGTGGTGTCGCTATGAAATACTATTGGTTCTATGACATCTCCATTTAAATCGAGTAACGTTTCTATGGAAACGACAAGAGTTTCTTTTGGGAGGAGAGTTTCTCCGTTCCGATTCACTATTCCTTCTTTACTGCATCCCTAGCACCCTCCCATTGACGAATTAACACTGAAATTGAGTCGCTATGGAATACTATGTGTTCTATAACTTCTCCTTCTAAATCGTGGAACGTTTCTACGGAAACGACAATATTTTCTTTTGGGAGGCGAGTATCCCCTTTCCGATGCACTATTCCATTTTTACTGCATCCCTCGCCCCTCACACTGACGAATTAAAACGGAAGTGGTGTCGCTATGAAACACTATTGGTTCTATGACTTCTCCTTCTAAATCGAGTAACGTTTCTATGGAAACGACAAGAGTTTCTTTTGGGAGGAGAGTATCTCCGTTCCGATTCACTCTTCCTACTTTACTGCATCCCTCGCTCCCTCCCATTGACGTATTGACACTGAAATTGAGTCGCTATGGAATACTATGTGTTCTATAACTTCTCCTTCTAAATCGAGGAACGTTTCTACGGAAACGACAATATTTTCTTTTGGGAGGCCAGTATCCGCTTTCCGATGCACTATTCCATCTTTACTGCATCCCTCGCCCCTCACACTGACGAATTAACACTGAAGTGGTGTCGCTATGAAATACTATTGGATCTATAACATCTCCTTCTGAATCGAATAACGTTTCTGTGGAAACGACAAGAGTTTCTTTTGGGAGGAGAGTATCTCCGTTCCGATTCACTATTCTTTCTTTACTGCATCCCTCGCTCTCTCCCATTGACGAATTAACCCTGAATTTGAGTCGCTATGGAATATTATGTGTTCTATAACTTCTCCTTCTAAATCGAGGAACGTTTCTACGGAAACGACAATATTTTCTTTTGGGAGGCGAGTATCCCCTTTCCGATGCACTATTCCATCATTACTGCATCCCTCGCCCCTCACACTGACGAATTAACACGGAAGTGGTGTCGCTATGAAATACTATTGGTTCTATGACATCTCCTTCTAAATCGAGTAACGTTTCTATGGAAACGACAAGAGTTTCCTTTGGGAGGAGAGTATCTCCGTTCCGATTCACTATTCCTTTTTTACTGCATCACTCGCTCCCTCCCATTTACGAATTAACACTGAAATTGAGTCGCTATGGAATACTATGTGTTCTATAACTTCTCCTTCTAAATCGAGGAACGTTTCTACGGAAACGAAAATATTTTCTTTTCGGAGGCGAGTATCCCCTTTCCGATGCAATATTCCATCTTTACTGCATCCCTCGCCCCTCACACTGACGAATTAACACGGAAGTGGTGTCGCTATGAAATACTATTGGTTCTATTACTTCTCCTTCTAAATCGAGTAACGTTTCTATAGAAACGACAAGAGTTTCTTTTGGGAGGAGAGTATCTCCGTTCCGATTAACTATTCCTTCTTTACTGCATCACTCGCTCCCTCCCATTGACGAATTAACACTGAAATTGAGTCGCTATGGAATACTATGTGTTCTATAACTTCTCCTTCTAAATCGAGGAACGTTTCTACGGAAACGACAATATTTTCTTTTGGGAGGCGAGTATCCCCGTTCCGATGCACTATTCAATCTTTACTGCATCCCTCGCCCCTCACACTGACGAATTAACACGGAAGTGGTGTCGCTATGAAATACTATTGGTTCTATGACTTCTCCTTCTAAATCGAGTAACGTTTCTATAGAAACGACAAGAGTTTCTTTTGGGAGGAGAGTATCTCCGTTCCGATTAACTATTCCTTCTTTACTGCATCACTCGCTCCCTCCCATTGACGAATTAACACTGAAATTGAGTCGCTATGGAATACTATGTGTTCTATAACTTCTCCTTCTAAATCGAGGAACGTTTCTACGGAAACGACAATATTTTCTTTTGGGAGGCGAGTATCCCCTTTCCGATGCACTATTCCATCTTTACTGCATCCCTCGCCCCTCACACTGACGAATTTACACGGAAGTGGTGTCGCTATGAAATACTATTGGTTCTATGACATCTCCTTCTAAATCGAGTAACGTTTCTATAGAAACGACAAGAGTTTCTTTTGGGAGGAGAGTATCTCCGTTCCGATTAACTATTCCTTCTTTACTGCATCACTCGCTCCCTCCCATTGACGAATTAACTTTGAAATTGAGTCGCTATGGAATACTATGTGTTCTATAACTTCTCCTTCTAAATCGAGGAACGTTTCTACGGAAACGACAATATTTTCTTTTCGGAGGCGAGTATCCCCTTTCCGATGCACTATTCAATCTCTACTGCATCCCTCGCCCCTCACACTGACGAATTAACACGGAAGTGGTGTCGCTATGAAATACTATTGGTTCTATGACATCTCCTTCTAAATCGAGTAACGTTTCTATAGAAACGACGAGAGTTTCTTTTGGGAGGAGAGTATCTCCGTTCCGATTAACTATTCCTTCTTTACTGCATCACTCGCTCCCTCCCATTGACGAATTAACACTGAAATTGAGTCGCTACGGAATACTATGTGTTCTATAACTTCTCCTTCTAAATCGAGGAACGTTTCTACGGAAACGACAATATTTTCTTTTCGGAGGCGAGTATCCCCTTTCCGATGCACTATTCAATCTTTACTGCATCCCTCGCCCCTCACACTGACGAATTAACACGGAAGTTGTGTCGCTATGAAATACTATTGGTTCTATGACATCTCCTTCTAAATCGAGTAACGTTTCTATGGAAACGACAAGAGTTTCTTTTGGGAGGGGAGTATCTCCGTTCCGATTAACTATTCCTTCTTTACTGCATCACTCGCTCCCTCCCATTGACGAATTAACACTGAAATTGAGTCGCTATGGAATACTATGTGTTCTATAACTTCTCCTTCTAAATCGAGGAACGTTTCTACGGAAACGACAATATTTTCTTTTGGGAGGCGAGTATCCCCTTTTCTGATGCACTACTCCATCTTTACTGCATCCCTCGCCCTTCACACTGACGAATTAACACGGATGTGGTGTCGCTATGAAATACTATTGGTTCTATGACATCTCCTTCTAAATCGAGTAACGTTTCTATGGAAACGACAAGAGTTTCTTTTGGGAGGAGAGTATCTCCGTTCCGATTAACTATTCCTTCTTTACTGCATCGCTCGCTCCCTCCCATTGACGAATTAACACTGAAATTGAGTCGCTATGGAATACTATGTGTTCTATAACTTCTCCTTCTAAATCGAGGAACGTTTCTACGGAAACGACAATATTTTCTTTTGGGAGGCGAGTATCCCCTTTCCGATGCACTATTCCATCTTTACTGCATCCCTCGCCCCTCACACTGACGAATTAACACGGAAATGGTTTCGCTATGAAATACTATTGGTTCTATGACATCTCCTTCTAAATCGAGTAACGTTTCTATGGAAACGACAAGAGTTTCTTTTGGGAGGAGAGTATCTCCGTTCCGATTAACTATTCCTTCTTTACTGCATCACTCGCTCCCTCCCATTGACGAATTAACACTGAATTTGGGTCGCTATGGAATACTATGTGTTCTATAACTTCTCCTTCTAAATCGAGGAACGTTTCTACGGAAACGACAATATTTTCTTTTGGGGGGCGAGTATCCCCTTTCCGATGCACTATTCCATCTTTACTGCATACCTCGCCCCTCACACTGACGAATTAACACGGAAGTGGTGTCGCTATGAAATACTATTGGTTCTATGACATCTCCTTCTAAATCGAGTAACGTTTCTATGGAAACGACAATAGTTTCTTTTGGGAGGAGAGTATCTCCGTTCCGATTAACTATTCCTTTTTTACTGCATCACTCGCTCCCTCCCATTGACGAATTAACACTGAAATTGAGTCGCTATGGAATACTATGTGTTCTATAACTTCTCCTTCTAAATCGAGGAACGTTTCTACGGAAACGACAATATTTTCTTTTGGGAGGCGAGTATCCCCTTTCCGATGCACTATTCCATCTTTACTGCATCCCTCGCCCCTCACACTGACGAATTAACACGGAAGTGGTGTCGCTATGAAATACTATTGGTTCTATGACTTCTCCTTCTAATACGAGTAACGTTTCTATGGAAACGACAAGAGTTTCCTTTGGGAGGAGAGTATCTCCGTTCCGATTGACTATTCCTTCTTTACTGCATCCCTCGCTCCCTCCCATTGACGAATTAACACTGAAATTGAGTCGCTATGGAATACTATGTGTTCTATAACTTCTCCTTCTAAATCGAGGAACGTCTCTACGGAAACGACAATATTTTCATTTGGGAGGCGAGTGTCCCCTTTCCGATGCACTATTCCATCTTTACTGCATCCCTCACCCCTCACACTGACGAATTAACACGGAAATGGTGTCGCTATGAAATACTATTGGTTCTATGACATCTCCTTCTAAATCGAGTAAGGTTTCTATGGAAACGACAAGAGTTTCTTTTGGGAGGAGAGTATCTCCGTTCCGATTCACTATTCCTTCTTTACTGCAACCCTCGCTCCCTCCCATTGACGAATTAACACTGAAATTGAGTCGCTATGGAATACTATGTGTTCTATAACTTCTCCTTCTAAATCGAGGAACGTTTCTACGGAAACGACAATATTTTCTTTTCGGAGGCGAGTATCCCCTTTCCGATGCACTATTCCATCTTTACTGCATCTTTCGCTCCTCACACTGACGAATTAACACTGAAGTGGTGTCGCTGTGAATACTATTGATTCTATGACATCTCCTTCTAAATCGAGTAACGTTTCTATGAAAACGACAAGAGTTTCTTTTGGGAGGAGAGTATGTCCGTTTCGATTCACTATTCCTTCTTTACTGCATCCCTCGCTCCCTCCCTTTGACGAATTAACACTGAAATTGAGTCGCTATGGAATACTATGTGTTCTATAACTTCTCCTTCTAAATCGAGGAACGTTTCTACGGAAACGAAAATATTTTCTTTTGGGAGGCGAGTATCCCCTTTCCGATGCACTATTCCATCTTTACTGCATCTTTCGCTCCTCACACTGACGAATTAACACTGAAGTGGTGTCGCTGTGAAATACTTTTGATTCTATGACATCTCCTTCTAAATCGAGTAACGATTCTATGAAAACGACAAGAGTTTCTTTTGGGAGGAGAGTATCTCCGTTCCGATTCACTATTCCTTCTTTACTGCATCACTCGCTCCCTCCCACTGACGAATTAACACTGAAATTGAGTCGCTATGGAATACTGTGTGTTCTATAACTTCTCCTTCTAAATCGAGGAACGTTTCTATGGAAACGACAATATTTTCTTTTGGGAGGCGAGTATCCCCTTTCCGATGCACTATTCCATCTTTACTGCATCCCTCGCCCCTCACACTGACGAATTAACACGGAAGTGGTGTCGCTATGAAATACTATTGGTTCTATGACTTCTCCTTCTAAATCGAGTAACGTTTCTATGGAAACGACAAGAGTTTCTTTTGTTAGGAGAGTATCTCCGTTCCGATTCACTATTCCTTCTTCACTGCATCCCTCGCTCCCTCCCATTGACGAATTAACACTGAAATTGAGTCGCTATGGAATACTATGTGTTCTATAACTTCTCCTTCTAAATCGAGGAACGTTTCTACGGAAACGACAATATTTTCTTTTGGGAGGCGAGTATCCCCTTTCCGATGCACTATTCAATCTTTACTGCACCCCCCCCCTCACACTGACGAATTTACACGGAAGTGGTGTCGCTATGAAATACTATTGGTTCTATGACATCTCCTTCTAAATCGAGCAACGTTTCTATAGAAACGACAAGAGTTTCTTTTGGGAGGAGAGTATCTCCGTTCCGATTAACTATTCCTTCTTTACTGCATCACTCGCTCCCTCCCATTGACGAATTAACTTTGAAATTGAGTCGCTATGGAATACTATGTGTTCTATAACTTCTCCTTCTAAATCGAGGAACGTTTCTACGGAAACGACAATATTTTCTTTTCGGAGGCGAGTATCCCCTTTCCGATGCACTATTCAATCTCTACTGCATCCCTCGCCCCTCACACTGACGAATTAACACGGAAGTGGTGTCGCTATGAAATACTACTGGTTCTATGACATCTCCTTCTAAATCGAGTAACGTTTCTATAGAAACGACAAGAGTTTCTTTTGGGAGGAGAGTATCTCCGTTCCGATTAACTATTCCTTCTTTACTGCATCACTCGCTCCCTCCCATTGACGAATTAACACTGAAATTGAGTCGCTACGGAATACTATGTGTTCTATAACTTCTCCTTCTAAATCGAGGAACGTTTCTACGGAAACGACAATATTTTCTTTTGGGAGGCGAGTATCCCCTTTTCTGATGCACTACTCCATCTTTACTGCATCCCTCGCCCTTCACACTGACGAATTAACACGGAAGTGGTGTCGCTATGAAATACTATTGGTTCTATGACATCTCCTTCTAAATCGAGTAACGTTTCTATGGAAACGACAAGAGTTTCTTTTGGGAGGAGAGTATCTCCGTTCCGATTAACTATTCCTTCTTTACTGCATCACTCGCTCCCTCCCATTGACGAATTAACACTGAAATTGAGTCGCTATGGAATACTATGTGTTCTATAACTTCTCCTTCTAAATCGAGGAACGTTTCTACGGAAACGACAATATTTTCTTTTGGGAGGCGAGTATCCCCTTTCCGATGCACTATTCCATCTTTACTGCATCCCTCGCCCCTCACACTGACGAATTAACACGGAAATGGTTTCGCTATGAAATACTATTGGTTCTATGACATCTCCTTCTAAATCGAGTAACGTTTCTATGGAAACGACAAGAGTTTCTTTTGGGAGGAGAGTATCTCCGTTCCGATTAACTATTCCTTCTTTACTGCATCACTCGCTCCCTCCCATTGACGAATTAACACTGAATTTGAGTCGCTATGGAATACTATGTGTTCTATAACTTCTCCTTCTAAATCGAGGAACGTTTCTACGGAAACGACAATATTTTCTTTTGGGAGGCGAGTATCCCCTTTCCGATGCACTATTCCATCTTTACTGCATCCCTCGCCCCTCACACTGACGAATTAACACGGAAGTGGTGTCGCTATGAAATACTATTGGTTCTATGACATCTCCTTCTAAATCGAGTAACGTTTCTATGGAAACGACAATAGTTTCTTTTGGGAGGAGAGTATCTCCGTTCCGATTAACTATTCCTTCTTTACTGCATCACTCGCTCCCTCCCATTGACGAATTAACACTGAAATTGAGTCGCTATGGAATACTATGTGTTCTATAACTTCTCCTTCTAAATCGAGGAACGTTTCTACGGAAACGACAATATTTTCTTTTGGGAGGCGAGTATCCCCTTTCCGATGCACTATTCCATCTTTACTGCATCCCTCGCCCCTCACACTGACGAATTAACACGGAAGTGGTGTCGCTATGAAATACTATTGGTTCTATGACATCTCCTTCTAAATCGAGTAACGTTTCTATGGAAACGACAAGAGTTTCCTTTGGGAGGAGAGTATCTCCGTTCCGATTCACTATTCCTTCTTTACTGCATCCCTCGCTCCCTCCCATTGACGAATTAACACTGAAATTGAGTCGCTATGGAATACTATGTGTTCTATAACTTCTCCTTCTAAATCGAGGAACGTCTCTACGGAAACGACAATATTTTCATTTGGGAGGCGAGTGTCCCCTTTCCGATGCACTATTCCATCTTTACTGCATCCCTCACCCCTCACACTGACGAATTAACACGGAAATGGTGTCGCTATGAAATACTATTGGTTCTATGACATCTCCTTCTAAATCGAGTAAGGTTTCTATGGAAACGACAAGAGTTTCTTTTGGGAGGAGAGTATCTCCGTTCCGATTCACTATTCCTTCTTTACTGCAACCCTCGCTCCCTCCCATTGACGAATTAACACTGAAATTGAGTCGCTATGGAATACTATGTGTTCTATAACTTCTCCTTCTAAATCGAGGAACGTTTCTACGGAAACGACAATATTTTCTTTTCGGAGGCGAGTATCCCCTTTCCGATGCACTATTCCATCTTTACTGCATCTTTCGCTCCTCACACTGACGAATTAACACTGAAGTGGTGTCGCTGTGAAATACTTTTGATTCTATGACATCTCCTTCTAAATCGAGTAACGGTTCTATGAAAACGACAAGAGTTTCTTTTGGGAGGAGAGTATCTCCGTTCCGATTCACTATTCCTTCTTTACTGCATCCCTCGCTCCCTCCCATTGACGAATTAACACTGAAATTGAGTCGCTATGGAATACTATGTGTTCTATAACTTCTCCTTCTAAATCGAGGAACGTTTCTACGGAAACGACAATATTTTCTTTTGGGAGGGAGTATCCCCTTTCCGATGCACTATTCCATCTTTACTGCATCCCTCGCCCCTCACACTGAAGAATTAACACGGAAGTGGTGTCGCTATGAAATACTATTGGTCCAATGACTTCTCCTTCTAAATCGAGTAACGTTTCTATGGAAACGACAAGAGTATCTTTTGGGAGGAGAGTATCTCCGTTCCGACTCACAATTCCTTCTTTACTGCATCCCTCGCTCCCTCCCATTGACGAATTAACACTGAAATTGAGTCGCTATGGAATACTATGTGTTCTATAACTTCTCCTTCTAAATCGAGGAACGTTTCTACGGAAACGACAATATTTTCTTTTGGGAGGCGAGTATCCCCTTTCCGATGCACTATTCCATCTTTAGTGCATCCCTCGCCCCTCACACTGACGAATTAACACGGAAGTGGTGTCGCTATGAAATACTATTGGTCCTATGACTTCTCCTTCTAAATCGAGGAACGTTTCTATGGAAACGACAAGAGTTTCTTTTCGGAGGAGAGTATCTCCGTTCCGATTCACTATTCCTTCTTTACTGCATCCCTCGCTCCCTCCCATTGACGAATTAACACTGAAATTGAGTCGCTATGGAATACTATGTGTTCTATAACTTCTCCTTCTAAATCGAGGAACGTTTCTACGGAAACGACAATATTTTCTTTTGGGAGGCGAGTATCCCCTTTCCGATGCACTATTCCATCTTTACTGCATCCCTCGCACCTCACACTGACGAATTAACACGGAAGTGGTGTCGCCATGAAATACTATTGGTCCTATGATTTCTCCTTCTAAATCGAGTAACGTTTCTATGGAAACGACAAGAGTTTCTTTTGGGAGGAGAGTATCTCCGTTCCGATTCACTATTCCTTCTTTACTGCATCCCTCGCTCCCTCCCATTGACGAATTAACACTGAAATTGAGTCGCTATGGAATACTATGTGTTCTATAACTTCTCCTTCTAAATCGAGGAACGTTTCTACGGAAACGACAATATTTTCTTGTGGGAGGCGAGTATCCCCTTTCCGATGCACTATTCCATCTTTACTGCATCCCTCGCCCCTCACACTGACGAATTAACACGGAAGTGGTGTCGCTATGAAATACTATTGGTTCTATGACTTCTCCTTCTAAATCGAGTAACGTTTCTATGGAAACGACAAGAGTTTCTTTTGGGAGGAGAGTATCTCCGTTCCGATTCACTATTCCTTCTTTACTGCATCCCTCGCTCCCTCCCATTGACGAATTAACACTGAAATTGAGTCGCTATGGAATACTATGTGTTCTATAACTTCTCCTTCTAAATCGAGGAACGTTTCTACGGAAACGACAATAATTTCTTTTGGGAGGTGAGTATCCCCTTTCCGATGCACTATTCCATCTTTACTGCATCCCTCGCCCCTCACACTGACGAATTAACACGGAAGTGGTGTCGCTATGAAATACTATTGGTCCTATGACTTCTCCCTCTAAATCGAGTAACGTTTCTATGGAAACGACAAGAGTTTCTTTTGGGAGGAGAGTATCTCCGTTCCGATTCACTATTCCTTCTTTACTGCATCCCTCGCTCCCTCAAAATGACGAATTAACACTGAAATTGAGTCGCTATGGATTACTATGCGTTCTATAACTTCTCCTTCTAAATCGAGGAACGTTTCTACGGAAACGACAATATTTTTTTTTGGGAGGCGAGTATCCCCTTTCCGATGCACTATTCCATCTTTACTGCATCCCTCACCCCTCACACTGACGAATTAACACGGAAGTGGTGTCGCTATGAAATACTATTGGTTCTATGACATCTCCTTCTAAATCGAGTAACGTTTCTATAGAAACGACAAGAGTTTCTTTTGGGAGGAGAGTATCTCCGTTCCGATTAACTATTCCTTCTTTACTGGATCACTCGCTCCCTCCCATTGACGAATTAACACTGAAATTGAGTCGCTACGGAATACTATGTGTTCTATAACTTCTCCTTCTAAATCGAGAAACGTTTCTACGGAAACGACAATATTTTCTTTTGGGAGGCGAGTATCCCCTTTCCGATGCACTATTCAATCTTTACTGCATCCCTCGCCCCTCACACTGACGAATTAACACGGAAGTGGTGTCGCTATGAAATACTATTGGTTCTATGACATCTCCTTCTAAATCGAGTAACGTTTCTATGGAAACGACAAGAGTTTCTTTTGGGAGGAGAGTATCTCCGTTCCGATTAACTATTCCTTCTTTACTGCATCACTCGCTCCCTCCCATTGACGAATTAACACTGAAATTGAGTCGCTATGGAATACTATGTGTTCTATAACTTCTCCTTCTAAATCGAGGAACGTTTCTACGGAGACGACAATATTTTCTTTTGGGAGGCGAGTATCCCCTTTCCGATGCACTATTCCATCTTTACTGCATCCCTCGCCCCTCACACTGACGAATTAACACGGAAATGGTTTCGCTATGAAATACTATTGGTTCTATGACATCTCCTTCTAAATCGAGTAACGTTTCTATGGAAACGACAACAGTTTCTTTTGGGAGGAGAGTATCTCCGTTCCGATTAACTATTCCTTCTTTACTGCATCACTCGCTCCCTCCCATTGACGAATTAACACTGAATTTGAGTCGCTATGGAATACTATGTGTTCTATAACTTCTCCTTCTAAATCGAGGAACGTTTCTACGGAAACGACAATATTTTCTTTTGGGAGGCGAGTATCCCCTTTCCGATGCACTATTCCATCTTTACTGCATCCCTCGCCCCTCACACTGACGAATTAACACGGAAGTGGTGTCGCTATGAAATACTATTGGTTCTATGTCATCTCCTTCTAAATCGAGTAACGTTTCTATGGAAACGACAAGAGTTTCTTTTGGGAGGAGAGTATCTCCGTTCCGATTAACTATTCCTTCTTTACTGCATCACTCGCTCCCTCCCATTGACGAATTAACACTGAAATTGAGTCGCTATGGAATACTATGTGTTCTATAACTTCTCCTTCTAAATCGAGGAACGTTTCTACGGAAACGACAATATTTTCTTTTGGGAAGCGAGTATCCCCTTTCCGATGCACTATTCCATCTTTACTGCATCCCTCGCCCCTCACACTGACGAATTAACACGGAAGTTGTGTCGCTATGAAATACTATTGGTTCTATGACATCTCCTTCTAAATCGAGTAACGTTTCTATGGAAACGACAAGAGTTTCCTTTGGGAGGAGAGTATCTCCGTTCCGATTCACTATTCCTTCTTTACTGCATCCCTCGCTCCCTCCCATTGACGAATTAACACTGAAATTGAGTCGCTATGGAATACTATGTGTTCTATAACTTCTCCTTCTAAATCGAGGAACGTCTCTACGGAAACGACAATATTTTCTTTTGGGAGGCGAGTATCCCCTTTCCGATGCACTATTCCATCTTTACTGCATCCCTCACCCCTCACACTGACGAATTAACACGGAAATGGTGTCGCTATGAAATACTATTGGTTCTCTGACATCTCCTTCTAAATCGAGTAAGGTTTCTATGGAAACGACAAGAGTTTCTTTTGGGAGGAGAGTATCTCCGTTCCGATTCACTATTCCTTCTTTACTGCATCCCTCGCTCCCTCCCATTGACGAATTAACACTGAAATTGAGTCGCTATGGAATACTATGTGTTCTATAACTTCTCCTTCTAAATCGAGGAACGTTTCTACGGAAACGACAATATTTTCTTTTCGGAGGCGAGTATCCCCTTTCCGATGCACTTTTCCATCTTTACTGCATCTTTCGCTCCTCACACTGACGAATTAACACTGAAGTGGTGTCGCTGTGAATACTATTGATTCTACGACATCTCCTTCTAAATCGAGTAACGTTTCTATGAAAACGACAAGAGTTTCTTTTGGGAGGAGAGTATGTCCGTTCCGATTCACTATTCCTTCTTTACTGCATCCCTCGCTCCCTCCCATTGACGAATTAACACTGAAATTGAGTCGCTATGGAATACTATGTGTTCTATAACTTCTCCTTCTAAATCGAGGAACGTTTCTACGGAAACGACAATATTTTCTTTTGGGAGGCGAGTATCCCCTTTCCGATGCACTATTCCATCTTTACTGCATCTTTCGCTCCTCACACTGACGAATTAACACTGAAGTGGTGTCGCTGTGAAATACTATTGATTCTATGACATCTCCTTCTAAATCGAGTAACGTTTCTATGAAAACGACAAGAGTTTCTTTTGGGAGGAGAGTATCTCCGTTCCGATTCACTATTCCTTCTTTACTGCATCACTCGCTCCCTCCCACTGACGAATTAACACTGAAATTGAGTCGCTATGGAATACTGTGTGTTCTATAACTTCTCCTTCTAAATCGAGGAACGTTTCTACGGAAACGACAATATTTTCTTTTGGGAGGCGAGTATCCCTTTTCCGAAGCACTATTCCATCTTTACTGCATCGCTCGCCCCTCACACTGACGAATTAACACGGAAATGGGGTCGCTATGAAATACTATTGGTTCTATGACATCTCCTTCTAAATCGAGTAACGTTTCTATGGAAACGACAAGAGTTTCTTTTGGGAGGAGAGTATCTCCGTTCCGATTCACCATTCCTTCCTTACTGCATCCCTCGCTCCCTCCCATTGACGAATTAACACTGAAATTGAGTCGCTATGAAATACTATGTGTTCTATAACTTCTCCTTCTAAATCGAGGAACGTTTCTACGGAAACGACAATATTTTCTTTTGGGAGGCGAGTATCCCCTTTCCGATGCACTATTCCATCGTTACTGCATCCCTCGCCCCTCACACTGACGAATTAACACGGAAGTGGTGTCGCTATGAAATACTATTGGTTCTATGACATCTCCTTCTAAATCGAGTAACGTTTCTATGGAAACGACAAGAGTTTCCTTTGGGAGGAGAGTATCTCCGTTCCGATTCACTATTCCTTTTTTACTGCATCACTCGCTCCCTCCCATTTACGAATTAACACTGAAATTGAGTCGCTATGGAATACTATGTGTTCTATAACTTCTCCTTCTAAATCGAGGAACGTTTCTACGGAAACGAAAATATTTTCTTTTCGGAGGCGAGTATCCCCTTTCCGATGCACTATTCCATCTTTACTGCATCCCTCGCCCCTCACACTGACGAATTAACACGGAAGTGGTGTCGCTATGAAATACTATTGGTTCTATTACTTCTCCTTCTAAATCGAGTAACGTTTCTATAGAAACGACAAGAGTTTCTTTTGGGAGGAGAGTATCTCCGTTCCGATTAACTATTCCTTCTTTACTGCATCACTCGCTCCCTCCCATTGACGAATTAACACTGAAATTGAGTCGCTATGGAATACTATGTGTTCTATAACTTCTCCTTCTAAATCGAGGAACGTTTCTACGGAAACGACAATATTTTCTTTTGGGAGGCGAGTATCCCCTTTCCGATGCACCATTCAATCTTTACTGCATCCCTCGCCCCTCACACTGACGAATTAACACGGAAGTGGTGTCGCTATGAAATACTATTGGTTCTATGACTTCTCCTTCTAAATCGAGTAACGTTTCTATAGAAACGACAAGAGTTTCTTTTGGGAGGAGAGTATCTCCGTTCCGATTAACTATTCCTTCTTTACTGCATCACTCGCTCCCTCCCATTGACGAATTAACACTGAAATTGAGTCGCTATGGAATACTATGTGTTCTATAACTTCTCCTTCTAAATCGTGGAACGTTTCTACGGAAACGACAATATTTTCTTTTGGGAGGCGAGTATCCCCTTTCCGATGCACTATTCAATCTTTACTGCATCCCTCGCCCCTCACACTGACGAATTTACACGGAAGTGGTGTCGCTATGAAATACTATTGGTTCTATGACATCTCCTTCTAAATCGAGTAACGTTTCTATAGAAACGACAAGAGTTTCTTTTCGGAGGAGAGTATCTCCGTTCCGATTAACTATTCCTTCTTTACTGCATCACTCGCTCCCTCCCATTGACGAATTAACTTTGAAATTGAGTCGCTATGGATTACTATGTGTTCTATAACTTCTCCTTCTAAATCGAGGAACGTTTCTACGGAAACGACAATATTTTCTTTTCGGAGGCGAGTATCCCCTTTCCGATGCACTATTCAATCTCTACTGCATCCCTCGCCCCTCACACTGACGAATTAACACGGAAATGGTGTCGCTATGAAATACTATTGGTTCTATGACATCTCCTTCTAAATCGAGTAACGTTTCTATAGAAACGACAAGAGTTTCTTTTGGGAGGAGAGTATCTCCGTTCCGATTAACTATTCCTTCTTTACTGCATCACTCGCTCCCTCCCATTGACGAATTAACACTGAAATTGAGTCGCTATGGAATACTATGTGTTCTATAACTTCTCCTTCTAAATCGAGGAACGTTTCTACGGAAACGACAATATTTTCTTTTGGGAGGCGAGTATCCCCTTTCCGATGCACTATTCAATCTTTACTGCATCCCTCGCCCCTCACACTGACGAATTAACACGGAAGTGGTGTCGCTATGAAATACTATTGGTTCTATGACATCTCCTTCTAAATCGAGTAACGTTTCTATAGAAACGACAAGAGTTTCTTTTGGGAGGAGAGTATCTCCGTTCCGATTAACTATTCCTTCTTTACTGCATCACTCGCTCCCTCCCATTGACGAATTAACACTGAAATTGAGTCGCTACGGAATACTATGTGTTCTATAACTTCTCCTTCTAAATCGCGAAACGTTTCTACGGAAACGACAATATTTTCTTTTGGGAGGCGAGTATCCCCTTTCCGATGCACTATTCAATCTTTACTGCATCCCTCGCCCCTCACACTGACGAATTAAAACGGAAGTGGTGTCGCTATGAAATACTATTGGTTCTATGACATCTCCTTCTAAATCGAGTAACGTTTCTATGGAAACGACAAGAGTTTCTTTTGGGAGGAGAGTATCTCCGTTCCGATTAACTATTCCTTCTTTACTGCATCACTCGCTCCCTCCCATTGACGAATTAACAATGAAATTGAGTCGCTATGGAGTACTATGTGTTCTATAACTTCTCCTTCTAAATCGAGGAACGTTTCTACGGAAACGACAATATTTTCTTTTGGGAGGCGAGTATCCCCTTTTCTGATGCACTGTTCCATCTTTACTGCATCCCTCGCCCCTCACACTGACGAATTAACACGGAAGTGGTGTCGCTATGAAATACTATTGGTTCTATGACATCTCCTTCTAAATCGAGTAACGTTTCTATGGAAACGACAAGAGTTTCTTTTGGGAGGAGAGTATCTCCGTTCCGATTAACTATTCCTTCTTTACTGCATCACTCGCTCCCTCCCATTGACGAATTAACACTGAAATTGAGTCGCTATGGAATACTATGTGTTCTATAACTTCTCCTTCTAAATCGAGGAACGTTTCTACGGAGACGACAATATTTTCTTTTGGGAGGCGAGTATCCCCTTTCCGATGCACTATTCCATCTTTACTGCATCCCTCGCCCCTCACACTTACGAATTAACACGGAAATGGTTTCGCTATGAAATACTATTGGTTCTATGACATCTCCTTCTAAATCGAGTAACGTTTCTATGGAAACGACAAGAGTCTCTTTTGGGAGGAGAGTATCTCCGTTCCGACTAACTATTCCTTCTTTACTGCATCACTCGCTCCCTCCCATTGACGAATTCACACTGAATTTGAGTCGCTATGGAATACTATGTGTTCTATAACTTCTCCTTCTAAATCGAGGAACGTTTCTACGGAAACGACAATATTTTCTTTTGGGAGGCGAGTATCCCCTTTCCGATGCACTATTCCATCTTTACTGCATCTCTCGCCCCTCACACTGACGAATTAACACGGAAGTGGTGTCGCTATGAAATACTATTGGTTCTATGTCATCTCCTTCTAAATCGAGTAACGTTTCTATGGAAACGACAAGAGTTTCTTTTGGGAGGAGAGTATCTCCGTTCCGATTAACTATTCCTTCTTTTCTGCATCACTCGCTCCCTCCCATTGACGAATTAACACTGAAATTGAGTCGCTATGGAATACTATGTGTTCTATAACTTCTCCTTCTAAATCGAGGAACGTTTCTACGGAAACGACAATATTTTCTTTTGTGAGGCGAGTATCCCCTTTCCGATGCACTATTCCATCTTTACTGCATCCCTCGCCCCTCACACTGACGAATTAACACGGAAGTTGTGTCGCTATGAAATACTATTGGTTCTATGACATCTCCTTCTAAATCGAGTAACGTTTCTATGGAAACGACAAGAGTTTCCTTTGGGAGGAGAGTATCTCCGTTCCGATTCACTATTCCTTCTTTACTGCATCCCTCGCTCCCTCCCATTGACGAATTAACACTGAAATTGAGTCGCTATGGAATACTATGTGTTCTATAACTTCTCCTTCTAAATCGAGGAACGTCTCTACGGAAACGACAATATTTTCTTTTGGGAGGCGAGTATCCCCTTTCCGATGCACTATTCCATCTTTACTGTATCCCTCACCCCTCACACTGACGAATTAACACGGAAATGGTGTCGCTATGAAATACTATTGGTTCTATGACATCTCCTTCTAAATCGAGTAAGGTTTCTATGGAAACGACAAGAGTTTCTTTTGGGAGGAGAGTATCTCCGTTCCGATTCACTATTCCTTCTTTACTGCATCCCTCGCTCCCTCCCATTGACGAATTAACACTGAAATTGAGTCGCTATGGAATACTATGTGTTCTATAACTTCTCCTTCTAAATCGAGGAACGTTTCTACGGAAACGACAATATTTTCTTTTCGGAGGCGAGTATCCCCTTTCCGATGCACTATTCCATCTTTACTGCATCTTTCGCTCCTCACACTGACGAATTAACACTGAAGTGGTGTCGCTGTGAATACTATTGATTCTATGACATCTCCTTCTAAATCGAGTAACGTTTCTATGAAAACGACAAGAGTTTCTTTTGGGAGGAGAGTATGTCCGTTCCGATTCACTATTCCTTCTTTACTGCATCCCTCGCTCCCTCCCATTGACGAATTAACACTGAAATTGAGTCGCTATGGAATACTATGTGTTCTATAACTTCTCCTTCTAAATCGAGGAACGTTTCTACGGAAACGACAATATTTTCTTTTGGGAGGCGAGTATCCCCTTTCCGATGCACTATTCCATCTTTAATGCATCCCTCGCCCCTCACACTGACAAATTAACACGGAAATGGTTTCGCTATGAAATACTATTGGTTCTATGACATCTCCTTCTAAATCGAGTAACGTTTCTATGGAAACGACAAGAGTTTCTTTTGGGAGGAGAGTATCTCCGTTCCGATTAACTATTCCTTCTTTACTGCATCACTCGCTCCCTCCCATTGACGAATTAACACTGAATTTGAGTCGCTATGGAATACTATGTGTTCTATAACTTCTCCTTCTAAATCGAGGAACGTTTCTACGGAAACGACAATATTTTCTTTTGGGAGGCGAGGATCCCCTTTCCGATGCACTGTTCCATCTTTACTGCATCCCTCGCCCCTCACACTGACGAATTAACACGGAAGTGGTGTCGCTATGAAATACTATTGGTTCTATGACATCTCCTTCTAAATCGAGTAACGTTTCTATGGAAACGACAAGAGTTTCTTTTGGGAGGAGAGTATCTCCGTTCCGATTAACTATTCCTTCTTTACTGCATCACTCGCTCCCTCCCATTGACGAATTAACACTGAAATTGAGTCGCAATGGAATACTATGTGTTCTATAACTTCTCCTTCTAAATCGAGGAACGTTTCTACGGAAACGACAATATTTTCTTTTGTGAGGCGAGTATCCCCTTTCCGATGCACTATTCCATCTTTACTGCATCCCTCGCCCCTCACACTGACGAATTAACACGGAAGTTGTGTCGCTATGAAATACTATTGGTTCTATGACATCTCCTTCTAAATCGAGTAACGTTTCTATGGAAACGACAAGAGTTTCCTTTGGGAGGAGAGTATCTCCGTTCCGATTCACTATTCCTTCTTTACTGCATCCCTCGCCCCCTCCCATTGACGAATTAACACTGAAATTGAGTCGCTATGGAATACTATGTGTTCTATAACTTCTTCTAAATCGAGGAACGTCTCTACGGAAACGACAATATTTTCTTTTGGGAGGCGAGTATCCCCTTTCCGATGCACTATTCCATCTTTACTGCATCCCTCACCCCTCACACTGACGAATTAACACGGAAATGGTGTCGCTATGAAATACTATTGGTTCTATGACATCTCCTTCTAAATCGAGTAAGGTTTCTATGGAAACGACAAGAGTTTCTTTTGGGAGGAGAGTATCTCCGTTCCGATTCACTATTCCTTCTTTACTGCATCCCTCGCTCCCTCCCATTGACGAATTAACACTGAAATTGAGTCGCTAGGGAATACTATGTGTTCCATAACTTCTCCTTCTAAATCGAGGAACGTTTCTACGGAAACGACAATATTTTCTTTTCGGAGGCGAGTATCCCCTTTCCGATGCACTATTCCTTCTTTACTGCATCTTTCGCTCCTCACACTGACGAATTAACACTGAAGTGGTGTCGCTGTGAATACTATTGATTCTATGACATCTCCTTCTAAATCGAGTAACGTTTCTATGAAAACGACAAGAGTTTCTTTTGGGAGGAGAGTATGTCCGTTCCGATTCACTATTCCTTCTTTACTGCATCCCTCGCTCCCTCCCATTGACGAATTAACACTGAAATTGAGTCGCTATGGAATACTATGTGTTCTATAACTTCTCCTTCTAAATCGAGGAACGTTTCTACGGAAACGACAATATTTTCTTTTGGGAGGCGAGTATCCCCTTTCCGATGCACTATTCCATCTTTACTGCATCTTTCGCTCCTCACACTGACGAATTAACACTGAAGTGGTGTCGCTGTGAAATACTATTGATTCTATGACATCTCCTTCTAAATCGAGTAACGTTTCTATGAAAACGACAAGAGTTTCTTTTGGGAGGAGAGTGTCTCCGTTCCGATTCACTATTCCTTCTTTACTGCATCACTCGCTCCCTCCCACTGACGAATTAACACTGAAATTGAGTCGCTATGGAATACTGTGTGTTCTATAACTTCTCCTTCTAAATCGAGGAACGTTTCTACGGAAACGACAATATTTTCTTTTGGGAGGCGAGTATCCCTTTTCCGAAGCACTATTCCATCTTTACTGCATCGCTCGCCCCTCACACTGACGAATTAACACGGAAATGGTGTCGCTATGAAATACTATTGGTTCTATGACATCTCCTTCTAAATCGAGTAACGTTTCTATGGAAACGACAAGAGTTTCTTTTGGGAGGAGAGTATCTCCGTTCCGATTCACCATTCCTTCTTTACTGCATCCCTCGCTCCCTCCCATTGACGAATTAACACTGAAATTGATCGCTATGGAATACTATGTGTTCTATAACTTCTCCTCCTAAATCGAGGAACGTTTCTACGGAAACGACAATATTTTCTTTTGGGAGGCGAGTATCCCCTTTCCGATGCACTATTCCATCTTAACTGCATCCCTCGCCCCTCACACTGACGAATTAACACGGAAATGGTGTCGCTCTGAAATACTATTGGTTCTATGACATCTCCTTCTAAATCGAGTAACGTTTCTATGGAAACGACAAGAGTTTCTTTTGGGAGGAGAGTATCTCCGTTCCGATTCACTATTCCTTCTTTACTGCATCCCCGCTTCCTCCCATTGACGAATTAACACTGAAATTGAGTCGCTATGGAATACTATGTGTTCTATAACTTCTCCTTCTAAATCGAGGAACGTTTCTACGGAAACGACAATATTTTCTTTTGGGAGGCGAGTATCCCCTTTCCGATGCACTATTCCATCTTTACTGCATCCCTCGCCCCTCACACTGACGAATTAACACGGAAATGGTGTCGCTATGAAATTCTATTGGTTCTATGACATCTCCTTCTAAATCTAGTAACGTTTCTATGGAAACGACAAGAGTTTCTTTTGGGAGGAGAGTATCTCCGTTCCGATTCACTATTCCTTCTTTACTGCATCCCTCGCTCCCTCCCATTGACGAATTAACACTGAAATTGAGTCGCTATGGAATACTATGTGTTCTATAACATCTAATTCTAAATAGAGGAACGTTTCTACGGAAAAGACAATATTTTCTTTTGGGAGGCGAGTATCCCCTTTCCGATGCACTATTCTATCTTTACTGCATCCCTCGCCCCTCACACTGACGAATTAACACGGAAATGGTGTCGCTATGAAATACTATTGGTTCTATGACATCTCCTTCTAAATCGAGTAACGTTTCTATTGAAACGACAAGAGTTTCTTTTGGGAGGAGAGTATCTCCGTTCCGATTCACTATTCCTTCTTTACTGCATCCCTCGCTCCCTCCCATTGACGAATTAACACTGAAATTGAGTCGCTATGGAATACTATGTGTTCTATAACTTCTCCTTCTAAATCGAGGAACGTTTCTACGGAAACGACAATATTTCCTTTTGGGAGGCGAGTATCCCCTTTCCGATGCACTATTCCATCTTTACTGCATCCCTCGCCACTCACACTGACGAATTAACACGGAAATGGTGTCGCTATGAAATTCTATTGGTTCTATGACATCTCCTTCTAAATCTAGTAACGTTTCTATGGAAACGACAAGGGTTTCTTTTGGGAGGAGAGTATCTCCGTTCCGATTAACTATTCCTTCTTTACTGCATCCCTCGCTCCCTCCCATTGACGAATTAACACTGAAATTGAGTCGCTATGGAATACTATGTGTTCTATAACTTCTCCTTCTAAATCGAGGAACGTTTCTACGGAAACGACAATATTTTCTTTTGGGAGGCGAGTATCCCCTTTCCGATGCACTATTCTATCTTTACTGCATCCCTCGCCCCTCACACTGACGAATTAACACGGAAATGGTGTCGCTATGAAATACTATTGGTTCTATGACATCTCCTTCTAAATCGAGTAACGTTTCTATGGAAACGACAAGAGTTTCTTTTGGGAGGAGAGTATCTCCGTTCCGATTCACTATTCCTTCTTTACTGCATCCCTCGCTCCCTCCCATTGACGAATTAACACTGAAATTGAGTCGCTATGGAATACTATGTGTTCTATAACTTCTTCTTCTAAATCGAGGAACGTTTCTACGGAAACGACAATATTTTCTTTTGGGAGGCGAGTATCCCCTTTCCGATGCACTATTCTATCTTTACTGCATCCCTCGCCCCTCACACTGACGAATTAACACGGAAATGGTGTCGCTATGAAATACTATTGGTTCTATGACATCTCCTTCTAAATCGAGTAACGTTTCTATTGAAACGACAAGAGTTTCTTTTGGGAGGAGAGTATCTCCGTTCCGATTCACTATTCCTTCTTTACTGCATCCCTCGCTCCCTCCCATTGACGAATTAACACTGAAATTGAGTCGCTATGGAATACTATGTGTTCTATAACTTCTCCTTCTAAATCGAGGAACGTTTCTACGGAAACGACAATATTTCCTTTTGGGAGGCGAGTATCCCCTTTCCGATGCACTATTCCATCTTTACTGCATCCCTCGCCACTCACACTGACGAATTAACACGGAAATGGTGTCGCTATGAAATTCTATTGGTTCTATGACATCTCCTTCTAAATCTAGTAACGTTTCTATGGAAACGACAAGGGTTTCTTTTGGGAGGAGAGTATCTCCGTTCCGATTAACTATTCCTTCTTTACTGCATCCCTCGCTCCCTCCCATTGACGAATTAACACTGAAATTGAGTCGCTATGGAATACTATGTGTTCTATAACTTCTCCTTCTAAATCGAGGAACGTTTCTACGGAAACGACAATATTTTCTTTTGGGAGGCGAGTATCCCCTTTCCGATGCACTATTCTATCTTTACTGCATCCCTCGCCCCTCACACTGACGAATTAACACGGAAATGGTGTCGCTATGAAATACTATTGGTTCTATGACATCTCCTTCTAAATCGAGTAACGTTTCTATGGAAACGACAAGAGTTTCTTTTGGGAGGAGAGTATCTCCGTTCCGATTCACTATTCCTTCTTTACTGCATCCCTCGCTCCCTCCCATTGACGAATTAACACTGAAATTGAGTCGCTATGGAATACTATGTGTTCTATAACTTCTTCTTCTAAATCGAGGAACGTTTCTACGGAAACGACAATATTTTCTTTTGGGAGGCGAGTATCCCCTTTCCGATGCACTATTCCATCGTTACTGCATCCCTCGCCCCTCACACTGACGAATTAACACGGAAATGGTGTCGCTATGAAATACTATTGGTTCTATGACATCTCCTTCTAAATCGAGTAACGTTTCTATGGAAACGACAAGAGTTTCTTTTGGGAGGAGAGTATCTCCGTTCCGATTCACTATTCCTTCTTTACTGCATCCCTCGCTCCCTGCCATTGACGAATTAACACTGAAATTGAGTCGCTATGGAATACTATGTGTTCTATAACTTCTCCTTCTAAATCGAGGAACGTTTCTACGGAAACGACAATATTTTCTTTTGGGAGGCGAGTATCCCCTTTCCGATGCACTATTCCATCTTTACTGCATCCCTCGCCCCTCACACTGACGAATTAACACGGAAATGGTGTCGCTATGAAATACTATTGGTTCTATGACATCTCCTTCTAAATCGAGTAACGTTTCTATGGAAACGACAAGAGTTTCTTTTGGGAGGAGAGTATCTCCGTTCCGATTCACTATTCCTTCTTTACTGCATCCCTCGCTCCCTCCCATTGACGAATTAACACTGAAATTGAGTCGCTATGGAATACTATGTGTTCTATAACTTCTCCTTCTAAATCGAGGAACGTTTCTACGGAAACGACAATATTTTCTTTTGGGAGGCGAGTATCCCCTTTCCGATGCACTATTCCATCTTTACTGCATCCCTCGCCCCTCACACTGACGAATTAACACGGAAATGGTGTCGCTATGAAATACTATTGGTTCTATGACATCTCCTTCTAAATGGAGTAACGTTTCTATGGAAACGACAAGAGTTTCTTTTGGGAGGAGAGTATCTCCGTTCCGATTCACTATTCCTTCTTTACTGCATCCCTCCCTCCCTCCCATTGACGAATTAACACTGAAATTGAGTCGCTATGGAATACTATGTGTTCTATAACTTCTCCTTCTAAATCGAGGAACGTTTCTACGGAAACGACAATATTTTCTTTTGGGATGCGAGTATCCCCTTTCCGATGCACTATTCCATCTTTACTGCATCCCTCGCCCCTCACACTGACGAATTAACACGGAAATGGTGTCGCTATGAAATACTATTGGTTCTATGACATCTCCTTCTAAATCGAGTGACGTTTCCATGGAAACGACAAGAGTTTCATTTGGGAGGAGAGTATCTCCGTTCCGATTCACTATTCCTTCTTTACTGCATCCCTCGCTCCCTCCCATTGACGAATTAACACTGAAATTGAGTCGCTATGGAATACTATGTGTTCTATAACTTCTCCTTCTAAATCGAGGAACGTTTCTACGGAAACGACAATATTTTCTTTTGGGAGGCGAGTATCCCCTTTCCGATGCACTATTCCATCTTTACTGCATCCCTCGCCCCTCACACTGACGAATTAACACGGAAATGGTGTCGCTATGAAATACTATTGGTTCTATGACATCTCCTTCTAAATCGAGTAACGTTTCTATGGAAACGACAAGAGTTTCTTTTGGGAGGAGAGTATCTCCGTTCCGATTCACTATTCCTTCTTTACTGCATCCCTCGCTCCCTCCCATTGACGAATTAACACTGAAATTGAGTCGCTATGGAATACTATGTGTTCTATAACTTCTCCTTCTAAATCGAGGAACGTTTCTACGGAAACGACAATATTTTCTTTTGGGATGCGAGTATCCCCTTTCCGATGCACTATTCCATCTTTACTGCATCTTTCGCTCCTCACACTGACGAATTAATGCTGAAGTGGTGTCGCTGTGAAATACTATTGATTCTATGACATCTCCTTCTAAATCGAGTAACGTTTCTATGAAAACGACAAGAGTTTCTTTTGGGAGGAGGGTATCTCCGTTCCGATTCACTATTCCTTCTTTACTGCATCCCTCGCTCCCTCCCATTGACGAATTAACACTGAAATTGAGTCGCTATGGAATACTATGTGTTCTATAACTTCTCCTTCTAAATCGAGGAACGTTTCTACGGAAACGACAATATTTTCTTTTGGGAGGCGAGTATCCCCTTTCCGATGCACTATTCCATCTTTACTGCATCCCTCGCCCCTCATACTGACGAATTAACACGGAAGTGGTGTCGCTATGAAATACTATTGGTTCTATGACTACTCCTTCTAAATCGAGTAACGTTTCTTTGGAAACGACAAAAGTTTCTTTTGGGAGGAGAGTATCTCCGTTCCGATTCACTATTCCTTCTTTACTGGATCCCTCGCTCCCTCCCATTGACGAATTAACACTGAAATTGAGTCGCTATGGAATACTATGTGTTCTATAACTTCTCCTTCTAAATCGAGGAACGTTTCTACGGAAACGACAATACTTTCTTTTGGGAGGCGAGTATCCCCTTTCCGATGCACTATTCCATCTTTACTGCATCTTTCGCTCCTCACACTGACGAATTAATGCTGAAGTGGTGTCGCTGTGAAATACTATTGATTCTATGACATCTCCTTCTAAATCGAGTAACGTTTCTATGAAAACGACAAGAGTTTCTTTTGGGAGGAGAGTATCTCCGTTCCGATTCACTATTCCTTCTTTACTGCATCCCTCGCTCCCTCCCATTGACGAATTAACACCGAAATTGAGTCGCTATGGAATACTATGTGTTCTATAACTTCTCCTTCTAAATCGAGGAACGTTTCTACGGAAACGACAATATTTTCTTTTGGGAGGCGAGTATCCCCTTTCCGATGCACTATTCCATCTTTACTGCATCCCTCGCCCCTCACACTGACGAATTAACACGGAAGTGGTGTCGCTATGAAATACTATTGGTTCTATGACTACTCCTTCTAAATCGAGTAACGTTTCTTTGGAAACGACAAAAGTTTCTTTTGGGAGGAGAGTATCTCCGTTCCGATTCACTATTCCTTCTTTACTGGATCCCTCGCTCCCTCCCATTGACGAATTAACACTGAAATTGAGTCGCTATGGAATACTATGTGTTCTATAACTTCTCCTTCGAAATCGAGGAACGTTTCTACGGAAACGACAATATTTTCTTTTGGGAGGCGAGTATCCCCTTTCCGATGCACTATTCCATCTTTACTGCATCCCTCGCCCCTCACACTGACGAATTAACACGGAAGTGGTGTCGCTATGAAATACTATTGGTTCTATGACATCTCCTTCTAAATCGAGTAACGTTTCTATGAGAAACGACAAGAGTTTCTTTTGGGAGGAGAGTATCTCCGTTCCGATTCACTATTCCTTCTTTACTGCATCCCTCGCTCCCTCCCATTGACGAATTAACACTGAAATTGAGTCGCTATGGAATACTATGTGTTCTATAACTTCTCCTTCTAAATCGAGGAACGTTTCTACGGAAACGAAAATACTTTCTTTTGGGAGGCGAGTATCCCCTTTCCGATGCACTATTCCATCTTTACTGCATCTTTCGCTCCTCACACTGACGAATTAATGCTGAAGTGGTGTCGCTGTGAAATACTATTGATTCTATGACATCTCCTTCTAAATCGAGTAACGTTTCTATGAAAACGACAAGAGTTTCTTTTGGGAGGAGAGTATCTCCGTTCCGATTCACTATTCCTTCTTTACTGCATCCCTCGCTCCCTCCCATTGACGAATTAACACTGAAATTGAGTCGCTATGGAATACTATGTGTTCTATAACTTCTCCTTCTAAATCGAGGAACGTTTCTACGGAAACGACAATATTTTCTTTTGGGAGGCGAGTATCCCCTTTCCGATGCACTATTCCATCTTTACTGCATCCCTCGCCCCTCACACTGACGAATTAACACGGAAATGGTGTCGCTATGAAATACTATTGGTTCTATGACATCTCCTTCTAAATGGAGTAACGTTTCTATGGAAACGACAAGAGTTTCTTTTGGGAGGAGAGTATCTCCGTTCCGATTCACTATTCCTTCTTTACTGCATCCCTCCCTCCCTCCCATTGACGAATTAACACTGAAATTGAGTCGCTATGGAATACTATGTGTTCTATAACTTCTCCTTCTAAATCGAGGAACGTTTCTACGGAAACGACAATATTTTCTTTTGGGAGGCGAGTATACCCTTTCCGATGCACTATTCCATCTTTACTGCATCCCTCGCCCCTCACACTGACGAATTAACACGGAAATGGTGTCGCTATGAAATACTATTGGTTCTATGACATCTCCTTCTAAATCGAGTAACGTTTCTATGGAAACGACAAGAGTTTCTTTTGGGAGGAGAGTATCTCCGTTCCAATTCACTATTCCTTCTTTACTGCATCCCTCGCTCCCTCCCATTGACGAATTAACACTGAAATTGAGTCGCTATGGAATACTATGTGTTCCATAACTTCTCCTTCTAAATCGAGGAACGTTTCTACGGAAACGACAATATTTTCTTTTGGGAGGCGAGTAACCCCTTTCCGATGCACCATTCCATCTTTACTGCATGCCTCGCCCCTCACACTGACGAATTAACACGGAAATGGTGTCGCTATGAAACACTATTGGTTCTATGACATCTCCTTCTAAATCGAGTAACGTTTCTATGGAAACGACAAGAGTTTCTTTTGGGAGGAGAGTATCTCCGTTCCGATTCACTATTCCTTCTTTACTGCATCCCTCGCTCCCTCCCATTGACGAATTAACACTGAAATTGAGTCGCTATGGAATACTATGTGTTCTATAACTTCTCCTTCTAAATCGAGGAACGTTTCTACGGAAACGAAAATATTTTCTTTTGGGAGGCGAGTATCCCCTTTCCGATGCACTATTCCATCTTTACTGCATCCCTCGCCCCTCACACTGACGAATTAACACGGAAATGGTGTCGCTATGAAATACTATTGGTTCTATGACATCTCCTTCTAAATCGAGTAACGTTTCTATGGAAACGACAAGAGTTTCTTTTGGGAGGAGAGTATCTCCGTTCCGATTCACTATTCCTTCTTTACTGCATCCCTCGCTCCCTCCCATTGACGAATTAACACTGAAATTGAGTCGCTATGGAATACTATGTGTTCTATAACTTCTCCTTCTAAATCGAGGAACGTTTCTACGGAAACGACAATATTTTCTTTTGGGAGGCGAGTATCCCCTTTCCGATGCACTATTCTATCTTTACTGCATCCCTCGCCCCTCACACTGACGAATTAACACGGAAATGGTGTCGCTATGAAATACTATTGGTTCTATGACATCTCCTTCTAAATCGAGTAACGTTTCTATGGAAACGACAAGAGTTTCTTTTGGGAGGAGAGTATCTCCGTTCCGATTCACTATTCCTTCTTTACTGCATCCCTCGCTCCCTCCCATTGACGAATTAACACTGAAATTGAGTCGCTATGGAATACTATGTGTTCTATAACTTCTTCTTCTAAATCGAGGAACGTTTCTACGGAAACGACAATATTTTCTTTTGGGAGGCGAGTATCCCCTTTCCGATGCACTATTCCATCGTTACTGCATCCCTCGCCCCTCACACTGACGAATTAACACGGAAATGGTGTCGCTATGAAATACTATTGGTTCTGTGACATCTCCTTCTAAATCGAGTAACGTTTCTATGGAAACGACAAGAGTTTCTTTTGGGAGGAGAGTATCTCCGTTCCGATTCACTATTCCTTCTTTACTGCATCCCTCGCTCCCTGCCATTGACGAATTAACACTGACATTGAGTCGCTATGGAATACTATGTGTTCTATAACTTCTCCTTCTAAATCGAGGAACGTTTCTACGGAAACGACAATATTTTCTTTTGGGAGGCGAGTATCCCCTTTCCGATGCACTATTCCATCTTTACTGCATCCCTCGCCCCTCACACTGACGAATTAACACGGAAATGGTGTCGCTATGAAATACTATTGGTTCTATGACATCTCCTTCTAAATCGAGTAACGTTTCTATGGAAACGACAAGAGTTTCTTTTGGGAGGAGAGTATCTCCGTTCCGATTCACTATTCCTTCTTTACTGCATCCCTCGCTCCCTCCCATTGACGAATTAACACTGAAATTGAGTCGCTATGGAATACTATGTGTTCTATAACTTCTCCTTCTAAATCGAGGAACGTTTATACGGAAACGACAATATTTTCTTTTGGGAGGCGAGTATCCCCTTTCCGATGCACTATTCCATCTTTACTGCATCCGTCGCCCCTCACACTGACGAATTAACACGGAAATGGTGTCGCTATGAAATAGTATTGGTTCTATGACATCTCCTTCTAAATCGAGTAACGTTTCTATGGAAACGACAAGAGTTTCTTTTGGGAGGAGAGTATCTCCGTTCCGATTCACTATTCCATCTTTACTGCATCCCTCCCTCCCTCCCATTGACGAATTAACACTGAAATTGAGTCGCTATGGAATACTATGTGTTCTATAACTTCTCCTTCTAAATCGAGGAACGTTTCTACGGAAACGACAATATTTTCTTTTGGGATGCGAGTATCCCCTTTCCGATGCACTATTCCATCTTTACTGCATCCCTCGCCCCTCACACTGACGAATTAACACGGAAATGGTGTCGCTATGAAATACTATTGGTTCTATGACATCTCCTTCTAAATCGAGTGACGTTTCCATGGAAACGACAAGAGTTTCATTTGGGAGGAGAGTATCTCCGTTCCGATTCACTATTCCTTCTTTACTGCATCCCTCGCTCCCTCCCATTGACGAATTAACACTGAAATTGAGTCGCTATGGAATACTATGTGTTCTATAACTTCTTCTAAATCGAGGAACGTTTCTACGGAAACGACAATATTTTCTTTTGGGAGGCGAGTATCCCCTTTCCGATGCACTATTCCATCTTTACTGCATCCCTCGCCCCTCACACTGACGAATTAACACGGAAATGGTGTCGCTATGAAATACTATTGGTTCTATGACATCTCCTTCTTAATCGAGTAACGTTTCTATGGAAACGACAAGAGTTTCTTTTGGGAGGAGAGTATCTCCGTTCCGATTCACTATTCCTTCTTTACTGCATCCCTCGCTCCCTGCCATTGACGAATTAACACTGAAATTGAGTCGCTATGGAATACTATGTGTTCTATAACTTCTCCTTCTAAATCGAGGAACGTTTCTACGGAAACGACAGTATTTTCTTTTGGGAGGCGAGTATCCCCTTTCCGATGCACTATTCCATCTTTACTGCATCCCTCGCCCCTCACACTGACGAATTAACACGGAAATGGTGTCGCTATGAAATACTATTGGTTCTATGACATCTCCTTCTAAATCGAGTAACGTTTCTATGGAAACGACAAGAGTTTCTTTTGGGAGGAGAGTATCTCCGTTCCAATTCACTATTCCTTCTTTACTGCATCCCTCGCTCCCTCCCATTGACGAATTAACACTGAAATTGAGTCGCTATGGAATACTATGTGTTCTATAACTTCTCCTTCTAAATCGAGGAACGTTTCTACGGAAACGACAATATTTTCTTTTGGGAGGCGAGTATCCCCTTTCCGATGCACTATTCCATCTTTACTGCATCCCTCGCCCCTCACACTGACGAATTAACACGGAAATGGTGTCGCTATGAAATACTATTGGTTCTATGACATCTCCTTCTAAATCGAGTAACGTATCTATGGAAACGACAAGAGTTTCTTTTGGGAGGAGAGTATCTCCGTTCCGATTCACTATTCCTTCTTTACTGCATCCCTCGCTCCCTCCCATTGACGAATTAACACTGAAATTGAGTCGCTATGGAATACTATGTGTTCTATAACTTCTCCTTCTAAATCGAGGAACGTTTCTACGGAAACGACAATATTTTCTTTTGGGAGTCGGGTATCCCCTTTCCGATGCACTATTCCATCTTTACTGCATCCCTCGCCCCTCACACTGACGAATTAACACGGAAATGGTGTCGCTATGAAATACTATTGGTTCTATGACATCTCCTTCTAAATCGAGTAACGTTTCTATGGAAACGACAAGAGTTTCTTTTGGGAGGAGAGTATCTCCGTTCCAATTCACTATTCCTTCTTTACTGCATCCCTCGCTCCCTCCCATTGACGAATTAACACTGAAATTGAGTCGCTATGGAATACTATGTGTTCCATAACTTCTCCTTCTAAATCGAGGAACGTTTCTACGGAAACGACAATATTTTCTTTTGGGAGGCGAGTAACCCCTTTCCGATGCACTATTCCATCTTTACTGCATCCCTCGCCCCTCACACTGACGAATTAACACTTAAATGGTGTCGCTATGAAATACTATTGGTTCTATGACATCTCCTTCTAAATCGAGTAACGTTTCTATGGAAACGACAAGAGTTTCTTTTGGGAGGAGAGTATCTCCGTTCCGATTCACTATTCCTTATTTACTGCATCCCTCGCTCCCTGCCATTGACGAATTAACACTGAAATTGAGTCGCTATGGAATACTATGTGTTCTATAACTTCTCCTTCTAAATCGAGGAACGTTTCTACGGAAAAGACAATATTTTCTTTTGGGAGGCGAGTATCCCCTTTCCGATGCACTATTCCATCTTTACTGCATCCCTCGCCCCTCACACTGACGAATTAACACGGAAATGGTGTCGCTATGAAATACTATTGGTTCTATGACATCTCCTTCTAAATCGAGTAACGTTTCTATGGAAACGACAAGAGTTTCTTTTGGGAGGAGAGTATCTCCGTTCCGATTCACTATTCCTTCTTTACTGCATCCCTCGCTCCCTCCCATTGACGAATTAACACTGAAATTGAGTCGCTATGGAATACTATGTGTTCTATAACTTCTCCTTCTAAATCGAGGAACGTTTCTACGGAAACGACAATATTTTCTTTTGGGATGCGAGTATCCCCTTTCCGATGCACTATTCCATCTTTACTGCATCTTTCGCTCCTCACACTGACGAATTAATGCTGAAGTGGTGTCGCTGTGAAATACTATTGATTCTATGACATCTCCTTCTAAATCGAGTAACGTTTCTATGAAAACGACAAGAGTTTCTTTTGGGAGGAGGGTATCTCCGTTCCGATTCACTATTCCTTCTTTACTGCATCCCTCGCTCCCTCCCATTGACGAATTAACACTGAAATTGAGTCGCTATGGAATACTATGTGTTCTATAACTTCTCCTTCTAAATCGAGGAACGTTTCTACGGAAACGACAATATTTTCTTTTGGGAGGCGAGTATCCCCTTTCCGATGCACTATTCCATCTTTACTGCATCCCTCGCCCCTCACACTGACGAATTAACACGGAAGTGGTGTCGCTATGAAATACTATTGGTTCTATGACTACTCCTTCTAAACCGAGTAACGTTTCTTTGGAAACGACAAAAGTTTCTTTCGGGAGGAGAGTATCTCCGTTCCGATTCACTGTTCCTTCTTTACTGGATCCCTCGCTCCCTCCCATTGACGAATTAACACTGAAATTGAGTCGCTATGGAATACTATGTGTTCTATAACTTCTCCTTCGAAATCGAGGAACGTTTCTACGGAAACGACAATATTTTCTTTTGGGAGGCGAGTATCCCCTTTCCGATGCACTATTCCATCTTTACTGCATCCCTCGCCCCTCACACTGACGAATTAACACGGAAGTGGTGTCGCTATGAAATACTATTGGTTCTATGACATCTCCTTCTAAATCGAGTAACGTTTCTATGAGAAACGACAAGAGTTTCTTTTGGGAGGAGAGTATCTCCGTTCCGATTCACTATTCCTTCTTTACTGCATCCCTCGCTCCCTCCCATTGACGAATTAACACTGAAATTGAGTCGCTATGGAATACTATGTGTTCTATAACTTCTCCTTCTAAATCGAGGAACGTTTCTACGGAAACGACAATATTTTCTTTTGGGAGGCGAGTATCCCCTTTCCGATGCACTATTCCATCTTTACTGCATCTTTCGCTCCTCACACTGACGAATTAATGCTGAAGTGGTGTCGCTGTGAAATACTATTGATTCTATGACATCTCCTTCTAAATCGAGTAACGTTTCTATGAAAACGACAAGAGTTTCTTTTGGGAGGAGAGTATCTCCGTTCCGATTCACTATTCCTTCTTTACTGCATCCCTCGCTCCCTCCCATTGACGAATTAACACTGAAATTGAGTCGCTATGGAATACTATGTGTTCTATAACTTCTCCTTCTAAATCGAGGAACGTTTCTACGGAAACGACAATATTTTCTTTTGGGAGGCGAGTATACCCTTTCCGATGCACTATTCCATCTTTACTGCATCCCTCGCCCCTCACACTGACGAATTAACACGGAAATGGTGTCGCTATGAAATACTATTGGTTCTATGACATCTCCTTCTAAATCGAGTAACGTTTCTATGGAAACGACAAGAGTTTCTTTTGGGAGGAGAGTATCTCCGTTCCAATTCACTATTCCTTCTTTACTGCATCCCTCGCTCCCTCCCATTGACGAATTAACACTGAAATTGAGTCGCTATGGAATACTATGTGTTCCATAACTTCTCCTTCTAAATCGAGGAACGTTTCTACGGAAACGACAATATTTTCTTTTGGGAGGCGAGTAACCCCTTTCCGATGCACCATTCCATCTTTACTGCATCCCTCGCCCCTCACACTGACGAATTAACACGGAAATGGTGTCGCTATGAAACACTATTGGTTCTATGACATCTCCTTCTAAATCGAGTAACGTTTCTATGGAAACGACAAGAGTTTCTTTTGGGAGGAGAGTATCTCCGTTCCGATTCACTATTCCTTCTTTACTGCATCCCTCGCTCCCTCCCATTGACGAATTAACACTGAAATTGAGTCGCTATGGAATACTATGTGTTCTATAACTTCTCCTTCTAAATCGAGGAACGTTTCTACGGAAACGAAAATATTTTCTTTTGGGAGGCGAGTATCCCCTTTCCGATGCACTATTCCATCTTTACTGCATCCCTCGCCCCTCACACTGACGAATTAACACGGAAATGGTGTCGCTATGAAATACTATTGGTTCTATGACATCTCCTTCTAAATCGAGTAACGTTTCTATGGAAACGACAAGAGTTTCTTTTGGGAGGAGAGTATCTCCGTTCCGATTCACTATTCCTTCTTTACTGCATCCCTCGCTCCCTGCCATTGACGAATTAACACTGACATTGAGTCGCTATGGAATACTATGTGTTCTATAACTTCTCCTTCTAAATCGAGGAACGTTTCTACGGAAACGACAATATTTTCTTTTGGGAGGCGAGTATCCCCTTTCCGATGCACTATTCCATCTTTACTGCATCCCTCGCCCCTCACACTGACGAATTAACACGGAAATGGTGTCGCTATGAAATACTATTGGTTCTATGACATCTCCTTCTAAATCGAGTAACGTTTCTATGGAAACGACAAGAGTTTCTTTTGGGAGGAGAGTATCTCCGTTCCGATTCACTATTCCTTCTTTACTGCATCCCTCGCTCCCTCCCATTGACGAATTAACACTGAAATTGAGTCGCTATGGAATACTATGTGTTCTATAACTTCTCCTTCTAAATCGAGGAACGTTTATACGGAAACGACAATATTTTCTTTTGGGAGGCGAGTATCCCCTTTCCGATGCACTATTCCATCTTTACTGCATCCGTCGCCCCTCACACTGACGAATTAACACGGAAATGGTGTCGCTATGAAATAGTATTGGTTCTATGACATCTCCTTCTAAATCGAGTAACGTTTCTATGGAAACGACAAGAGTTTCTTTTGGGAGGAGAGTATCTCCGTTCCGATTCACTATTCCATCTTTACTGCATCCCTCCCTCCCTCCCATTGACGAATTAACACTGAAATTGAGTCGCTATGGAATACTATGTGTTCTATAACTTCTCCTTCTAAATCGTGGAACGTTTCTACGGAAACGACAATATTTTCTTTTGGGATGCGAGTATCCCCTTTCCGATGCACTATTCCATCTTTACTGCATCCCTCGCCCCTCACACTGACGAATTAACACGGAAATGGTGTCGCTATGAAATACTATTGGTTCTATGACATCTCCTTCTAAATCGAGTGACGTTTCCATGGAAACGACAAGAGTTTCATTTGGGAGGAGAGTATCTCCGTTCCGATTCACTATTCCTTCTTTACTGCATCCCTCGCTCCCTCCCATTGACGAATTAACACTGAAATTGAGTCGCTATGGAATACTATGTGTTCTATAACTTCTTCTAAATCGAGGAACGTTTCTACGGAAACGACAATATTTTCTTTTGGGAGGCGAGTATCCCCTTTCCGATGCACTATTCCATCTTTACTGCATCCCTCGCCCCTCACACTGACGAATTAACACGGAAATGGTGTCGCTATGAAATACTATTGGTTCTATGACATCTCCTTCTTAATCGAGTAACGTTTCTATGGAAACGACAAGAGTTTCTTTTGGGAGGAGAGTATCTCCGTTCCGATTCACTATTCCTTCTTTACTGCATCCCTCGCTCCCTGCCATTGACGAATTAACACTGAAATTGAGTCGCTATGGAATACTATGTGTTCTATAACTTCTCCTTCTAAATCGAGGAACGTTTCTACGGAAACGACAGTATTTTCTTTTGGGAGGCGAGTATCCCCTTTCCGATGCACTATTCCATCTTTACTGCATCCCTCGCCCCTCACACTGACGAATTAACACGGAAATGGTGTCGCTATGAAATACTATTGGTTCTATGACATCTCCTTCTAAATCGAGTAACGTTTCTATGGAAACGACAAGAGTTTCTTTTGGGAGGAGAGTATCTCCGTTCCAATTCACTATTCCTTCTTTACTGCATCCCTCGCTCCCTCCCATTGACGAATTAACACTGAAATTGAGTCGCTATGGAATACTATGTGTTCTATAACTTCTCCTTCTAAATCGAGGAACGTTTCTACGGAAACGACAATATTTTCTTTTGGGAGGCGAGTATCCCCTTTCCGATGCACTATTCCATCTTTACTGCATCCCTCGCCCCTCACACTGACGAATTAACACGGAAATGGTGTCGCTATGAAATACTATTGGTTCTATGACATCTCCTTCTAAATCGAGTAACGTATCTATGGAAACGACAAGAGTTTCTTTTGGGAGGAGAGTATCTCCGTTCCGATTCACTATTCCTTCTTTACTGCATCCCTCGCTCCCTCCCATTGACGAATTAACACTGAAATTGAGTCGCTATGGAATACTATGTGTTCTATAACTTCTCCTTCTAAATCGAGGAACGTTTCTACGGAAACGACAATATTTTCTTTTGGGAGTCGGGTATCCCCTTTCCGATGCACTATTCCATCTTTACTGCATCCCTCGCCCCTCACACTGACGAATTAACACGGAAATGGTGTCGCTATGAAATACTATTGGTTCTATGACATCTCCTTCTAAATCGAGTAACGTTTCTATGGAAACGACAAGAGTTTCTTTTGGGAGGAGAGTATCTCCGTTCCAATTCACTATTCCTTCTTTACTGCATCCCTCGCTCCCTCCCATTGACGAATTAACACTGAAATTGAGTCGCTATGGAATACTATGTGTTCCATAACTTCTCCTTCTAAATCGAGGAACGTTTCTACGGAAACGACAATATTTTCTTTTGGGAGGCGAGTAACCCCTTTCCGATGCACTATTCCATCTTTACTGCATCCCTCGCCCCTCACACTGACGAATTAACACGGAAATGGTGTCGCTATGAAATACTATTGGTTCTATGACATCTCCTTCTAAATCGAGTAACGTTTCTATGGAAACGACAAGAGTTTCTTTTGGGAGGAGAGTATCTCCGTTCCGATTCACTATTCCTTATTTACTGCATCCCTCGCTCCCTGCCATTGACGAATTAACACTGAAATTGAGTCGCTATGGAATACTATGTGTTCTATAACTTCTCCTTCTAAATCGAGGAACGTTTCTACGGAAAAGACAATATTTTCTTTTGGGAGGCGAGTATCCCCTTTCCGATGCACTATTCCATCTTTACTGCATCCCTCGCCCCTCACACTGACGAATTAACACGGAAATGGTGTCGCTATGAAATACTATTGGTTCTATGACATCTCCTTCTAAATCGAGTAACGTTTCTATGGAAACGACAAGAGTTTCTTTTGGGAGGAGAGTATCTCCGTTCCGATTCACTATTCCTTCTTTACTGCATCCCTCGCTCCCTCCCATTGACGAATTAACACTGAAATTGAGTCGCTATGGAATACTATGTGTTCTATAACTTCTCCTTCTAAATCGAGGAACGTTTCTACGGAAACGACAATATTTTCTTTTGGGATGCGAGTATCCCCTTTCCGATGCACTATTCCATCTTTACTGCATCTTTCGCTCCTCACACTGACGAATTAATGCTGAAGTGGTGTCGCTGTGAAATACTATTGATTCTATGACATCTCCTTCTAAATCGAGTAACGTTTCTATGAAAACGACAAGAGTTTCTTTTGGGAGGAGGGTATCTCCGTTCCGATTCACTATTCCTTCTTTACTGCATCCCTCGCTCCCTCCCATTGACGAATTAACACTGAAATTGAGTCGCTATGGAATACTATGTGTTCTATAACTTCTCCTTCTAAATCGAGGAACGTTTCTACGGAAACGACAATATTTTCTTTTGGGAGGCGAGTATCCCCTTTCCGATGCACTATTCCATCTTTACTGCATCCCTCGCCCCTCACACTGACGAATTAACACGGAAGTGGTGTCGCTATGAAATACTATTGGTTCTATGACTACTCCTTCTAAATCGAGTAACGTTTCTTTGGAAACGACAAAAGTTTCTTTCGGGAGGAGAGTATCTCCGTTCCGATTCACTGTTCCTTCTTTACTGGATCCCTCGCTCCCTCCCATTGACGAATTAACACTGAAATTGAGTCGCTATGGAATACTATGTGTTCTATAACTTCTCCTTCGAAATCGAGGAACGTTTCTACGGAAACGACAATATTTTCTTTTGGGAGGCGAGTATCCCCTTTCCGATGCACTATTCCATCTTTACTGCATCCCTCGCCCCTCACACTGACGAATTAACACGGAAGTGGTGTCGCTATGAAATACTATTGGTTCTATGACATCTCCTTCTAAATCGAGTAACGTTTCTATGAGAAACGACAAGAGTTTCTTTTGGGAGGAGAGTATCTCCGTTCCGATTCACTATTCCTTCTTTACTGCATCCCTCGCTCCCTCCCATTGACGAATTAACACTGAAATTGAGTCGCTATGGAATACTATGTGTTCTATAACTTCTCCTTCTAAATCGAGGAACGTTTCTACGGAAACGACAATATTTTCTTTTGGGAGGCGAGTATCCCCTTTCCGATGCACTATTCCATCTTTACTGCATCTTTCGCTCCTCACACTGAAGAATTAATGCTGAAGTGGTGTCGCTGTGAAATACTATTGATTCTATGACATCTCCTTCTAAATCGAGTAACGTTTCTATGAAAACGACAAGAGTTTCTTTTGGGAGGAGAGTATCTCCGTTCCGATTCACTATTCCTTCTTTACTGCATCCCTCGCTCCCTCCCATTGACGAATTAACACTGAAATTGAGTCGCTATGGAATACTATGTGTTCTATAACTTCTCCTTCTAAATCGAGGAACGTTTCTACGGAAACGACAATATTTTCTTTTGGGAGGCGAGTATCCCCTTTCCGATGCACTATTCCATCTTTACTGCATCCCTCGCCCCTCACACTGACGAATTAACACGGAAATGGTGTCGCTATGAAATACTATTGGTTCTATGACATCTCCTTCTAAATCGAGTAACGTTTCTATGGAAACGACAAGAGTTTCTTTTGGGAGGAGAGTATCTCCGTTCCGATTCACTATTCCTTCTTTACTGCATCCCTCCCTCCCTCCCACTGACGAATTAACACTGAAATTGAGTCGCTATGGAATACTATGTGTTCTATAACTTCTCCTTCTAAATCGAGGAACGTTTCTACGGAAATGACAATATTTTCTTTTGGGAGGCGAGTATCCCCTTTCCGATGCACTATTCTATCTTTACTGCATCCCTCGCCCCTCACACTGACGAATTAACACGGAAATGGTGTCGCTATGAAATACTATTGGTTCTATGACATCTCCTTCTAAATCGAGTAACGTTTCTATGGAAACGACAAGAGTTTCTTTTGGGAGGAGAGTATCTCCGTTCCGATTCACTATTCCTTCTTTACTGCATCCCTCGCTCCCTCCCATTGACGAATTAACACTGAAATTGAGTCGCTATGGAATACTATGTGTTCTATAACTTCTTCTTCTAAATCGAGGAACGTTTCTACGGAAACGACAATATTTTCTTTTGGGAGGCGAGTATCCCCTTTCCGATGCACTATTCCATCGTTACTGCATCCCTCGCCCGTCACACTGACGAATTAACACGGAAATGGTGTCGCTATGAAATACTATTGGTTCTATGACATCTCCTTCTAAATCGAGTAACGTTTCTATGGAAACGACAAGAGTTTCTTTTGGGAGGAGAGTATCTCCGTTCCGATTCACTATTCCTTCTTTACTGCATCCCTCGCTCCCTGCCATTGACGAATTAACACTGAAATTGAGTCGCTATGGAATACTATGTGTTCTATAACTTCTCCTTCTAAATCGAGGAACGTTTCTACGGAAACGACAATATTTTCTTTTGGGAGGCGAGTATCCCCTTTCCGATGCACTATTCCATCTTTACTGCATCCCTCGCCCCTCACACTGACGAATTAACACGGAAATGGTGTCGCTATGAAATACTATTGGTTCTATGACATCTCCTTCTAAATCGAGTAACGTTTCTATGGAAACGACAAGAGTTTCTTTTGGGAGCAGAGTATCTCCGTTCCGATTCACTATTCCTTCTTTACTGCATCCCTCGCTCCCTCCCATTGACGAATTAACACTGAAATTGAGTCGCTATGGAATACTATGTGTTCTATAACTTCTCCTTCTAAATCGAGGAACGTTTCTACGGAAACGACAATATTTTCTTTTGGGAGGCGAGTATCCCCTTTCCGATGCACTATTCCATCTTTACTGCATCCCTCGCCCCTCACACTGACGAATTAACACGGAAATGGTGTCGCTATGAAATACTATTGGTTCTATGACATCTCCTTCTAAATGGAGTAACGTTTCTATGGAAACGACAAGAGTTTCTTTTGGGAGGAGAGTATCTCCGTTCCGATTCACTATTCCTTCTTTACTGCATCCCTCCCTCCCTCCCATTGACGAATTAACACTGAAATTGAGTCGCTATGGAATACTATGTGTTCTATAACTTCTCCTTCTAAATCGAGGAACGTTTCTACGGAAACGACAATATTTTCTTTTGGGATGCGAGTATCCCCTTTCCGATGCACTATTCCATCTTTACTGCATCCCTCGCCCCTCACACTGACGAATTAACACGGAAATGGTGTCGCTATGAAATACTATTGGTTCTATGACATCTCCTTCTAAATCGAGTGACGTTTCCATGGAAACGACAAGAGTTTCATTTGGGAGGAGAGTATCTCCGTTCCGATTCACTATTCCTTCTTTACTGCATCCCTCGCTCCCTCCCATTGACGAATTAACACTGAAATTGAGTCGCTATGGAATACTATGTGTTCTATAACTTCTACTTCTAAATCGAGGAACGTTTCTACGGAAACGACAATATTTTCTTTTGGGAGGCGAGTATCCCCTTTCCGATGCACTATTCCATCTTTACTGCATCCCTCGCCCCTCACACTGACGAATTAACACGGAAATGGTGTCGCTATGAAATACTATTGGTTCTATGACATCTCCTTCTTAATCGAGTAACGTTTCTATGGAAACGACAAGAGTTTCTTTTGGGAGGAGAGTATCTCCGTTCCGATTCACTATTCCTTCTTTACTGCATCCCTCGCTCCCTCCCATTGACGAATTAACACTGAAATTGAGTCGCTAGGGAATACTATGTGTTCTATAACTTCTCCTTCTAAATCGAGGAACGTTTCTACGGAAACGACAGTAATTTCTTTTGGGAGGCGAGTATCCCCTTTCCGATGCACTATTCCATCTTTACTGCATCCCTCGCCCCTCACACTGACGAATTAACACGGAAATGGTGTCGCTATGAAATACTATTGGTTCTATGACATCTCCTTCTAAATCGAGTAACGTTTCTATGGAAACGACAAGAGTTTCTTTTGGGAGGAGAGTATCTCCGTTCCAATTCACTATTCCTTCTTTACTGCATCCCTCGCTCCCTCCCATTGACGAATTAACACTGAAATTGAGTCGCTATGGAATACTATGTGTTCTATAACTTCTCCTTCTAAATCGAGGAACGTTTCTACGGAAACGACAATATTTTCTTTTGGGAGGCGGGTATCCCCTTTCCGATGCACTATTCCATCTTTACTGCATCCCTCGCCCCTCACACTGACGAATTAACACGGAAATGGTGTCGCTATGAAATACTATTGGTTCTATGACATCTCCTTCTAAATCGAGTAACGTTTCTATGGAAACGACAAGAGTTTCTTTTGGGAGGAGAGTATCTCCGTTCCGATTCACTATTCCTTATTTACTGCATCCCTCGCTCCCTGCCATTGACGAATTAACACTGAAATTGAGTCGCTATGGAATCCTATGTGTTCTATAACTTCTCCTTCTAAATCGAGGAACGTTTCTACGGAAACGACAATATTTTCTTTTGGGAGGCGAGTATCCCCTTTCTGATGCACTATTCCATCTTTACTGCATCCCTCGCCCCTCACACTGACGAATTAACACGGAAATGGTGTCGCTATGAAATACTATTGGTTCTATGACATCTCCTTCTAAATCGAGTAACGTTTCTATGGAAACGACAAGAGTTTCTTTTGGGAGGAGAGTATCTCCGTTCCGATTCACTATTCCTTCTTTACTGCATCCCTCGCTCCCTCCCATTGACGAATTAACACTGAAATTGAGTCGCTATGGAATACTATGTGTTCTATAACTTCTCCTTCTAAATCGAGGAACGTTTCTACGGAAACGACAATATTTTCTTTTGGGATGCGAGTATCCCCTTTCCGATGCACTATTCCATCTTTACTTCATCTTTCGCTCCTCACACAGACGAATTAATGCTGAAGTGGTGTCGCTGTGAAATACTATTGATTCTATGACATCTCCTTCTAAATCGAGTAACGTTTCTATGAAAACGACAAGAGTTTCTTTTGGGAGGAGGGTATCTCCGTTCCGATTCACTATTCCTTCTTTACTGCATCCCTCGCTCCCTGCCATTGACGAATTAACACTGAAATTGAGTCGCTATGGAATACTATGTGTTCTATAACTTCTCCTTCTAAATCGAGGAACGTTTCTACGGAAACGACAATATTTTCTTTTGGGAGGCGAGTATCCCCTTTCCGATGCACTATTCCATCTTTACTGCATCCCTCGCCCCTCACACTGACGAATTAACACGGAAATGGTGTCGCTATGAAATACTATTGGTTCTATGACATCTCCTTCTAAATCGAGTAACGTTTCTATGGAAACGACAAGAGTTTCTTTTGGGAGCAGAGTATCTCCGTTCCGATTCACTATTCCTTCTTTACTGCATCCCTCGCTCCCTCCCATTGACGAATTAACACTGAAATTGAGTCGCTATGGAATACTATGTGTTCTATAACTTCTCCTTCTAAATCGAGGAACGTTTCTACGGAAACGACAATATTTTCTTTTGGGAGGCGAGTATCCCCTTTCCGATGCACTATTCCATCTTTACTGCATCCCTCGCCCCTCACACTGACGAATTAACACGGAAATGGTGTCGCTATGAAATACTATTGGTTCTATGACATCTCCTTCTAAATGGAGTAACGTTTCTATGGAAACGACAAGAGTTTCTTTTGGGAGGAGAGTATCTCCGTTCCGATTCACTATTCCTTCTTTACTGCATCCCTCCCTCCCTCCCATTGACGAATTAACACTGAAATTGAGTCGCTATGGAATACTATGTGTTCTATAACTTCTCCTTCTAAATCGAGGAACGTTTCTACGGAAACGACAATATTTTCTTTTGGGATGCGAGTATCCCCTTTCCGATGCACTATTCCATCTTTACTGCATCCCTCGCCCCTCACACTGACGAATTAACACGGAAATGGTGTCGCTATGAAATACTATTGGTTCTATGACATCTCCTTCTAAATCGAGTGACGTTTCCATGGAAACGACAAGAGTTTCATTTGGGAGGAGAGTATCTCCGTTCCGATTCACTATTCCTTCTTTACTGCATCCCTCGCTCCCTCCCATTGACGAATTAACACTGAAATTGAGTCGCTATGGAATACTATGTGTTCTATAACTTCTACTTCTAAATCGAGGAACGTTTCTACGGAAACGACAATATTTTCTTTTGGGAGGCGAGTATCCCCTTTCCGATGCACTATTCCATCTTTACTGCATCCCTCGCCCCTCACACTGACGAATTAACACGGAAATGGTGTCGCTATGAAATACTATTGGTTCTATGACATCTCCTTCTTAATCGAGTAACGTTTCTATGGAAACGACAAGAGTTTCTTTTGGGAGGAGAGTATCTCCGTTCCGATTCACTATTCCTTCTTTACTGCATCCCTCGCTCCCTCCCATTGACGAATTAACACTGAAATTGAGTCGCTAGGGAATACTATGTGTTCTATAACTTCTCCTTCTAAATCGAGGAACGTTTCTACGGAAACGACAGTATTTTCTTTTGGGAGGCGAGTATCCCCTTTCCGATGCACTATTCCATCTTTACTGCATCCCTCGCCCCTCACACTGACGAATTAACACGGAAATGGTGTCGCTATGAAATACTATTGGTTCTATGACATCTCCTTCTAAATCGAGTAACGTTTCTATGGAAACGACAAGAGTTTCTTTTGGGAGGAGAGTATCTCCGTTCCAATTCACTATTCCTTCTTTACTGCATCCCTCGCTCCCTCCCATTGACGAATTAACACTGAAATTGAGTCGCTATGGAATACTATGTGTTCTATAACTTCTCCTTCTAAATCGAGGAACGTTTCTACGGAAACGACAATATTTTCTTTTGGGAGGCGGGTATCCCCTTTCCGATGCACTATTCCATCTTTACTGCATCCCTCGCCCCTCACACTGACGAATTAACACGGAAATGGTGTCGCTATGAAATACTATTGGTTCTATGACATCTCCTTCTAAATCGAGTAACGTTTCTATGGAAACGACAAGAGTTTCTTTTGGGAGGAGAGTATCTCCGTTCCGATTCACTATTCCTTATTTACTGCATCCCTCGCTCCCTGCCATTGACGAATTAACACTGAAATTGAGTCGCTATGGAATACTATGTGTTCTATAACTTCTCCTTCTAAATCGAGGAACGTTTCTACGGAAACGACAATATTTTCTTTTGGGAGGCGAGTATCCCCTTTCCGATGCACTATTCCATCTTTACTGCATCCCTCGCCCCTCTCACTGACGAATTAACACGGAAATGGTGTCGCTATGAAATACTATTGGTTCTATGACATCTCCTTCTAAATCGAGTAACGTTTCTATGGAAACGACAAGAGTTTCTTTTGGGAGGAGAGTATCTCCGTTCCGATTCACTATTCCTTCTTTACTGCATCCCTCGCTCCCTCCCATTGACGAATTAACACTGAAATTGAGTCGCTATGGAATACTATGTGTTCTATAACTTCTCCTTCTAAATCGAGGAACGTTTCTACGGAAACGACAATATTTTCTTTTGGGATGCGAGTATCCCCTTTCCGATGCACTATTCCATCTTTACTTCATCTTTCGCTCCTCACACAGACGAATTAATGCTGAAGTGGTGTCGCTGTGAAATACTATTGATTCTATGACATCTCCTTCTAAATCGAGTAACGTTTCTATGAAAACGACAAGAGTTTCTTTTGGGAGGAGGGTATCTCCGTTCCGATTCACTATTCCTTCTTTACTGCATCCCTCGCTCCCTCCCATTGACGAATTAACACTGAAATTGAGTCGCTATGGAATACTATGTGTTCTATAACTTCTCCTTCTAAATCGAGGAACGTTTCTACGGAAACGACAATATTTTCTTTTGGGAGGCGAGTATCCCCTTTCCGATGCACTATTCCATCTTTACTGCATCCCTCGCCCCTCACACTGACGAATTAACACGGAAGTGGTGTCGCTATGAAATACTATTGGTTCTATGACTACTCCTTCTAAATCGAGTAACGTTTCTTTGGAAACGACAAAAGTTTCTTTCGGGAGGAGAGTATCTCCGTTCCGATTCACTGTTCCTTCTTTACTGGATCCCTCGCTCCCTCCCATTGACGAATTAACACTGAAATTGAGTCGCTATGGAATACTATGTGTTCTATAACTTCTCCTTCGAAATCGAGGAACGTTTCTACGGAAACGACAATATTTTCTTTTGGGAGGCGAGTATCCCCTTTCCGATGCACTATTCCATCTTTACTGCATCCCTCGCCCCTCACACTGACGAATTAACACGGAAGTGGTGTCGCTATGAAATACTATTGGTTCTATGACATCTCCTTCTAAATCGAGTAACGTTTCTATGAGAAACGACAAGAGTTTCTTTTGGGAGGAGAGTATCTCCGTTCCGATTCACTATTCCTTCTTTACTGCATCCCTCGCTCCCTCCCATTGACGAATTAACACTGAAATTGAGTCGCTATGGAATACTATGTGTTCTATAACTTCTCCTTCTAAATCGAGGAACGTTTCTACGGAAACGACAATATTTTCGTTTGGGAGGCGAGTATCCCCTTTCCGATGCACTATTCCATCTTTACTGCATCTTTCGCTCCTCACACTGACGAATTAATGCTGAAGTGGTGTCGCTGTGAAATACTATTGATTCTATGACATCTCCTTCTAAATCGAGTAACGTTTCTATGAAAACGACAAGAGTTTCTTTTGGGAGGAGAGTATCTCCGTTCCGATTCACTATTCCTTCTTTACTGCATCCCTCGCTCCCTCCCATTGACGAATTAACACTGAAATTGAGTCGCTATGGAATACTATGTGTTCTATAACTTCTCCTTCTAAATCGAGGAACGTTTCTACGGAAACGACAATATTTTCTTTTGGGAGGCGAGTATCCCCTTTCCGATGCACTATTCCATCTTTACTGCATCCCTCGCCCCTCACACTGACGAATTAACACGGAAATGGTGTCGCTATGAAATACTATTGGTTCTATGACATCTCCTTCTAAATCGAGTAACGTTTCTATGGAAACGACAAGAGTTTCTTTTGGGAGGAGAGTATCTCCGTTCCGATTCACTATTCCTTCTTTACTGCATCCCTCCCTCCCTCCCATTGACGAATTAACACTGAAATTGAGTCGCTATGGAATACTATGTGTTCTATAACTTCTTCTTCTAAATCGAGGAACGTTTCTACGGAAACGACAATATTTTCTTTTGGGAGGCGAGTATCCCCTTTCCGATGCACTATTCTATCTTTACTGCATCCCTCGCCCCTCACACTGACGAATTAACACGGAAATGGTGTCGCTATGAAATACTATTGGATCTATGACATCTCCTTCTAAATCGAGTAACGTTTCTATGGAAACGACAAGAGTTTCTTTTGGGAGGAGAGTATCTCCGTTCCGATTCACTATTCCTTCTTTACTGCATCCCTCGCTCCCTCCCATTGACGAATTAACACTGAAATTGAGTCGCTATGGAATACTATGTGTTCTATAACTTCTTCTTCTAAATCGAGGAACGTTTCTACGGAAACGACAATATTTTCTTTTGGGAGGCGAGTATCCCCTTTCCGATGCACTATTCCATCGTTACTGCATCCCTCGCCCCTCACACTGACGAATTAACACGGAAATGGTGTCGCTATGAAATACTATTGGTTCTATGACTACTCCTTCTAAATCGAGTAACGTTTCTATGGAAACGACAAGAGTTTCTTTTGGGAGGAGAGTATCTCCGTTCCGATTCACTATTCCTTCTTTACTGCATCCCTCGCTCCCTGCCATTGACGAATTAACACTGAAATTGAGTCGCTATGGAATACTATGTGTTCTATAACTTCTCCTTCTAAATCGAGGAACGTTTCTACGGAAACGACAATATTTTCTTTTGGGAGGCGAGTATCCCCTTTCCGATGCACTATTCCATCTTTACTGCATCCCTCGCCCCTCACACTGACGAATTAACACGGAAATGGTGTCGCTATGAAATACTATTGGTTCTATGACATCTCCTTCTAAATCGAGTAACGTTTCTATGGAAACGACAAGAGTTTCTTTTGGGAGGAGAGTATCTCCGTTCCGATTCACTATTCCTTCTTTACTGCATCCCTCGCTCCCTCCCATTGACGAATTAACACTGAAATTGAGTCGCTATGGAATACTATGTGTTCTATAACTTCTCCTTCTAAATCGAGGAACGTTTCTACGGAAACGACAATATTTTCTTTTGGGAGGCGAGTATCCCCTTTCCGATGCACTATTCCATCTTTACTGCATCCCTCGCCCCTCACACTGACGAATTAACACGGAAATGGTGTCGCTATGAAATACTATTGGTTCTATGACATCTCCTTCTAAATGGAGTAACGTTTCTATGGAAACGACAAGAGTTTCTTTTGGGAGGAGAGTATCTCCGTTCCGATTCACTATTCCTTCTTTACTGCATCCCTCCCTCCCTCCCATTGACGAATTAACACTGAAATTGAGTCGCTATGGAATACTATGTGTTCTATAACTTCTCCTTCTAAATCGAGGAACGTTTCTACGGAAACGACAATATTTTCTTTTGGGATGCGAGTATCCCCTTTCCGATGCACTATTCCATCTTTACTGCATCCCTCGCCCCTCACACTGACGAATTAACACGGAAATGGTGTCGCTATGAAATACTATTGGTTCTATGACATCTCCTTCTAAATCGAGTGACGTTTCCATGGAAACGACAAGAGTTTCATTTGGGAGGAGAGTATCTCCGTTCCGATTCACTATTCCTTCTTTACTGCATCCCTCGCTCCCTCCCATTGACGAATTAACACTGAAATTGAGTCGCTATGGAATACTATGTGTTCTATAACTTCTCCTTCTAAATCGAGGAACGTTTCTACGGAAACGACAATATTTTCTTTTGGGAGGCGAGTATCCCCTTTCCGATGCACTATTCCATCTTTACTGCATCCCTCGCCCCTCACACTGACGAATTAACACGGAAATGGTGTCGCTATGAAATACTATTGGTTCTGTGACATCTCCTTCTTAATCGAGTAACGTTTCTATGGAAACGACAAGAGTTTCTTTTGGGAGGAGAGTATCTCCGTTCCGATTCACTATTCCTTCTTTACTGCATCCCTCGCTCCCTCCCATTGACGAATTAACACTGAAATTGAGTCGCTAGGGAATACTATGTGTTCTATAACTTCTCCTTCTAAATCGAGGAACGTTTCTACGGAAACGACAGTATTTTCTTTTGGGAGGCGAGTATGCCCTTTCCGATGCACTATTCCATCTTTACTGCATCCCTCGCCCCTCACACTGACGAATTAACACGGAAATGGTGTCGCTATGAAATACTATTGGTTCTATGACATCTCCTTCTAAATCGAGTAACGTTTCTATGGAAACGACAAGAGTTTCTTTTGGGAGGAGAGTATCTCCGTTCCAATTCACTATTCCTTCTTTACTGCATCCCTCGCTCCCTCCCATTGACGAATTAACACTGAAATTGAGTCGCTATGGAATACTATGTGTTCTATAACTTCTCCTTCTAAATCGAGGAACGTTTCTACGGAAACGACAATATTTTCTTTTGGGAGGCGAGTATCCCCTTTCCGATGCACTATTCCATCTTTACTGCATCCCTCGCCCCTCACACTGACGAATTAACACGGAAATGGTGTCGCTATGAAATACTATTGGTTCTATGACATCTCCTTCTAAATCGAGTAACGTTTCTATGGAAACGACAAGAGTTTCTTTTGGGAGGAGAGTATCTCCGTTCCGATTCACTATTCCTTCTTTACTGCATCCCTCGCTCCCTCCCATTGACGAATTAACACTGAAATTGAGTCGCTATGGAATACTATGTGTTCTATAACTTCTCCTTCTAAATCGAGGGACGTTTCTACGGAAACGACAATATTTTCTTTTGGGAGGCGGGTATCCCCTTTCCGATGCACTATTCCATCTTTACTGCATCCCTCGCCCCTCACACTGACGAATTAACACGGAAATGGTGTCGCTATGAAATACTATTGGTTCTATGACATCTCCTTCTAAATCGAGTAACGTTTCTATGGAAACGACAAGAGTTTCTTTTGGGAGGAGAGTATCTCCGTTCCAATTCACTATTCCTTCTTTACTGCATCCCTCGCTCCCTCCCATTGACGAATTAACACTGAAATTGAGTCGCTATGGAATACTATGTGTTCCATAACTTCTCCTTCTAAATCGAGGAACGTTTCTACGGAAACGACAATATTTTCTTTTGGGAGGCGAGTAACCCCTTTCCGATGCACTATTCCATCTTTACTGCATCCCTCGCCCCTCACACTGACGAATTAACACGGAAATGGTGTCGCTATGAAATACTATTGGTTCTATGACATCTCCTTCTAAATCGAGTAACGTTTCTATGGAAACGACTAGAGTTTCTTTTGGGAGGAGAGTATCTCCGTTCCGATTCACTATTCCTTATTTACTGCATCCCTCGCTCCCTCCCATTGACGAATTAACACTGAAATTGAGTCGCTATGGAATACTATGTGTTCTATAACTTCTCCTTCTAAATCGAGGAACGTTTCTACGGAAACGACAATATTTTCTTTTGGGAGGCGAGTATCCCCTTTCCGATGCACTATTCCATCTTTACTGCATCCCTCGCCCCTCACACTGACGAATTAACACGGAAATGGTGTCGCTATGAAGTACTATTGGTTCTATGACATCTCCTTCTAAATCGAGTAACGTTTCTATGGAAAAGACAAGAGTTTCTTTTGGGAGGAGAGTATCTCCGTTCCGATTCACTATTCCTTCTTTACTGCATCCCTCGCTCCCTCCCATTGACGAATTAACACTGAAATTGAGTCGCTATGGAATACTATGTGTTCTATAACTTCTCCTTCTAAATCGAGGAACGTTTCTACGGAAACGACAATATTTTCTTTTGGGATGCGAGTATCCCCTTTCCGATGCACTATTCCATCTTTACTGCATCTTTCGCTCCTCACACTGACGAATTAATGCTGAAGTGGTGTCGCTGTGAAATACTATTGATTCTATGACATCTCCTTCTAAATCGAGTAACGTTTCTATGAAAACGACAAGAGTTTCTTTTGGGAGGAGGGTATCTCCGTTCCGATTCACTATTCCTTCTTTACTGCATCCCTCGCTCCCTCCCATTGACGAATTAACACTGAAATTGAGTCGCTATGGAATACTATGTGTTCTATAACTTCTCCTTCTAAATCGAGGAACGTTTCTACGGAAACGACAATATTTTCTTTTGGGAGGCGAGTATCCCCTTTCCGATGCACTATTCCATCTTTACTGCATCCCTCGCCCCTCACACTGACGAATTAACACGGAAGTGGTGTCGCTATGAAATACTATTGGTTCTATGACTACTCCTTCTAAATCGAGTAACGTTTCTTTGGAAAAGACAAAAGTTTCTTTTGGGAGGAGAGTATCTCCGTTCCGATTCACTATTCCTTCTTTACTGGATCCCTCGCTCCCTCCCATTGACGAATTAACACTGAAATTGAGTCGCTATGGAATACTATGTGTTCTATAACTTCTCCTTCGAAATCGAGGAACGTTTCTACGGAAACGACAATATTTTCTTTTGGGAGGCGAGTATCCCCTTTCCGATGCACTATTCCATCTTTACTGCATCCCTCGCCCCTCACACTGACGAATTAACACGGAAGTGGTGTCGCTATGAAATACTATTGGTTCTATGACATCTCCTTCTAAATCGAGTAACGTTTCTATGAGAAACGACAAGAGTTTCTTTTGGGAGGAGAGTATCTCCGTTCCGATTCACTATTCCTTCTTTACTGCATCCCTCGCTCCCTCCCATTGACGAATTAACACTGAAATTGAGTCGCTATGGAATACTATGTGTTCTATAACTTCTCCTTCTAAATCGAGGAACGTTACTACGGAAACGACAATATTTTCTTTTGGGAGGCGAGTATCCCCTTTCCGATGCACTATTCCATCTTTACTGCATCTTTCGCTCCTCACACTGACGAATTAATGCTGAAGTGGTGTCGCTGTGAAATACTATTGATTCTATGACATCTCCTTCTAAATCGAGTAACGTTTCTATGAAAACGACAAGAGTTTCTTTTGGGAGGAGAGTATCTCCGTTCCGATTCACTATTCCTTCTTTACTGCATCCCTCGCTCCCTCCCATTGACGAATTAACACTGAAATTGAGTCGCTATGGAATACTATGTGTTCTATAACTTCTCCTTCTAAATCGAGGAACGTTTCTACGGAAACGACAATATTTTCTTTTGGGAGGCGAGTATCCCCTTTCCGATGCACTATTCCATCTTTACTGCATCCCTCGCCCCTCACACTGACGAATTAACACGGAAATGGTGTCGCTATGAAATACTATTGGTTCTATGACATCTCCTTCTAAATGGAGTAACGTTTCTATGGAAACGACAAGAGTTTCTTTTGGGAGGAGAGTATCTCCGTTCCGATTCACTATTCCTTCTTTACTGCATCCCTCCCTCCCTCCCATTGACGAATTAACACTGAAATTGAGTCGCTATGGAATACTATGTGTTCTATAACTTCTCCTTCTAAATCGAGGAACGTTTCTACGGAAACGACAATATTTTCTTTTGGGAGGCGAGTATCCCCTTTCCGATGCACTATTCCATCTTTACTGCATCCCTCGCCCCTCACACTGACGAATTAACACGGAAATGGTGTCGCTATGAAATACTATTGGTTCTATGACATCTCCTTCTAAATCGAGTAACGTTTCTATGGAAACGACAAGAGTTTCTTTTGGGAGGAGAGTATCTCCGTTCCGATTCACTATTCCTTCTTTACTGCATCCCTCGCTCCCTCCCATTGACGAATTAACACTGAAATTGAGTCGCTATGGAATACTATGTGTTCTATAACTTCTCCTTCTAAATCGAGGAACGTTTCTACGGAAACGACAATATTTTCTTTTGGGAGGCGAGTATCCCCTTTCCGATGCACTATTCCATCTTTACTGCATCCCTCGCCCCTCACACTGACGAATTAACACGGAAATGGTGTCGCTATGAAATACTATTGGTTCTATGACATCTCCTTCTAAATCGAGTAACGTTTCTATGGAAACGACAAGAGTTTCTTTTGGGAGGAGAGTATCTCCGTTCCGATTCACTATTCCTTCTTTACTGCATCCCTCGCTCCCTCCCATTGACGAATTAACACTGAAATTGAGTCGCTATGGAATACTATGTGTTCTATAACTTCTCCTTCTAAATCGAGGAACGTTTCTACGGAAACGACAATATTTTCTTTTGGGAGGCGAGTATCCCCTTTCCGAGGCACTATTCCATCTTTACTGCATCCCTCGCCCCTCACACTGACGAATTAACACGGAAATGGTGTCGCTATGAAATACTATTGGTTCTATGACATCTCCTTCTAAATCGAGTAACGTTTCTATGGAAACGACAAGAGTTTCTTTTGGGAGGAGAGTATCTCCGTTCCAATTCACTATTCCTTCTTTACTGCATCCCTCGCTCCCTCCCATTGACGAATTAACACTGAAATTGAGTCGCTATGGAATACTATGTGTTCTATAACTTCTTCTTCTAAATCGAGGAACGTTTCTACGGAAACGACAATATTTTCTTTTGGGAGGCGAATATCCCCTTTCCGATGCACTATTCCATCGTTACTGCATCCCTCGCCCCTCACACTGACGAATTAACACGGAAATGGTGTCGCTATGAAATACTATTGGTTCTGTGACATCTCCTTCTAAATCGAGTAACGTTTCTATGGAAACGACAAGAGTTTCTTTTGGGAGGAGAGTATCTCCGTTCCGATTCACTATTCCTTCTTTACTGCATCCCTCGCTCCCTGCCATTGACGAATTAACACTGAAATTGAGTCGCTATGGAATACTATGTGTTCTATAACTTCTCCTTCTAAATCGAGGAACGTTTCTACGGAAACGACAATATTTTCTTTTGGGAGGCGAGTATCCCCTTTCCGATGCACTATTCCATCTTTACTGCATCCCTCGCCCCTCACACTGACGAATTAACACGGAAATGGTGTCGCTATGAAATACTATTGGTTCTATGACATCTCCTTCTAAATCGAGTAACGTTTCTATGGAAACGACAAGAGTTTCTTTTGGGAGGAGAGTATCTCCGTTCCGATTCACTATTCCTTCTTTACTGCATCCCTCGCTCCCTCCCATTGACGAATTAACACTGAAATTGAGTCGCTATGGAATACTATGTGTTCTATAACTTCTCCTTCTAAATCGAGGAACGTTTCTACGGAAACGACAATATTTTCTTTTGGGAGGCGAGTATCCCCTTTCCGATGCACTATTCCATCTTTACTGCATCCCTCGCCCCTCACACTGACGAATTAACACGGAAATGGTGTCGCTATGAAATACTATTGGTTCTATGACATCCCCTTCTAAATGGAGTAACGTTTCTATGGAAACGACAAGAGTTTCTTTTGGGAGGAGAGTATCTCTGTTCCGATTCACTATTCCTTCTTTACTGCATCCCTCCCTCCCTCCCATTGACGAATTAACACTGAAATTGAGTCGCTATGGAATACTATGTGTTCTATAACTTCTCCTTCTAAATCGAGGAACGTTTCTACGGAAACGACAATATTTTCTTTTGGGAGGCGAGTTTCCCCTTTCCGATGCACTATTCCATCTTTACTGCATCCTTCGCCCCTCACACTGACGAATTAACACGGAAATGGTGTCGCTATGAAATACTATTGGTTCTATGACATCTCCTTCTTAATCGAGTAACGTTTCTATGGAAACGACAAGAGTTTCTTTTGGGAGGAGAGTATCTCCGTTCCGATTCACTATTCCTTCTTTACTGCATCCCTCGCTCCCTCCCATTGACGAATTAACACTGAAATTGAGTCGCTATGGAATACTATGTGTTCTATAACTTCTCCTTCTAAATCGAGGAACGTTTCTACGGAAACGACAGTATTTTCTTTTGGGAGGCGAGTATCCCCTTTCCGATGCACTATTCCATCTTTACTGCATCCCTCGCCCCTCACACTGACGAATTAACACGGAAATGGTGTCGCTATGAAATACTATTGGTTCTATGACATCTCCTTCTAAATCGAGTAACGTTTCTATGGAAACGACAAGAGTTTCTTTTGGGAGGAGAGTATCTCCGTTCCAATTCACTATTCCTTCTTTACTGCATCCCTCGCTCCCTCCCATTGACGAATTAACACTGAAATTGAGTCGCTATGGAATACTATGTGTTCTATAACTTCTCCTTCTAAATCGAGGAACGTTTCTACGGAAACGACAATATTTTCTTTTGGGAGGCGAGTATCCCCTTTCCGATGCACTATTCCATCTTTACTGCATCCCTCGCCCCTCACACTGACGAATTAACACGGAAATGGTGTCGCTATGAAATACTATTGGTTCTATGACATCTCCTTCTAAATCGAGTAACGTTTCTATGGAAACGACAAGAGTTTCTTTTGGGTGGAGAGTATCTCCGTTCCGATTCACTATTCCTTCTTTACTGCATCCCTCGCTCCCTCCCATTGACGAATTAACACTGAAATTGAGTCGCTATGGAATACTATGTGTTCTATATCTTCTCCTTCTAAATCGAGGAACGTTTCTACGGAAACGACAATATTTTCTTTTGGGAGGCGGGTATCCCCTTTCCGATGCACTATTCCATCTTTACTGCATCCCTCGCCCCTCACACTGACGAATTAACACGGAAATGGTGTCGCTATGAAATACTATTGGTTCTATGACATCTCCTTCTAAATCGAGTAACGTTTCTATGGAAACGACAAGAGTTTCTTTTGGGAGGAGAGTATCTCCGTTCCAATTCACTATTCCTTCTTTACTGCATCCCTCGCTCCCTCCCATTGACGAATTAACACTGAAATTGAGTCGCTATGGAATACTATGTGTTCCATAACTTCTCCTTCTAAATCGAGGAACGTTTCTACGGAAACGACAATATTTTCTTTTGGGAGGCGAGTAACCCCTTTCCGATGCACTATTCCATCTTTACTGCATCCCTCGCCCCTCACACTGACGAATTAACACGGAAATGGTGTCGCTATGAAATACTATTGGTTCTATGACATCTCCTTCTAAATCGAGTAACGTTTCTATGGAAACGACAAGAGTTTCTTTTGGGAGGAGAGTATCTCCGTTCCGATTCACTATTCCTTCTTTACTGCATCCCTCGCTCCCTCCCATTGACGAATTAACACTGAAATTGAGTCGCTATGGAATACTATGTGTTCCATAACTTCTCCTTCTAAATCGAGGAACGTTTCTACGGAAACGACAATATTTTCTTTTGGGAGGCGAGTATCCCCTTTCCGATGCACTATTCCATCTTTACTGCATCCCTCGCCCCTCACACTGACGAATTAACACGGAAATGGTGTCGCTATGAAATACTATTGGTTCTATGACATCTCCTTCTAAATCGAGTAACGTTTCTATGGAAACGACAAGAGTTTCTTTTGGGAGGAGAGTATCTCCGTTCCGATTCACTATTCCTTCTTTACTGCATCCCTCGCTCCCTCCCATTGACGAATTAACACTGAAATTGAGTCGCTATGGAATACTATGTGTTCTATAACTTCTCCTTCTAAATCGAGGAACGTTTCTACGGAAACGACAATATTTTCTTTCGGGATGCGAGTATCCCCTTTCCGATGCACTATTCCATCTTTACTGCATCTTTCGCTCCTCACACTGACGAATTAATGCTGAAGTGGTGTCGCTGTGAAATACTATTGATTCTATGACATCTCCTTCTAAATCGAGTAACGTTTCTATGAAAACGACAAGAGTTTCTTTTGGGAGGAGGGTATCTCCGTTCCGATTCACTATTCCTTCTTTACTGCATCCCTCGCTCCCTCCCATTGACGAATTAACACTGAAATTGAGTCGCTATGGAATACTATGTGTTCTATAACTTCTCCTTCTAAATCGAGGAACGTTTCTACGGAAACGACAATATTTTCTTTTGGGAGGCGAGTATCCCCTTTCCGATGCACTATTCCATCTTTACTGCATCCCTCGCCCCTCACACTGACGAATTAACACGGAAGTGGTGTCGCTATGAAATACTATTGGTTCTATGACTACTCCTTCTAAATCGAGTAACGTTTCTTTGGAAACGACAAAAGTTTCTTTTGGGAGGAGAGTATCTCCGTTCCGATTCACTATTCCTTCTTTACTGGATCCCTCGCTCCCTCCCATTGACGAATTAACACTGAAATTGAGTCGCTATGGAATACTATGTGTTCTATAACTTCTCCTTCGAAATCGAGGAACGTTTCTACGGAAACGACAATATTTTCTTTTGGGAGGCGAGTATCCCCTTTCCGATGCACTATTCCATCTTTACTGCATCCCTCGCCCCTCACACTGACGAATTAACACGGAAGTGGTGTCGCTATGAAATACTATTGGTTCTATGACATCTCCTTCTAAATCGAGTAACGTTTCTATGAGAAACGACAAGAGTTTCTTTTGGGAGGAGAGTATCTCCGTTCCGATTCACTATTCCTTCTTTACTGCATCCCTCGCTCCCTCCCATTGACGAATTAACACTGAAATTGAGTCGCTATGGAATACTATGTGTTCTATAACTTCTCCTTCTAAATCGAGGAACGTTTCTACGGAAACGACAATATTTTCTTTTGGGAGGCGAGTATCCCCTTTCCGATGCACTATTCCATCTTTACTGCATCTTTCGCTCCTCACACTGACGAATTAATGCTGAAGTGGTGTCGCTGTGAAATACTATTGATTCTATGACATCTCCTTCTAAATCGAGTAACGTTTCTATGAAAACGACAAGAGTTTCTTTTGGGAGGAGAGTATCTCCGTTCCGATTCACTATTCCTTCTTTACTGCATCCCTCGCTCCCTCCCATTGACGAATTAACACTGAAATTGAGTCGCTAGGGAATACTATGTGTTCTATAACTTCTCCTTCTAAATCGAGGAACGTTTCTACGGAAACGACAATATTTTCTTTTGGGAGGCGAGTATCCCCTTTCCGATGCACTATTCCATCTTTACTGCATCCCTCGCCCCTCACACTGACGAATTAACACGGAAATGGTGTCGCTATGAAATACTATTGGTTCTATGACATCTCCTTCTAAATGGAGTAACGTTTCTATGGAAACGACAAGAGTTTCTTTTGGGAGGAGAGTATCTCCGTTCCGATTCACTATTCCTTCTTTACTGCATCCCTCCCTCCCTCCCATTGACGAATTAACACTGAAATTGAGTCGCTATGGAATACTATGTGTTCTATAACTTCTCCTTCTAAATCGAGGAACGTTTCTACGGAAACGACAATATTTTCTTTTGGGAGGCGAGTATCCCCTTTCCGATGCACTATTCCATCTTTACTGCATCCCTCGCCCCTCACACTGACGAATTAACACGGAAATGGTGTCGCTATGAAGTACTATTGGTTCTATGACATCTCCTTCTAAATCGAGTAACGTTTCTATGGAAACGACAAGAGTTTCTTTTGGGAGGAGAGTATCTCCGTTCCGATTCACTATTCCTTCTTTACTGCATCCCTCGCTCCCTCCCATTGACGAATTAACACTGAAATTGAGTCGCTATGGAATACTATGTGTTCTATAACTTCTCCTTCTAAATCGAGGAACGTTTCTACGGAAACGACAATATTTTCTTTTGGGAGGCGAGTATCCCCTTTCCGATGCACTATTCCATCTTTACTGCATCCCTCGCCCCTCACACTGACGAATTAACACGGAAATGGTGTCGCTATGAAATACTATTGGTTCTATGACATCTCCTTCTAAATCGAGTAACGTTTCTATGGAAACGACAAGAGTTTCTTTTGGGAGGAGAGTATCTCCGTTCCAATTCACTATTCCTTCTTTACTGCATCCCTCGCTCCCTCCCATTGACGAATTAACACTGAAATTGAGTCGCTATGGAATACTATGTCTTCCATAACTTCTCCTTCTAAATCGAGGAACGTTTCTACGGAAACGAAAATATTTTCTTTTGGGAGGCGAGTAACCCCTTTCCGATGCACTATTCCATCTTTACTGCATCCCTCGCCCCTCACACTGACGAATTAACACGGAAATGGTGTCGCTATGAAACACTATTGGTTCTATGACATCTCCTTCTAAATCGAGTAACGTTTCTATGGAAACGACAAGAGTTTCTTTTGGGAGGAGAGTATCTCCGTTCCGATTCACTATTCCTTCTTTACTGCATCCCTCGCTCCCTCCCATTGACGAATTAACACTGAAATTGAGTCGCTATGGAATACTATGTGTTCTATAACTTCTCCTTCTAAATCGAGGAACGTTTCTACGGAAACGACAATATTTTCTTTTGGGAGGCGAGTATCCCCTTTCCGATGCACTATTCCATCTTTACTGCATCCCTCGCCCCTCACACTGACGAATTAACACGGAAATGGTGTCGCTATGAAATACTATTGGTTTTATGACATCTCCTTCTAAATCGAGTAACGTTTCTATGGAAACGACAAGAGTTTCTTTTGGGAGGAGAGTATCTCCGTTCCGATTCACTATTCCTTCTTTACTGCATCCCTCGCTCCCTCCCAATGACGAATTAACACTGAAATTGAGTCGCTATGGAATACTATGTGTTCTATAACTTCTCCTTCTAAATCGAGGAACGTTTCTACGGAAACGACAATATTTTCTTTTGGGATGCGAGTATCCCCTTTCCGATGCACTATTCCATCTTTACTGCATCTTTCGCTCCTCACACTGACGAATTAATGCTGAAGTGGTGTCGCTGTGAAATACTATTGATTCTATGACATCTCCTTCTAAATCGAGTAACGTTTCTATGAAAACGACAAGAGTTTCTTTTGGGAGGAGAGTATCTCCGTTCCGATTCACTATTCCTTCTTTACTGCATCCCTCGCTCCCTCCCATTGACGAATTAACACTGAAATTGAGTCGCTATGGAATACTATGTGTTCTATAACTTCTCCTTCTAAATCGAGGAACGTTTCTACGGAAACGACAATATTTTCTTTTAGGAGGCGAGTATCCCCTTTCCGATGCACTATTCCATCTTTACTGCATCCCTCGCCCCTCAAACTGACGAATTAACACGGAAGTGGTGTCGCTATGAAATACTATTGGTTCTATGACTACTCCTTCTAAATCGAGTAACGTTTCTTTGGAAACGACAAGAGTTTCTTTTGGGAGGAGAGTATCTCCGTTCCGATTCACTATTCCTTCTTTACTGGATCCCTCGCTCCCTCCCATTGACGAATTAACACTGAAATTGAGTCGCTATGGAATACTATGTGTTCTATAACTTCTCCTTCGAAATCGAGGAACGTTTCTACGGAAACGACAATATTTTCTTTTGGGAGGCGATTATCCCCTTTCCGATGCACTATTCCATCTTTACTGCATCCCTCGCCCCTCACACTGACGAATTAACACGGAAGTGGTGTCGCTATGAAATACTATTGGTTCTATGACATCTCCTTCTAAATCGAGTAACGTTTCTATGGAAACGACAAGAGTTTCTTTTGGGAGGAGAGTATCTCCGTTCCGATTCACTATTCCTTCTTTACTGCATCCCTCGCTCCCTCCCATTGACGAATTACCACTGAAATTGAGTCGCTATGGAATACTATGTGTTCTATAACTTCTCCTTCTAAATCGAGGAACGTTTCTACGGAAACGACAATATTTTCTTTTGGGATGCGAGTATCCCCTTTCCGATGCACTATTCCATCTTTACTGCATCTTTCGCTCCTCACACTGACGAATTAATGCTGAAGTGGTGTCGCTGTGAAATACTGTTGATTCTATGACATCTCCTTCTAAATCGAGTAACGTTTCTATGAAAACGACAAGAGTTTCTTTTGAGAGGAGAGTATCTCCGTTCCGATTCACTATTCCTTCTTTACTGCATCCCTCGCTCCCTCCCATTGACGAATTAACGCTGAAATTGAGTCGCTATGGAATACTATGTGTTCTTCAACTTCTCCTTCTAAATCGAGGAACGTTTCTACGGAAACGACAAAATTTTCTTTTGGGAGGCGAGTATCCCCTTTCCGATGCACTATTCCATCTTTACTGCATCCACCGCCCATCACACTGTCGAATTAACACGGAAGTGGTGTCGCTATGAAATACTATTCGTTCTATGACTTCTCCTTCTAAATCGAGTAACGTTTCTATGGAAACGACAAGAGTTTCTTTTGGGAGGAGAGTATCTCCGTTCCGATTCACTATTCCTTCTCTACTGCATCCCTCGCTCCCTCCCATTGACGAATTAACACTGAAATTGAGTCGCAATGGAATACTATGTGTTCTATAATTTCTCCTTCTAAATCGAGGAACGTTTCTACGGAAACGAAAATATTTTCTTTTGGGAGGCGAGTATCCCCTTTCCGATGTACTATTCCATCTTTACTGCATCCCTCGCCCCTCACACTGTCGAATTAACACGGAAGTCGTGTCGCTATGAAATACTATTGGTTGTATGACATCTCTTTCTAAATCGAGTAACGTTTCTATGGAAACGACAAGAGTTTCTTTTGGGAGGAGAGTATCTCCGTTCCGATTCACTATTCCTTCTTTACTGCATCCCTCGCTCCCTCCCATTGACGAATTAACACTGAAATTGAGTCGCAATGGAATACTATGTGTTCTATAACATCTCCTTCTAAATCGAGGAACGTTTCTACGGAAACGAAAATATTTTCTTTTGGGAGGCGAGTATCCCCTTTCCGATGCACTATTCCATCTTTACTCCATCCCTCGCCCCTCACACTGACGAATTAACACGGAAGTGGTGTCGCTATGAAATACGATTTGTTCTATGACATCTCCTTCTAAATCGAGTGACGTTTCTATGGAAACGACAAGAGTTTCTTTTGGGAGGAGAGTATCTCCGTTCCGATTCACTATTCCTTCTTTACTGCATCCCTTGCTCCCTCCCATTGACGAATTAACACTGAATTTGAGTCGCAATGGAATACTATGTGTTCTATAACTTCTCCTTCTAAATCGAGGAACGTTTCTACGGAAACGACAATATCTTCTTTTGGGAGGCGAGTATCCCCTTTCCGATGCACTATTCCATCTTTACTGCATCCCTCGGCCCTCACACTGACGAATTAACACGGAAGGGGTGTCGCTATGAAATACTATTGGTTCTATGACATCTCCTTCTAAATCGAGTAACGTTTCTATGGAAACGACAAGAGTTTCCTTTGGGAGGAGAGTATCTCCGTTCCGATTCACTATTCCTTCTTTACTGCATCCCTCCTTCCCTCCATTTGACGAATTAACACTGAAATTGAGTCGCAATGGAATACTATGTGTTCTCTAACTTCTCCTTCTAAATCGAGGAACGTTTCTACGGAAACGACAATATTTTCTTTTGGGAGGCGAGTATCCCCTTTCCGATGCACTATTCCATCTTTACTGCATCCCTCGCCCCTCACACTGACGAATTAACACGGAAGTCGTGTCGCTATGAAATACTATTGGTTCTATGACATCTCCTCCTAAATCGAGTAACGTTTCTATGGAAACGACAAGAGTTTCTTTTGGGAGTAGAGTATCTCCGTTCCGATTCACTATTCCTTCTTTACTGCATCCCTCGCTCCCTCCCATTGACGAATTAACACTGAAATTGAGTCGCTATGGAATACTATGTGTTCTATAACTTCTCCTTCTAAATCGAGGAACGTTTCTACGGAAACGACAATATTTTCTTTTGGGAGGCGAGTATCCCCTTTCCGATGCACTATTCCATCTTTACTGCATCCCTCGCCCCTCACACTGACGAATTAACACGGAAGTGGTGTCGCTATGAAATACTATTGGTTCTATGACTTCTCCTTCTAAATCGAGTAACGTTTCTATGGAAACGACAAGAGTTTCTTTTGGGAGGAGAGTATCTCCGTTCCGATTCACTATTCCTTCTTTACTGCATCCCTCGCTCCCTCCCATTGACGAATTACCACTGAAATTGAGTCGCTATGGAATACTATGTGTTCTATAACTTTTCCTTCTAAATCGAGGAACGTTTCTACGGAAACGACAATATTTTCTTTTGGGAGGCGAGTATCCCCTTTCCGATGCACTATTCCATCTTTACTGCATCCCTCGCCCCTCACACTGACGAATTAACACGGAAGTGGTGTCGCTATGAAATACTATTGGTTCTATGACATCTCCTTCTAAATCGAGTAACGTTTCTATGAGAAACGACAAGAGTTTCTTTTGGGAGGAGAGTATTTCCGTTCCGATTCACTATTCCATCTTTACTGCATCCCTCGCTCCCTCCCATTGACGAATTAACACTGAAATTGAGTCGCTATGGAATACTATGTGTTCTTCAACTTCTCCTTCTAAATCGAAGAACGTTTCTACGGAAACGAAAATATTTTCTTTTGGGAGGCGAGTATCCCCTTTCCGATGCACTATTCCATCTTTACCCCATCCCTCGCCCCTCACACTGACGAATTAACACGGAAGTGGTGTCGCTATGAAATACGATTTGTTCTATGACATCTCCTTCTAAATCGAGTAACGTTTCTATGGAAACGACAAGAGTTTCTTTTGGGAGGAGAGTATCTCCGTTCCGATTCACTATTCCTTCTTTACTGCATCCCTCGCTCCCTCCCATTGACGAATTAACACTGAATTTGAGTCGCAATGGAATACTATGTGTTCTATAACTTCTCCTTCTAAATCGAGGAACGTTTCTACGGAAACGACAATATCTTCTTTTGGGAGGCGAGTATCCCCTTTCCGATGCACTATTCCATCTTTACTGCATCCCTCGGCCCTCACACTGACGAATTAACACGGAAGGGGTGTCGCTATGAAATACTATTGGTTCTATGACATCTCCTTCTAAATCGAGTAACGTTTCTATGGAAACGACAAGAGTTTCCTTTGGGAGGAGAGTATCTCCGTTCCGATTCACTATTCCTTCTTTACTGCATCCCTCCTTCCCTCCATTTGACGAATTAACACTGAAATTGAGTCGCAATGGAATACTATGTGTTCTATAACTTCTCCTTCTAAATCGAGGAACGTTTCTACGGAAACGACAATATTTTCTTTTGGGAGGCGAGTATCCCCTTTCCGATGCACTATTCCATTTTTACTGCATCCCTCGCCCCTCACACTGACGAATTAACACGGAAGTCGTGTCGCTATGAAATACTATTGGTTCTATGACATCTCCTCCTAAATCGAGTAACGTTTCTATGGAAACGACAAGAGTTTCTTTTGGGAGGAGAGTATCTCCGTTCCGATTCACTATTCCTTCTTTACTGCATCCCTCGCTCCCTCCCATTGACGAATTAACACTGAAATTGAGTCGCTATGGAATACTATGTGTTCTATAACTTCTCCTTCTAAATCGAGGAACGTTTCTACGGAAACGACAATATTTTCTTTTGGGAGGCGAGTATCCCCTTTCCGATGCACTATTCCATCTTTACTGCATCCCTCGCCCCTCACACTGACGAATTAACACGGAAGTGGTGTCGCTATGAAATACTATTGGTTCTATGACTTCTCCTTCTAAATCGAGTAACGTTTCTATGGAAACGACAAGAGTTTCTTTTGGGAGGAGAGTATCTCCGTTCCGATTCACTATTCCTTCTTTACTGCATCCCTCGCTCCCTCCCATTGACGAATTAACACTGAAATTGAGTCGCTATGGAATACTATGTGTCCTATAACTTCTCCTTCTAGATCGAGGAACGTTTCTACGGAAACGACAATATTTTCTTCTGGGAGGCGAGTATCCCCTTTCCGATGCACTACTCCATCTTTACTGCATCCCTCGCCCCTCACACTGACGAATTAACACGGAAGTGGTGTCGCTTTGAAATACTATTGGTTCTATGACATCTCCTTCTAAATCGAGTAACGATTCTATGGAAACGACAAGAGTTTCTTTTGGGAGGAGAGTATCTCCGTTCCGATTCACTATTCCTTCTTTACTGCATCCCTCGCTCCCTCCCATTGACGAATTAACACTGAAATTGAGTCGCTATGGAATACTATGTGTTCTATAACTTCTCCTTCTAAATCGAGGAACGTTTCTACGGAAACGACAATATTTTCTTTTGGGAGGCGAGTATCCCCTTTCCGATGCACTATTCCATCTTTACTGCATCCCTCGCCCCTCACACTGACGAATTAACACGGAAGTGGTGTCGCTATGAAATACTATTGGTTCTATGACTTCTCCTTCTAAATCGAGTAACGTTTCTATGGAAACGACAAGAGTTTCTTTTGGGAGGAGAGTATCTCCGTTCCGATTCACTATTCCTTCTTTACTGCATCCCTCGCTCCCTCCCATTGACGAATTACCACTGAAATTGAGTCGCTATGGAATACTATGTGTTCTATAACTTCTCCTTCTAAATCGAGGAACGTTTCTACGGAAACGACAATATTTTCTTTTGGGAGGCGAGTATCCCCTTTCCGATGCACTATTCCATCTTTACTGCATCCCTCGCCCCTCACACTGACGAATTAACACGGAAGTGGTGTCGCTATGAAATACTATTGGTTCTATGACATCTCCTTCTAAATCGAGTAACGTTTCTATGAGAAACGACAAGAGTTTCTTTTGGGAGGAGAGTATTTCCGTTCCGATTCACTATTCCATCTTTACTGCATCCCTCGCTCCCTCCCATTGACGAATTAACACTGAAATTGAGTCGCTATGGAATACTATGTGTTCTTCAACTTCTCCTTCTAAATCGAAGAACGTTTCTACGGAAACGAAAATATTTTCTTTTGGGAGGCGAGTATCCCCTTTCCGATGCACTATTCCATCTTTACCCCATCCCTCGCCCCTCACACTGACGAATTAACACGGAAGTGGTGTCGCTATGAAATACGATTTGTTCTATGACATCTCCTTCTAAATCGAGTAACGTTTCTATGGAAACGACAAGAGTTTCTTTTGGGAGGAGAGTATCTCCGTTCCGATTCACTATTCCTTCTTTACTGCATCCCTCGCTCCCTCCCATTGACGAATTAACACTGAATTTGAGTCGCAATGGAATACTATGTGTTCTATAACTTCTCCTTCTAAATCGAGGAACGTTTCTACGGAAACGACAATATCTTCTTTTGGGAGGCGAGTATCCCCTTTCCGATGCACTATTCCATCTTTACTGCATCCCTCGGCCCTCACACTGACGAATTAACACGGAAGGGGTGTCGCTATGAAATACTATTGGTTCTATGACATCTCCTTCTAAATCGAGTAACGTTTCTATGGAAACGACAAGAGTTTCCTTTGGGAGGAGAGTATCTCCGTTCCGATTCACTATTCCTTCTTTACTGCATCCCTCCTTCCCTCCATTTGACGAATTAACACTGAAATTGAGTCGCAATGGAATACTATGTGTTCTATAACTTCTCCTTCTAAATCGAGGAACGTTTCTACGGAAACGACAATATTTTCTTTTGGGAGGCGAGTATCCCCTTTCCGATGCACTATTCCATTTTTACTGCATCCCTCGCCCCTCACACTGACGAATTAACACGGAAGTCGTGTCGCTATGAAATACTATTGGTTCTATGACATCTCCTCCTAAATCGAGTAACGTTTCTATGGAAACGACAAGAGTTTCTTTTGGGAGGAGAGTATCTCCGTTCCGATTCACTATTCCTTCTTTACTGCATCCCTCGCTCCCTCCCATTGACGAATTAACACTGAAATTGAGTCGCTATGGAATACTATGTGTTCTATAACTTCTCCTTCTAAATCGAGGAACGTTTCTACGGAAACGACAATATTTTCTTTTGGGAGGCGAGTATCCCCTTTCCGATGCACTATTCCATCTTTACTGCATCCCTCGCCCCTCACACTGACGAATTAACACGGAAGTGGTGTCGCTATGATATACTATTGGTTCTATGACTTCTCCTTCTAAATCGAGTAACGTTTCTATGGAAACGACAAGAGTTTCTTTTGGGAGGAGAGTATCTCCGTTCCGATTCACTATTCCTTCTTTACTGCATCCCTCGCTCCCTCCCATTGACGAATTAACACTGAAATTGAGTCGCTATGGAATACTATGTGTTCTATAACTTCTCCTTCTAGATCGAGGAACGTTTCTACGGAAACGACAATATTTTCTTCTGGGAGGCGAGTATCCCCTTTCCGATGCACTACTCCATCTTTACTGCATCCCTCGCCCCTCACACTGACGAATTAACACGGAAGTGGTGTCGCTTTGAAATACTATTGGTTCTATGACATCTCCTTCTAAATCGAGTAACGATTCTATGGAAACGACAAGAGTTTCTTTTGGGAGGAGAGTATCTCCGTTCCGATTCACTATTCCTTCTTTACTGCATCCCTCGCTCCCTCCCATTGACGAATTAACACTGAAATTGAGTCGCTGTGGAATACTATGCGTTCTATAACTTCTCCTTCTAAATCGAGGAACGTTTCTACGGAAACGACAATATTTTCTTTTGGGAGGCGAGTATCCCCTTTCCGATGCACTATTCCATCTTTACTGCATCCCTCACCCCTCACACTGACGAATTAACACGGAAGTGGTGTCGCTATGAAATACTATTGGTTCTACGACTTCTCCTCCTAAATCGAGTAACGTTTCTATGGAAACGACAAGAGTTTCTTTTGGGAGGAGAGTGTCTCCGTTCCGATTCACTATTCCTTCTTTACTGCATCCCTCGCTCCCTCCCATTGACGAATTAACACTGAAATTGAGTCGCTATGGAATACTATGTGTTCTATAACTTCTCCTTCTAAATCGAGGAACGTTTCTACGGAAACGACAATATTTTCTTTTGGGAGGCGAGTATCCCCTTTCCGATGCACTATTCCATCTTTACTGCATCCCTCGCCCCTCACACTGACGAATTAACACGGAAGTGGTGTCGCTATGAAAAACTATTGGTTCTATGACTTCTCCTTCTAAATCGAGTAACGTTTCTATGGAAACGACAAGAGTTTCTTTTGGGAGGAGAGTATCTCCGTTCCGATTCACTATTCCTTCTTTACTGCATCCTTCGCTCCCTCTCATTGACGAATCAACACTGAAATTGAGTCGCTATGGAATACTATGTGTTCTATAACTTCTCCTTCTAAATCGAGGAACGTTTCTACGGAAACGACAATATTTTCTTTTGGGAGGCGAGTATCCCCTTTCCGATGCACTATTCCATCTTTACTGCATCCCTCGCCCCTCACACTGACGAATTAACACGGAAGTGGTGTCGCTATGAAAAACTATTGGTTCTATGACATCTCCTTCTAAATCGAGTAACGTTTCTATGGAAACGACAAGAGTTTCTTTTGGGAGGAGAGTATCTCCGTTCCGATTCACTATTCCTTCTTTACTGCATCCCTCGCTCCCTCTCATTGACGAATCAACACAGAAATTGAGTCGCTATGGAATACTATGTGTTCTATAACTTCTGCTTCTAAATCGAGGAACGTTTCTACGGAAACGACAATATTTTGTTTGGGAGGCGAGTATCCCCTTTCCGATGCACTATTCCATCTTTACTGCATCCCTCGCCCCTCACACTGACGAATTGACACGGAAGTGGTGTCGCTATGAAATACTATTGGTTCTATGACTTCTCCTTCTAAATCGAGTAACGTTTCTATGGAAACGACAAGAGTTTCTTTTGGGAGGAGAGTATCTCCGTTCCGATTCCCTATTCCTTCTTTACTGCATCCCTCGCTCCCTCCCATTGACGAATTAACACTGAAATTGAGTCGCTATGGAATACTATGTGTTCAATAACTTCTCCTTCTAAATCGAGGAACGTTTCTACGGAAACGACAATATTTTCTTTTGGGAGGCGAGTATCCCCTTTCCGATGCACTATTCCATCTTTACTGCATCCCTCGCCCCTCACACTGACGAATTAACACGGAAGTGGTGTCGCTATGAAATACTATTGGTTCTATGACTTCTCCTTCTAAATCGAGTAACGTTTCTATGGAAACGACAAGAGTTTCTTTTGGGAGGAGAGTATCTCCGTTCCGATTCACTATTCCTTCTTTACTGCATCCCTCGCACCCTCCATTTGACGAATTAACACTGAAATTGAGTCGCAATGGAATACTATGTGTTCTATAACTTCTCCTTCTAAATCGAGGAACGTTTCTACGGAAACGACAATATTTTCTTTTGGGAGGCGAGTATCCCCTTTCCGATGCACTATTCCATCTTTACTGCATCCCTCGCCCCTCACACTGACGAATTAACACGGAAGTGGTGTCGCTATGAAATTCTATTGGTTCTATGACTTCTCCTTCTAAATCGAGTAACGTTTCTATGGAAACGACAAGAGTTTCTTTTGGGAGGAGAGTATCTCCGTTCCGATTCACTATTCCATCTTTACTGCATCCCTCGCTCCCTCCCATTGACGAATTAACACTGAAATTGGGTCGCTATGGAATACTATGTGTTCTATAACTTCTCCTTCTAAATCGAGGAACGTTTCTACGGAAACGACAATATCTTCTTTTGGGAGGCGAGTATCCCCTTTCCGATGCACTATTCCATCTTTACTGCATCCCTCGGCCCTCACACTGACGAATTAACACGGAAGGGGTGTCGCTATGAAATACTATTGGTTCTATGACATCTCCTTCTAAATCGAGTAACGTTTCTATGGAAACGACAAGAGTTTCTTTTGGGAGGAGAGTATCTCCGTTCCGATTCACTATTCCTTCTTTACTGCATCCCTCGCTCCCTCCCATTGACGAATTAACACTGAAATTGAGTCGCTATGGAATACTATGTGTTCTATAACTTCTCCTTCTAAATCGAGGAACGTTTCTACGGAAACGACAATATTTTCTTTTGGGAGGCGAGTATCCCCTTTCCGATGCACTATTCCATCTTTACTGCATCCCTCGCCACTCACACTGACGAATTAACACGGAAGTGGTGTCGCTATGAAATACTATTGGTTCTATGACATCTCCTTCTAAATCCAGTAACGTTTCAATGGAAACGACAAGAGTTTCTTTTGGGAGGAGAGTATCTCCGTTCCGATTCACTATTCCTTCATTACTGCATCCCTCGCTCCCTCCCATTGACGAATTAACACTGAAATTGAGTCGCTATGGAATACTATGTGTTCTATAACTTCTCCTTCTAGATCGAGGAACGTTTCTACGGAAACGACAATATTTTCTTCTGGGAGGCGAGTATCCCCTTTCCGATGCACTACTCCATCTTTACTGCATCCCTCGCCCCTCACACTGACGAATTAACACGGAAGTGGTGTCGCTTTGAAATACTATTGGTTCTATGACATCTCCTTCTAAATCGAGTAACGATTCTATGGAAACGACAAGAGTTTCTTTTGGGAGGAGAGTATCTCCGTTCCGATTCACTATTCCTTCTTTACTGCATCCCTCGCTCCCTCCCATTGACGAATTAACACTGAAATTGAGTCGCTGTGGAATACTATGCGTTCTATAACTTCTCCTTCTAAATCGAGGAACGTTTCTACGGAAACGACAATATTTTCTTTTGGGAGGCGAGTATCCCCTTTCCGATGCACTATTCCATCTTTACTGCATCCCTCACCCCTCACACTGACGAATTAACACGGAAGTGGTGTCGCTATGAAATACTATTGGTTCTATGACTTCTCCTTCTAAATCGAGTAACGTTTCTATGGAAACGACAAGAGTTTCTTTTGGGAGGAGATTATCTCCGTTCCGATTCACTATTCCTTCTTTACTGCATCCCTCGCTGCCTCCCATTGACGAATTAACACTGAAATTGAGTCGCTATGGAATACTATGTGTTCTATAACTTCTCCTTCTAAATCGAGGAACGTTTCTACGGAAACGACAATATTTTCTTTTGGGAGGCGAGTATCCCCTTTCCGATGCACTATTCCATCTTTACTGCATCCCTCGCCCCTCACACTGACGAATTAACACGGAAGTGGTGTCGCTATGAAATACTATTGGTTCTATGACTTCTCCTTCTAAATCGAGTAACGTTTCTATGGAAACGAAAAGAGTTTCTTTTGGGAGGAGAGTATCTCCGTTCCGATTCACTATTCCTTATTTACTGCATCCCTCGCTCCCTCCCATTGACGAATTAACACTGAAATTGAGTCGCTATGGAATACTATGTGTTCTATAACTTCCCCTTCTAAATCGAGGAACGTTTCTACGGAAACGACAATATTTTCTTTTGGGAGGCGAGTGTCCCCTTTCCGATGCACTATTCCATCTTTACTGCATCCCTCGCCCCTCACACTGACGAATTAACACGGAAGTGGTGTCGCTTTGAAATACTATTGGTTCTCTGACATCTCCTTCTAAATCGAGTAACGATTCTATGGAGACGACAAGAGTTTCTTTTGGGAGGAGAGTATCTTCGTTCCGATTCACTATTCCATCTTTACTGCATCCCTCGCTCTCTGCCATTGACGAATTAACACTGAAATTGAGTCGCTGTGGAATACTATGTGTTCTATAACTTCTCCTTCTAAATCGAGGAACGTTTCTACGGAAACGACAATATTTTCTTTTGGGAGGCGAGTATCCCCTTTCCGATGCACTATTCCATCTTTACTGCATCCCTCGCCCCTCACACTGACGAATTAACACGGAAGTGGTGTCGCTATGAAATACTATTGGTTCTATGACTTCTCCTCCTAAATCGAGTAACGTTTCTATGGAAACGACAAGAGTTTCTTTTGGGAGGAGAGTATCTCCGTTCCGATTCACTATTCCTTCTTTACTGCATGCCTCGCTCCCTCCCATTGACGAATTAACACTGAAATTGAGTCGCTATGGAATACTATGTGTTCTATAACTTCTCCTTCTAAAGCGAGGAACGTTTCTACGGAAACGACAATATTTTCTTTTGGGAGGCGAGTATCCCCTTTCCGATGCACTATTCCATCTTTACTGCATCCCTCTCCCCTCACACTGACGAATTAACACGGAAGTGGTGTCGCTATGAAAAACTATTGGTTCTATGACTTCTCCTTCTAAATCGAGTAACGTTTCTATGGAAACGACAAGAGTTTCTTTTGGGAGGAGAGTATCTCCGTTCCGATTCACTATTCCTTCTTTACTGCATCCTTCGCTCCCTCTCATTGACGAATCAACACTGAAATTGAGTCGCTATGGAATACTATGTGTTCTATAACTTCTCCTTCTAAATCGAGGAACGTTTCTACGGAAACGACAATATTTTCTTTTGGGAGGCGAGTATCCCCTTTCCGATGCTCTATTCCATCTTTACTGCATCCCTCGCCCCTCACACTGACGAATTGACACGGAAGTGGTGTCGCTATGAAATACTATTGTTTCTATGACTTCTCCTTCTAAATCGAGTAACGTTTCTATGGAAACGACAAGAGTTTCTTTTGGGAGGAGAGTATCTCCGTTCCGATTCCCTATTCCTTCTTTACTGCATCCCTCGCTCCCTCCCATTGACGAATTAACACTGAAATTGAGTCGCTATGGAATACTATGTGTTCTATAACTTCTCCTTCTAAATCGAGGAACGTTTCTACGGAAACGACAATATTTTCTTTTGGGAGGCGAGTATCCCCTTTCCGATGCACTATTCCATCTTTACTGCATCCCTCGCCCTTCACACTGACGAATTAAACGGAAGTGGTGTCGCTTTGAAATACTATTGGTTCTATGACTTCTCCTTCTAAATCGAGTAACGTTTCTATGGAAACGACAAGAGTTTCTTTTGGGAGGAGAGTATCTCCGTTCCGATTCACTATTCCTTCTTTACTGCATCCCTCGCACCCTCCATTTGACGAATTAACACTGAAATTGAGTCGCAATGGAATACTATGTGTTCTATAACTTCTCCTTCTAAATCGAGGAACGTTTCTACGGAAACGACAATATTTTCTTTTGGGAGGCGAGTATCCCCTTTCCGATGCACTATTCCATCTTTACTGCATCCCTCGCCCCTCACACTGACGAATTAACACGGAAGTGGTGTCGCTATGAAATACTATTGGTTCTATGACTTCTCCTTCTAAATCGAGTAACGTTTCTATGGAAACGACAAGAGTTTCTTTTGGGAGGAGAGTATCTCCGTTCCGATTCACTATTCCATCTTTACTGCATCCCTCGCTCCCTCCCATTGACGAATTAACACTGAAATTGGGTCGCTATGGAATACTATGTGTTCTATAACTTCTCCTTCTAAATCGAGGAACGTTTCTACGGAAACGACAATATTTCCTTTTGGGAGGCTAGTATCCCCTTTCCGATGCACTATTCCTTCTTTACTGCATCCCTCGCACCTCACACTGACGAATTAACACGGAAGTGGTGTCGCTATGAAATACTATTGGTTCTATGACATCTCCTTCTAAATCGAGTAACGTTTCTATGGAAACGACAAGAGTTTCTTTTGGGAGGAGTGTATCTCCGTTCCGATTCACTATTCCTTCTTTACTGCATCCCTCGCTCCCTCCCATTGACGAATTAACACTGAAATTGAGTCGCTTTGGAATACTATGTGTTCTATAACTTCTCCTTCTAAATCGAGGAACGTTTCTACGGAAACGACAATATTTTCTTTTGGGAGGCGAGTATCCCCTTTCCGATGCACTATTCCATCTTTACTGCATCCCTCGCCCCTCACACTGACGAATTAACACGGAAGTCGTGTCGCTATGAAATACTATTGGTTCTATGACTTCTCCTTCTAAATCGAGTAACGTTTCTATGGAAACGACAAGAGTTTCTTTTGGGAGTAGAGTATCTCCGTTCCGATTCACTATTCCTTCTTTACTGCATCCCTCGCTCCCTCCCATTGACGAATTAACACTGAAATTGAGTCGCTATGGAATACTATGTGTTCTATAACTTCTCCTTATTTTCTTTTGGGAGGCGAGTATCCCCTTTCCGATGCACTATTCCATTTTTACTGCATCCCTCGCCCCTCACACTGACGAATTAACACGGAAGTGCTGTCGCTATGAAAAACTATTGGTTCTATGACTTCTCCTTCTAAATCGAGTAACGTTTCTATGGAAACGACAAGAGTTTCTTTTGGGAGGAGAGTATCTCCGTTCCGATTCACTATTCCTTCTTTACTGCATCCCTCGCTCCCTCCCATTGACGAATTAACACTGAAATTGAGTCGCTATGGAATACTATGTGTTCTATAACTTCTCCTTCTAAATCGAGGAACGTTTCTACGGAAACGACATTATTTTCTTTTGGGAGGCGAGTATCCCCTTTCCGATGCACTATTCCATCTTTACTGCATCCCTCGCCCCTCACAATGACGAATTAACACGGAAGTGGTGTCGCTATGAAATACTATTGGTTCTATGACTTCTCCTTCTAAATCGAGTAACGTTTCTATGGAAACGACAAGAGTTTCTTTTGGGAGGAGATTATCTCCGTTCCGATTCACTATTCCTTCTTTACTGCATCCCTCGCTGCCTCCCATTGACGAATTAACACTGAAATTGAGTCGCTATGGAATACTATGTGTTCTATAACTTCTCCTTCTAAATCGAGGAACGTTTCTACGGAAACGACAATATTTTCTTTTGGGAGGCGAGTTTCCCCTTTCCGATGCACTATTCCATCTTTACTGCATCCCTCGCCCCTCACACTGACGAATTAACACGGAAGTGGTGTCGCTATGAAATACTATTGGTTCTATGACTTCTCCTTCTAAATCGAGTAACGTTTCTATGGAAACGAAAAGAGTTTCTTTTGGGAGGAGAGTATCTCCGTTCCGATTCACTATTCCTTATTTACTGCATCCCTCGCTCCCTCCCATTGACGAATTAACACTGAAATTGAGTCGCTATGGAATACTATGTGTTCTATAACTTCCCCTTCTAAATCGAGGAACGTTTCTACGGAAACGACAATATTTTCTTTTGGGAGGCGAGTGTCCCCTTTCCGATGCACTATTCCATCTTTACTGCATCCCTCGCCCCTCACACTGACGAATTAACACGGAAGTGGTGTCGCTTTGAAATACTATTGGTTCTCTGACATCTCCTTCTAAATCGAGTAACGATTCTATGGAGACGACAAGAGTTTCTTTTGGGAGGAGAGTATCTTCGTTCCGATTCACTATTCCATCTTTACTGCATCCCTCGCTCTCTGCCATTGACGAATTAACACTGAAATTGAGTCGCTGTGGAATACTATGTGTTCTATAACTTCTCCTTCTAAATCGAGGAACGTTTCTACGGAAACTACAATATTTTCTTTTGGGAGGCGAGTATCCCCTTTCCGATGCACTATTCCATCTTTACTGCATCCCTCGCCCCTCACACTGACGAATTAACACGGAAGTGGTGTCGCTATGAAATACTATTGGTTCTATGACTTCTCCTCCTAAATCGAGTAACGTTTCTATGGAAACGACAAGAGTTTCTTTTGGGAGGAGAGTATCTCCGTTCCGATTCACTATTCCTTCTTTACTGCATGCCTCGCTCCCTCCCATTGACGAATTAACACTGAAATTGAGTCGCTATGGAATACTATGTGTTCTATAACTTCTCCTTCTAAAGCGAGGAACGTTTCTACGGAAACGACAATATTTTCTTTTGGGAGGCGAGTATCCCCTTTCCGATGCACTATTCCATCTTTACTGCATCCCTCTCCCCTCACACTGACGAATTAACACGGAAGTGGTGTCGCTATGAAAAACTATTGGTTCTATGACTTCTCCTTCTAAATCGAGTAACGTTTCTATGGAAACGACAAGAGTTTCTTTTGGGAGGAGAGTATCTCCGTTCCGATTCACTATTCCTTCTTTACTGCATCCTTCGCTCCCTCTCATTGACGAATCAACACTGAAATTGAGTCGCTATGGAATACTATGTGTTCTATAACTTCTCCTTCTAAATCGAGGAACGTTTCTACGGAAACGACAATATTTTCTTTTGGGAGGCGAGTATCCCCTTTCCGATGCTCTATTCCATCTTTACTGCATCCCTCGCCCCTCACACTGACGAATTGACACGGAAGTGGTGTCGCTATGAAATACTATTGGTTCTATGACTTCTCCTTCTAAATCGAGTAACGTTTCTATGGAAACGACAAGAGTTTCTTTTGGGAGGAGAGTATCTCCGTTCCGATTCCCTATTCCTTCTTTACTGCATCCCTCGCTCCCTCCCATTGACGAATTAACACTGAAATTGAGTCGCTATGGAATACTATGTGTTCTATAACTTCTCCTTCTAAATCGAGGAACGTTTCTACGGAAACGACAATATTTTCTTTTGGGAGGCGAGTATCCCCTTTCCGATGCACTATTCCATCTTTACTGCATCCCTCGCCCTTCACACTGACGAATTAACATGGAAGTGGTGTCGCTTTGAAATACTATTGGTTCTATGACTTCTCCTTCTAAATCGAGTAACGTTTCTATGGAAACGACAAGAGTTTCTTTTGGGAGGAGAGTATCTCCGTTCCGATTCACTATTCCTTCTTTACTGCATCCCTCGCACCCTCCATTTGACGAATTAACACTGAAATTGAGTCGCAATGGAATACTATGTGTTCTATAACTTCTCCTTCTAAATCGAGGAACGTTTCTACGGAAACGACAATATTTTCTTTTGGGAGGCGAGTATCCCCTTTCCGATGCACTATTCCATCTTTACTGCATCCCTCGCCCCTCACACTGACGAATTAACACGGAAGTGGTGTCGCTATGAAATACTATTGGTTCTATGACTTCTCCTTCTAAATCGAGTAACGTTTCTATGGAAACGACAAGAGTTTCTTTTGGGAGGAGAGTATCTCCGTTCCGATTCACTATTCCATCTTTACTGCATCCCTCGCTCCCTCCCATTGACGAATTAACACTGAAATTGGGTCGCTATGGAATACTATGTGTTCTATAACTTCTCCTTCTAAATCGAGGAACGTTTCTACGGAAACGACAATATTTTCTTTTGGGAGGCTAGTATCCCCTTTCCGATGCACTATTCCTTCTTTACTGCATCCCTCGCACCTCACACTGACGAATTAACACGGAAGTGGTGTCGCTATGAAATACTATTGGTTCTATGACATCTCCTTCTAAATCGAGTAACGTTTCTATGGAAACGACAAGAGTTTCTTTTGGGAGGAGTGTATCTCCGTTCCGATTCACTATTCCTTCTTTACTGCATCCCTCGCTCCCTCCCATTGACGAATTAACACTGAAATTGAGTCGCTTTGGAATACTATGTGTTCTATAACTTCTCCTTCTAAATCGAGGAACGTTTCTACGGAAACGACAATATTTTCTTTTGGGAGGCGAGTATCCCCTTTCCGATGCACTATTCCATCTTTACTGCATCCCTCGCCCCTCACACTGACGAATTAACACGGAAGTCGTGTCGCTATGAAATACTATTGGTTCTATGACTTCTCCTTCTAAATCGAGTAACGTTTCTATGGAAACGACAAGAGTTTCTTTTGGGAGGAGAGTATCTCCGTTCCGATTCACTATTCCTTCTTTACTGCATCCCTCGCTCCCTCCCATTGACGAATTAACACTGAAATTGAGTCGCTATGGAATACTATGTGTTCTATAACTTCTCCTTATTTTCTTTTGGGAGGCGAGTATCCCCTTTCCGATGCACTATTCCATTTTTACTGCATCCCTCGCCCCTCACACTGACGAATTAACACGGAAGTGGTGTCGCTATGAAAAACTATTGGTTCTATGACTTCTCCTTCTAAATCGAGTAACGTTTCTATGGAAACGACAAGAGTTTCTTTTGGGAGGAGAGTATCTCCGTTCCGATTCACTATTCCTTCTTTACTGCATCCCTCGCTCCCTCCCATTGACGAATTAACACTGAAATTGAGTCGCTATGGAATACTATGTGTTCTATAACTTCGCCTTCTAAATCGAGGAACGTTTCTACGGAAACGACAATATTTCCTTTTGGGAGGCGAATATCCCCTTTCCGATGCACTATTCCATTTTTACTGCATCCCTCGCCCCTCACATTGACGAATTAACACGGAAGTGGTGTCGCTATGAAATACTATTTGTTCTATGACTACTCCTTCTAAATCGAGTAACGTTTCTATGGAAACGACAAGAGTTTCTTTTGGGAGGAGAGTATTTCCGTTCCGATTCACTATTCCTTCTTTAGTGCATCCCTCGCTCCCTCCCATTGACGAATTAACACTGAAATTGAGTCGCTATGGAATACTATGTGTTCTATAAGTTCTCCTTCTAAATCGAGGAACGTTTCTACGGAAACGACAATATTTTCTTTTGGGAGGCCAGTATCCCCTTTCCGATGCACTATTCCATCTTTACTGCATCCCTCGCCCGTCACACTGACGAATTAACTCGGAAGTGGTGTCGCTATGAAATACTATTGGTTCTATGACTTCTCCTTCTAAATAGAGTAACGTTTCTATGGAAACGACAAGAGTTTCTTTTGGGAGGAGAGTATCTCCGTTCCGATTCACTATTCCTTCTTTACTGCATCCCTCGCTCCCTCCCATTGACGAATGAACACTGAAATTGAGTCGCTATGGAATACTATGTGTTCTATAACTTCTCCTTCTTAATCGAGGAACGTTTCACGGAAACGACAATATTTTCTTTTGGGAGGCGAGTATCCCATTTCCGATGCACTATTCCATCTTTACTGCATCCCTCGCCGCTCACACTGACGAATTAACTCGGAAGTGGTGTCGCTTTGAAATACTATTGGTTCTATGACTTCTCCTTCTAAATCGAGTAACGTTTCTATGGAAACGACAAGAGTTTCTTTTGGGAGGAGAGTATCTGCGTTCCGATTCACTATTCCTTCTTTACTGCATCCCTCGCTCCCTCCCATTGACGAATTAACACTGAAATTGAGTCGCTATGGAATACTATGTGTTCTATAACTTCTCCTTCTAAATCGAGGAACGTTTCTACGGAAACGACAATATTTTCTTTTGGGAATCGAGTATCCCCTTTCCGATGCACTATTCCATCTTTACTGCATCCCTCGCCCCTCACACTGACGAATTAACACGGAAGTGGTGTCGCAATGAAATACTATTGGTTCTATGACATCTCCTTCTAAATCGAGTAACGTTTCTATGGAAACGACAAGAGTTTCTTTTGGGAGGAGAGTATCTCCGTTCCGATTCACTATTCCTTCTTTACTGCATCCCTCGCTCCCTCCCATTGACGAATTAACACTGAAATTGAGTCGCTATGGAATACTATGTGTTCTATAACTTCTCCGTCAAAATGGAGGAACGTTTCTACGGAAACGACAATATTTTCTTTTGGGAGGCGAGTATCCCCTTTCCGATGCACTATTCCATCTATACTGCATCCCTCGCCCCTCACACTGACGAATTAACACGAAAGTGGTGTCGCTATGAAATACTATTGGTTCTATGACATCTCCTTCTAAATCGAGTAACGTTTCTATGGAAACGACAGGAGTTTCTTTTGGGAGGAGGGTATCTCCGTTCCGATTCATTATTCCTTCTTTACTGCATCCCTCGCTGCCTCCCATTGACGAATTAACACTGAAATTGAGTCGCTATGGAATACTATGTGTTCTATAACTTCTCCTTCAAAATCGAGGAACGTTTCTACGGAAACGACAATATTTTCTTTTGGGAGGCGAGTATCCCCTTTCCGATGCACTATTCCATCTTTACTGCATCCCTCGCCCCTCACACTGACGAATTAACACGGAAGTGGTGTCGCTATGAAATACTATTGGTTCAATGACACCTCCTTCTAAATCGAGTAACGTTTCTATGGAAACGACAAGAGTTTCTTTTGGGAGGAGAGTATCTCCGTTCCGATTCACTATTCCTTCTTTACTGCATCCTTCGCTCCCTCCCATTGACGAATTAACACTGAAATTGAGTCGCTAAGGAATACTATGTGTTCTATAACTTCTCCTTCTAAATCGAGGAACGTTTCTACGGAAACGACAATATTTTCTTTTGGGAGGCGAGTATCCCCTTTCCGATGCACTATTCCATCTTTACTGCATCCCTCGCCCCTCACACTGACGAATTAACACGGAAGTGGTGTCGCTATGAAATACTATTGGTTCTATGACATCTCCTTCTAAATCGAGTAACGTTTCTATGGAGACGACAAGAGTTTCTTTTGGGAGGAGAGTATCTCCGTTCCGATTCACTATTCCTTCTTTACTGCATATCTCGCTCCCTCCCATTGACGAATTAACACTGAAATTGAGTCGCTATGGAATACTATGTGTTCTATAACTTCTCCTTCTAAATCGAGGAACGTTTCTACGGAAACGACAAAATTTTCTTTTGGGAGGCGTATATCCCCTTTCCGATGCACTATTCCATCTTTACTGCATCCCTCGACCCACACACTGACGAATTAACACGGAAGTGGTGTCGTTATGAAATACTGTTGGTTCTATGACATCTCCTTCTAAATCGAGTAACGTTTCTATGGAAACGACAAGAGTTTCTTTTGGGAGGAGACTATCTCCGTTCCGATTCACTATTTCTTCTTTACTGAATCCCTCGCTCTCTCCCATTGACGAATTAACACTGAAATTGAGTCGCTATGGAATACTATGTGTTCCATAACTTCTCCTTCTAAATCGAGGAACGTTTCTACGGAAACGTCAATATTTTCTTTTGGGAGGCGAGTATCCCCTTTCCGATGCACTATTCCATCTTTACTGCATCACTCGCCACTCACACTGACGAATTAACACGGAAGTAGTGTCGCTATGAAATACTATTGGTTCTATGACATCTCCTTCTAAATTGAGTAACGTTTCTATGGAAACGACAAGAGTTTCTTTTGGAAGGAGAGTAATTCCGCTCCGATTCAGTATTCCTTCTTTACTGCATCCCTCGCTCCCTCCCATTGACGAATTAACACTGAAATTGAGTCGCTATGTAATACTATGTGTTCTATAACTGCTCCTTCAAAATCGAGGAACGTTTCTACGGAAACGACAATATTTTCTTTTGGGAGGCGAGTATCCCCTTTCCGATGCACTGTTCCATCTTTACTGCATACCGCGCCCCTCACACTGACGAATTAACACGGAAGTGGTGGCGCTAAGAAATACTGTTGGTTCTATGACATCTCCTTCTAAATCGAGTAACGTTTCTACGGAAACGACAAGAGTTTCTTTTGGGAGGAGAGTATCTCCGTTCCGATTCACAATTCCTTCTTTACTGCATCCCTCGCTCCCTCCCATTGACGAATTAACACTGAAACTGAGTCGCTATGGATTACTATGTGTTCTATAACTTCTCCTTCTAAATCGAGGAACGTTTCTACGGAAACGACAATATTTTCTTTTGGGAGGCGAGTATCCCCTTTCCGATGCACTATTCCATCTTTACTGCATCCCTCGCCCCTCACACTGACGAATTAACACGGAAGTGGTGTCGCTATGAAATACTATTGGTTCTATGCCTTCTCCTTCTAAATCGAGTAACGTTTCTATGGAAACGACAAGAGTTTCTTTTGGGTTGGCGAGTATCCCCTTTCCGATGCACTATTCCATCTTTACTGCATCCCTCGCTCCCTCCCATTGACGAATTAACACTGAAATTGAGTCGCTATGGAATGCTATTTGTTCTATAACTTCTCCTTCTAAATCGAGGAACGTTTCTACGGAAACGACAATATTTTGTTTTGGGAGGCGAGTATCCCCTTTCCGATGCACTATTCCATCTTTACTGCATCCCTCGCCCCTCACACTGACGAATTAACACGGAAGTGGTGTCGCTATGAAATACTATTGGTTCTATGACTTCTCCTTCTAAATCGAGTAACGTTTCTATGGAAACAACAAGAGTTTCTTTTGGGTTGGCGAGTATCCCCTTTCCGATGCACTATTCCATCTTTACTGCATTCCTCGCTCCCTCCCATTGACGAATTAACACTGAAATTGAGTCGCTATGGAATACTGTGTGTTCTATAACTTCTCCTTCTAAATCGAGGAACGTTTCTACGGAAACGACAATATTTTCTTTTGGGAGGCGAGTATCCCCTTTCCGATGCACTATTCCATCTTTACTGCATCCCTCGCCCCTCACACTGACGAATTAACACGGAAGTGGTGTCGCTATGAAATACTATTGGTTGTATGACTTCTCCTTCTAAATCGAGTAACGTTTCTATGGAAACGACAAGAGTTTCTTTTGGGTTGGCGAGTATCCCCTTTCCGATGCACTATTCCATCTTTACTGCATCCCTCGCTCCCTCCCATTGACGAATTAACACCGAAATTGAGTCGCTATGGAATACTATGTGTTCTATAACTTCTCCTTCTAAATCGAGGAACGTTTCTACGGAAACGACAATATTTTCTTTTGGGAGGCGAGTATCCCCTTTCCGATGCACTATTCCATCTTTACTGCATCCCTCGCCCCTCACACTGACGAATTAACACGGAAGTGGTGTCGCTATGAAATACTATTGGTTCTATGACTTCTCCTTCTAAATCGAGTAACGTTTCTATGGAAACGACAAGAGTTTCTTTTGGGTTGGCGAGTATCCCCTTTCCGATGCACTATTCCATCTTTACTGCATCCCTCGCTCCCTCCCATTGACGAATTAACACTGAAATTGAGTTGCTATGGAATACTATGTGTTCTATAACTTCTCCTTCTAAATCGAGGAACGTTTCTACGGAAACGACAATATTTTCTTTTGGGAGGCGAGTATCCCCTTTCCGATGCACTATTCCATCTTTACTGCATCCCTCGCCCCTCACACTGACGAATTAGCACGGAAGTGGTGTCGCTATGAAATACTATTGGTTCTATGACTTCTCCTTCTAAATCGAGTAACGTTTCTATGGAAACGACAAGAGTTTCTTTTGGGTTGGCGAGTATCCCCTTTCCGATGCACTATTCCATCTTTACTGCATCCCTCGCTCCCTCCCATTGACGAATTAACACTGAAATTGAGTCGCTATGGAATACTATGTGTTCTAAAACTTCTCCTTCTAAATCGAGGAACGTTTCTACGGAAACGACAATATTTTCTTTTGGGAGGCGAGTATCCCCTTTCCGATGCACTATTCCATCTTTACTGCATCCCTCGCCCCTCACACTGACGAATTAACACGGAAGTGGTGTCGCTATGAAATACTATTGGTTCTATGACTTCTCCTTCTAAATCGAGTAACGTTTCTATGGAAACGACAAGAGTTTCTTTTGGGTTGGCGTGTATCCCCTTTCCGATGCACTATTCCATCTTTACTGCATCCCTCGCTCCCTCCCATTGACGAATTAACACTGAAATTGAGTCGCTATGGAATACTATGTGTTCTATAACTTCTCCTTCTAAATCGAGGAACGTTTCTACGGAAACGACAATATTTTCTTTTGGGAGGCGAGTATCCCCTTTCCGATGCACTATTCCATCTTTACTGCATCCCTCGCCACTCACACTGACGAATTAACACGGAAGTGGTGTCGCTATGAAATACTATGGGTTCTATGACTTCTCCTTCTAAATCGAGTAACGTTTCTATGGAAACGACAAGAGTTTCTTTTGTGTTGGCGAGTATCCCCTTTCCGATGCACTATTCCATCTTTACTGCATCCCTCGCTCCCTCCCATTGACGAATTAACACTGAAATTGAGTCGCTATGGAATACTATGTGTTCTATAACTTCTCCTTCAAAATCGAGGAACGTTTCTACGGAAACGACAATATTTTCTTTTGGGAGGCGAGTATCCCCTTTCCGATGCACTATTCCATCTTTACTGCATCCCTCGCCCCTCACACTGACGAATTAGCATGGAAGTGGTGTCGCTATGAAATACTATTGCTTCTATGACTTCTCCTTCTAAATCGAGTAACGTTTCTATGGAAACGACAAGAGTTTCTTTTGGGAGGAGAGTATCTCCGTTCCGATTCACTATTCCTTCTTTACTGCATCCCTCGCTCCCTCCCATTGACGAATTAACACTGAAATTGAATCGCTATGGATTACTATGTGTTCTATAACTTCTCCTTCTAAATCGAGGAACGTTTCTACGGAAACGACAATATTTTCTTTTGGGGGGCGAGTATCCCCTTTCCGATGCACTATTACATCTTTACTGCATCCCTCGCCCCTCACACTGACGAATTAACACGGAAGTGGTGTCGCTATGAAATACTATTGGTTCTATGACTTCTCCTTCTAAATCGAGTAACGTTTCTATGGAAACGACAAGAGTTTCTTTTGGGAGGAGAGTATCTCCGTTCCGATTCACTATTCCTTCTTTACTGCATCCCCCGCTCCCTCCCATTGACGAATTAACACTGAAATTGAATCGCTATGGATTACTATGTGTTCTATAACTTCTCCTTCTAAATCGAGGAACGTTTCTACGGAAACGACAATATTTTCTTTTGGGAGGCGAGTATACCCTTTCCGATGCACTATTCCATCTTTACTGCATCCCTCGCCCCTCACACTGACGAATTAGCACGGAAGTGGTGTCGCTATGAAATACTATTGGTTCTATGACTTCTCCTTCTAAATCGAGTAACGTTTCTATGGAAACGACAAGAGTTTCTTTTGGGTTGGCGAGTATCCCCTTTCCGATGCACTATTCCATCTTTACTGCATCCCTCGCTCCCTCCCATTGACGAATTAACACTGAAATTGAGTCGCTATGGAATACTATGTGTTCTAAAACTTCTCCTTCTAAATCGAGGAACGTTTCTACGGAAACGACAATATTTTCTTTTGGGAGGCGAGTATCCCCTTTCCGATGCACTATTCCATCTTTACTGCATCCCTCGCCCCTCACACTGACGAATTAACACGGAAGTGGTGTCGCTATGAAATACTATTGGTTCTATGACTTCTCCTTCAAAATCGAGTAACGGTTCTATGGAAACGACAAGAGTTTCTTTTGGGTTGGCGTGTATCCCCTTTCCGATGCACTATTCCATCTTTACTGCATCCCTCGCTCCCTCCCATTGACGAATTAACACTGAAATTGAGTCGCTATGGAATACTATGTGTTCTATAACTTCTCCTTCTAAATCGAGGAACGTTTCTACGGAAACGACAATATTTTCTTTTGGGAGGCGAGTATCCCCTTTCCGATGCACTATTCCATCTTTACTGCATCCCTCGCCCCTCACACTGACGAATTAACACGGAAGTGGTGTCGCTATGAAATACTATTGGTTCTATGACTTCTCCTTCTAAATCGAGTAACGTTTCTATGGAAACGACAAGAGTTTCTTTTGTGTTGGCGAGTATCCCCTTTCCGATGCACTATTCCATCTTTACTGCATCCCTCGCTCCCTCCCATTGACGAATTAACACTGAAATTGAGTCGCTATGGAATACTATGTGTTCTATAACTTCTCCTTCTAAATCGAGGAACGTTTCTACGGAAACGACAATATTTTCTTTTGGGAGGCGAGTATCCCCTTTCCGATGCACTATTCCATCTTTACTGCATCCCTCGCCCCTCACACTGACGAATTAGCATGGAAGTGGTGTCGCTATGAAATACTATTGCTTCTATGACTTCTCCTTCTAAATCGAGTAACGTTTCTATGGAAACGACAAGAGTTTCTTTTGGGAGGAGAGTATCTCCGTTCCGATTCACTATTCCTTCTTTACTGCATCCCTCGCTCCCTCCCATTGACGAATTAACACTGAAATTGAATCGCTATGGATTACTATGTGTTCTATAACTTCTCCTTCTAAATCGAGGAACGTTTCTACGGAAACAACAATATTTTCTTTTGGGGGGCGAGTATCCCCTTTCCGATGCACTATTCCATCTTTACTGCATCCCTCGCCCCTCACACTGACGAATTAACACGGAAGTGGTGTCGCTATGAAATACTATTGGTTCTATGACTTCTCCTTCTAAATCGAGTATCGTTTCTATGGAAACGACAAGAGTTTCTTTTGGGAGGAGAGCATCTCCGTTCCGATTCACTATTCCTTCTTTACTGCATCCCTCGCTCCCTCCCATTGACGAATTAACACTGAAATTGAGTCGCTATGGATTACTATGTGTTCTATAACTTCTCCTTCTAAATCGAGGAACGTTTCTACGGAAACGACAATATTTTCTTTTGGGAGGCGAGTATCCCCTTTCCGATTCACTATTCCATCTTTACTGCATCCCTCGCTCCCTCCCATTGACGAATTAACATTGAAACTGAGTCGCTATGGAATACTATGTGTTCTATAACTTCTCCTTTTAAATCGAGGAACGTTTCTACGGAAACGACAATATTTTCTTTTGGGAGGCGAGTATCCCCTTTCCGATGCACTATTCCATCTTTACTGCATCCCACGCCCCTCACACTGACGAATTAATACGGAAGTGGTGTCGCTATGAAATACTATTGGTTCTATGACATCTCCTTCTAAATCGAGTAACGTTTCTATGGAAACGACAAGAGTTTCTTTTGGGAGGAGAGTATCTCCGTTCCGATTCACCATTCCTTCTTTACTGCATCCCTCGCTCCCTCCCATTGACGAATTAACACTGAAATTGAGTCGCTATGGAATACTATGTGTTCTATAACTTCTCCTTCTATATCGAGTAACGTTTCTATGGAAACGACAAGAGTTTCTTTTGATAGGCGAGTATCCCCTTTCCGATGCACTATTCCAACTTTACTGCATTCCTCGCCCCTCACACTGACGAATTAACACGGAAGTGGTGTCGCTATGAAATACTATTGGTTCTATGACATCTCCTTCTAAATCGAGTAACGTTTCTATGGAAACGACAAGAGTTTCTTTTGGGAGGAGAGTATCTCCGTTCCGATTCACTATTCCTTCTTTACTGCATCCCTCGCTCCCTCCCATTGACGAATTAACACTGAAATTGAGTCGCTATGGAATACTATGTGTTCTATAACTTCTCCTTCTAAATCGAGGAACGTTTCTACGGAAACGACAATATTTTCTTTTGGGAGGCGAGTATCCACTTTCCGATGCACTATTCCATTTGTACTGCACCCCTCGCCCCTCACACTGACGAATTAACACGAAAGTGGTGTCGCTGTGAAATACTATTGGTTCTATGACTTCTCCTACTAAATCGAGTAACGTTTCTATGGAAACAACAACAGTTTCTTTTGGGAGGAGAGTATCTCCGTTCCGATTCACTATTCCTTCTTTACTGCATCCCTCGCTCCCTCCCATTGACGAATTAACACTGAAATTGAGTCGCTATGGATTACTATGTGTTCTATAACTTCTCCTTCTAAATCGAGGAACGTTTCTACGGAAACGACAATATTTTCTTTTGGGAGGCGAGTATCCCCTTTCTGATGCACTATTCCATCTTTACTGCATCCCTCGCCCCTCACACTGACGAATTAACACGGAAGTGGTGTCGCTATGAAATACTATTGGTTCAATGACATCTCCTTCTAAATCGAGTAACGTTTCTATGGAAACGACAAGAGCTTCTTTTGGGAGGAGAGTATCTCCGTTCCGATTCACTATTCCTTCTTTACTGCATCCCTCGCTCCCTCCCATTGACGAATTAACACTGAAATTGAGTCGCTATGGAATACTATGTGTTCTATAACTTCTCCTTCTAAATCGAGGAACGTTTCTACGGAAACGACAATATTTTCTTTTGGGAGGCGAGTATCCCCTTTCCGATGCACTATTCCATCTTTACTGCATCCCTCGCTCCCTCCCATTGACGAATTAACACTGAAATTGAGTCGCTATGGAATACTATGTGATCTATAACTTCTCCTTCTAAATCGAGGAACGTTTCTACGGAAACGACCGTATTTTCTTTTGGCAAGCGAGTATCCCCTTTCCGATGCACTATTCCATCTTTACTGCATCCCTCGCCCCTCACACTGACGAATTAACACGGAAGTGGTGTCGCTATGAAATACTATTTGTTCTATGACATCTCATTCTAAATCGAGTAACGTTTCTATGGAAACGAAAAGAGTTTCTTTTGGGAGGAGAGTATCTCCGTTCCGATTCACTATTCCTTCTTTACTGCATCCCTCGCTCCCTCCCATTGACGAATTAACACTGAAATTGAGTCGCTATGGAATACTATGTGTTCTATAACTTCTCCTTCTAAATCGAGGAACGTTTCTACGGAAACGATAATATTTTCTTTTGGGAGGCGAGTAACCCCTTTCCGATGCACTATTCCATCTTTACTGCATCCCTCGCCCCTCACACTGACGAATTAAAACGGAAGAGGTGTCGCTATGAAATACTATTGGTTCTATGACTTCTCCTTCTAAATCGAGTGTGATATCCCTAATTCACTCCAGGCAAATGCCGGGATGGTTCCTTTGAAAGGGCACGGCCGACTTCCTTCCCCGTCCTTCTCTCATCCGATGAGACCGATGACCACGCTGTTTGGTCTCTTCCCCCAAACAATCCAATCCAATTCTAAATCGAGTAACGTTTCTATGGAAACGACAAGAGTTTCTTTTCTGAGGAGAGTATCTCCGTTCCGATTCACTATTCCTTCTTTACTGCATCCCTCGCTCCCTCCCATTGACGAATTAACACTGAAATTGAGTCGCTATGGATTACTATGTGTTCTATAACTTCTCCTTCTAAATCGAGTAACGTTTCTATGGAAACGACAAGAGTTTCTTTTGATAGGCGAGTATCCCCTTTCCGATGCACTATTCCAACTTTACTGCATTCCTCGCCCCTCACACTGACGAATTAACACGGAAGTGGTGTCGCTATGAAATACTATTGGTTCTATGACATCTCCTTCTAAATCGAGTAACGTTTCTATGGAAACGACAAGAGTTTCTTTTGGGAGGAGAGTATCTCCGTTCCGATTCACTATTCCTTCTTTACTGCATCCCTCGCTCCCTCCCATTGACGAATTAACACTGAAATTAAGTCGCTATGGAATACTATGTGTTCTATAACTTCTCCTTCTAAATCGAGGAACGTTTCTACGGAAACGACAATATTTTCTTTTGGGAGGCGAGTATCCCCTTTCCGATGCACTATTCCATCTTTACTGCATCCCTCGCTCCCTCCCATTGACGAATTAACACTGAAATTAAGTCGCTATGGAATACTATGTGTTCTATAACTTCTCCTTCTAAATCGAGGAACGTTTCTACGGAAACGACAATATTTTCTTTTGGGAGGCGAGTATCCCCTTTCCGATGCACTATTCCATCTTTACTGCATCCCTCGCCCCTCACACTGACGAACTAACACGGAAGTGGTGTCGCTATGAAATACTATTGGTTCTATGACATCTCCTTCTAAATCGAGTAACGATTCTATGGAAACGACAAGAGTTTCTTTTGGGAGGAGAGTAACTCCGTTCCGATTCACTATTCCTTCTTTACTGCATCCCTCGCTCCCTCCCATTGACGAATTAACACTGAAATTGAGTCGCTATGAAATACTATGTGTTCTATAACTTCTCCTTCTAAATCGAGGAACGTTTCTACGGAAACGACAATATTTTCTTTTGTGAGGTGAGTATCCCCTTTCCGATGCACTATTCCATCTTTACTGCATCCCTCGCCCCTCACACTGACGAATTAACACGAAAGTGGTGTCGCTATGAAATACTATTGGTTCTATTACTTCTCCTTCTAAATCGAGTAACGTTTCTATGGAAACGACAACAGTTTCTTTTGGGAGGAGAGTATCTCCGTTCCGATTCACTATTCCTTCTTTACTGCATCCCTCGCTCCCTCCCATTGACGAATTAACACTGAAATTGAGTCGCTATGGAATACTATGTGTTCTATAACTTCTCCTTCTAAATCGAGGAACGTTTCTACGGAAACGACAATATTTTCTTTTGGGAGGCGAGTATCCCCTTTCCGATGCACTATTCCATCTTTACTGCATCCCTCGCCCCTCACACTGACGAATTAATACGGAAGTGGTGTCGCTATGAAATACTATTGGTTCTATGATATCTCCTTCTAAATCGAGTAACGTTTCTATGGAAACGACAAGAGTTTCTTTTGGGAGGAGAGTATCTCCGTTCCGATTCACCATTACTTCTTCACTGCATCCCTCGCTCCCTCCCATTGACGAATTAACAAAATGGCTCTGAGCACTATGGGACTCAACTGCTGAGGTCATTAGTCCCCTAGAACTTAGAACTAGTTAAACCTAAGGACATCACAAGCATCCATGCCCGAGGCAGGATTCGAACCTGCGACCGGAGCGGTCTTGCGGTTCCAGACTGCAGCGCCTTTAACCGCACGGCCACTTCGGCCGGCTGACGAATTAACACTGAAATTGAGTCGCTATGGAATACTATGTGTTCTATAACTTCTCCTTCTAAATCGAGTAACGTTTCTATGGAAACGACAAGAGTTTCTTTTGATAGGCGAGTATCCCCTTTCCGATGCACTATTCCAACTTTACTGCATTCCTCGCCCCTCACACTGACGAATTAACACGGAAGTGGTGTCGCTATGAAATACTATTGGTTCTATGACATCTCCTTCTAAATCGAGTGACGTTTCTATGGAAACGACAAGAGTTTCTTTTGGGAGGAGAGTATCTCCGTTCCGATTCACTATTCCTTCTTTACTGCATCCCTCGCTCCCTCCCATTGACGAATTAACACTGAAATTGAGTCGCTATGGAATACTATGTGATCTATAACTTCTCCTTCTAAATCGAGGAACGTTTCTACGGAAACGCCAATATTTTCTTTTGGGAGGCGAGTATCCCCTTTCCGATGCACTATTCCATCTTTACTGCATCCCTCGCCCCTCACACTGACGAATTAACACGGAAGTGGTGTCGCTATGAAATACTATTGGTTCTATGACATCTCCTTCTAAATCGAGTAACGTTTCTACGGAAACGACAAGAGTTTCTTTTGGGAGGAGAGTATCTCCGTTCCGATTCACTATTCCTTCTTTACTGCATCCCTCGCTCCCTCCCATTGACGAATTAACACTGAAGTTGAGTCGCTATGGAACACTATGTGTTCTATAACTAATCCTTCTAAATCGAGGAACGTTTCTACGGAAACGACAATATTTTCTTTTGGGAGGCGAGTTTCCCCTTTCCGATGCACTATTCCATCTTTACTGCATCCCTCGCCCCTCACACTGACGAATTAATACGGAAGTGGTGTCGCTATGAAATACTATTGGTTCTATGACATCTCCTTCTAAATCGAGTAACGTTTCTATGGAAACGACAAGAGTTTCTTTTGGGAGGAGAGTATCTCCGTTCCGATTCACCATTCCTTCTTTACTGCATCCCTCGCTCTCTCCCATTGACGAATTAACACTGAAATTGAGTCGCTATGGAATACTATGTGTTCTATAACTTCTCCTTCTAAATCGAGGATCGTTTCTACGGAAACGACAATATTTTCTTTTGGGAGGCGAGTATCCCCTTTCCGATGCACTATTCCATCTTTACTGCATCCCTCGCCCCTCACACTGACGAATTAATACGGAAGTGGTGTCGCTATGAAATACTATTGGTTCTACGACATCTCCTTCTAAATCGAGTAACGTTTCTATGGAAACGACAAGAGTATCTTTTGGGAGGAGAGTATCTCCGTTCCGATTCACCATTCCTTCTTTACTACATCCCTCGCTCCGTCCCATTGACGAATTAACACTGAAATTGAGTCGCTATGGAATACTATGTGTTCTATAACTTCTCCTTCTAAATCGAGTAACGTTTCTATGGAAACGACAAGAGTTTCTTTTGATAGGCGTGTATCCCCTTTCCGATGCACTATTCCAACTTTACTGCATTCCTCGCCCCTCACACTGACGAATTAACACGGAAGTGGTGTCGCTATGAAATACTATTGGTTCTATGACATCTCCTTCTAAATCGAGTAACGTTTCTATGGAAACGACAAGAGTTTCTTTTGGGAGGAGAGTATCTCCGTTCCGGTTCACTATTCCTTCTTTACTGCATCCCTCGCTCCCTCCCATTGACGAATTAACACTGAAATTGAGTCGCTATGGAATACTATGTGTTCTATAACTTCTCCTTCTAAATCGAGGAACGTTTCTACGGAAACGACAATATTTTCTTTTGGGAGGCGAGTATCCCCTTTCCGATGCACTATTCCATCTTTACTGCATCCCTCGCCCCTCACACTCACGAATTAACACGGAAGTGGTGTCGCTATGAAATACTATTGGTTCTATGACATCTCCTTCTAAATCGAGTAACGTTTCTATGGAAACGACAAGAGTTTCTTTTGGGAGGAGAGTATCTCCGTTCCGATTCACTATTCCTTCTTTACTGCATCCCTCGCTCCCTCCCATTGACGAATTAACACTGAAATTGAGTCGCTATGGAATACTATGTGTTCTATAACTTCTCCTTCTAAATCGAGGAACGTTTCTACGGAAACGACAATATTTTGTTTTGGGAGGCGAGTATCCCCTTTCCGATGCACTATTCCATCTTTACTGCATCCCTCGCCCCTCACACTGACGAATTAACACGGAAGTGGTGTCGCTATGAAATACTATTGGTTCTATGACATCTCCTTCTAAATGGAGTAACGTTTCTATGGAAACGACAAGAGTTTCTTTTGGGAGGAGAGTATCTCCGTTCCGATTCACTATTCCTTCTTTACTGCATCCCTCGCTCCCTCCCATTGACGAATTAACACTGAAATTGAGTCGCTATGGAGTACTATGTGTTCTATAACTTCTCCTTCTAAATCGAGGAACGTTTCTACGGAAACGACAATATTTTCTTTTGGGAGGCGAGTATCCCCTTTCCGATGCTCTATTCCATCTTTACTGCATCCCTCGCCCCTCACACTGACGAATTAACACGGAAGTGGTGTCGCTATGAAATACTATTGGTCGAATGACATCTCCTTCTAAATGGAGTAACGTTTCTATGGAAACGACAAGAGTTTCTTTTGGGAGGAGAGTATCTCCGTTCCGATTCACTATTCCTTCATTACTGCATCCCTCGCTCCCTCCCATTGACGAATTAACACTGAAATTGAGTCGCTATGGAATTCTATGTGTTCTATAACTTCTCCTTCTAAATCGAGGAACGTTTCTACGGAAACGACAATATTTTCTTTTGGGAGGCGAGTATCCCCTTTCCGATGCACTATTCCATCTTTACTGCATCCCTCGCCCCTCACACTGACGAATTAACACGGAAGTGGTGTCGCTATGAAATACTATTGGTTCTATGACATCTCCTTCTAAATCGAGTAACGTTTCTATGGAAACGACAAGAGTTTCTATTGGGAGGAGAGTATCTCCGTTCCGATTCACTATTCCTTCTTTACTGCATCCCTCGCTCCCTCCCATTGACGAATTAACACTGAAATTGAGTCGCTATGGAATACTATGTGTTCCATAACTTCTCCTTCTAAATCGAGGAACGTTTCTACGGAAACGACAATATTTTCTTTTGGGAGGCGAGTATCCCCTTTCCGATGCACTATTCCATCTTTACTGCATCCCTCGCCCCTCACACTGACGAATTAACACGGAAGTGGTGTCGCTATGAAATACTATTGGTTCTATGACATCTCCTTCTAAATCGAGTAACGTTTCTATGGAAACGACAAGAGTTTCTATTGGGAGGAGAGTATCTCCGTTCCGATTCACTATTCCTTCTTTACTGCATCCCTCGCTCCCTCCCATTGACGAATTAACACTGAAATTGAGTCGCTATGGAATACTATGTGTTCCATAACTTCTCCTTCTAAATCGAGGAACGTTTCTACGGAAACGACAATATTTTCTTTTGGGAGGCGAGTATCCCATTTCCGATGCACTATTCCATCTTTACTGCATCCCTCGCCCCTCACACTGACGAATTAACACGGAAGTGGTGTCGCTATGAAATACTATTGGTTCTATGACATCTCCTTCTAAATCGAGCAACGTTTCTATGGAAACGACAAGAGTTTCTTTTGGGAGGAGAGTATCTCCGTTCCGATTCACTATTCCTTCTTTACTGCATCCCTCGCTCCCTCCCATTGACGAATTAACACTGAAATTGAGTCGCTATGGAATACTATGTGTTCTATAACTTCTCCTTCTAAATCGAGGAACGTTTCTACGGAAACGACAATATTTTCTTTTGGGAGGCGAGTATCCCCTTTCCGATGCACTATTCCATCTTTACTGCATCCCTCGCCCCTCACACTGACGAATTAACACGGAAGTGGTGTCGCTATGAAATACTATTGGTTCTATGACATCTCCTTCTAAATCGAGTAACGTTTCTATGGAAACGACAAGAGTTTCTTTTGGGAGGAGAGTATCTCCGTTCCGATTCACTAATCCCTCATTACTGCATCCCTCGCTCCCTCCCATTGTCGAATTAACACAGAAATTGAGTCGCTATGGAATTCTATGTGTTCTATAACTTCTGCTTCTAAATCGAGGAACGTTTCTACGGAAACGACAATATTTTGTTTTGGGAGGCGAGTATCCCCTTTCCGATGCACTATTCCATCTTTACTGCATCCCTCGCCTATCACACTGACGAATTAACACGGAAGTGGTGTCGCTATGAAATACTATTGGTTCTATGACATCTCCTTCTAAATGGAGTAACGTTTCTACGGAAACGACAAGAGTTTCTTTTGGGAGGAGAGTATCTCCGTTCCGATTCACTATTCCTTCTTTACTGCATCCCTCGCTCCCTCCCATTGACGAATGAACACTGAAATTGAGTCGCTATGGAATACTATGTGTTCTATAACTTCTCCTTCTAAATCGAGGAACGTTTCTACGGAAACGACAATATTTTGTTTTGGGAGGCGAGTATCCCCTTTCCGATGCACTATTCCATCTTTACTGCATCCCTCGCCCCTCACACTGACGAATTAACACGGAAGTGGTGTCGCTATGAAATACTATTGGTTCTATGACATCTCCTTCTAAATGGAGTAACGTTTCTATGGAAACGACAAGAGTTTCTTTTGGGAGGAGAGTATCTCCGTTCCGATTCACTATTCCTTCATTACTCCATCCCTCGCTCCCTCCCATTGACGAATTAACACTGAAATTGAGTCGCTATGGAATTCTATGTGTTCTATAACTTCTCCTTCTAAATCGAGGAACGTTTCTACGGAAACGACTATATTTTGTTTTGGGAGGCGAGTATCCCCTTTCCGATGCACTATTCCATCTTTAGTGCATCCCTCGCCCCTCACACTGACGAATTAACACGGAAGTGGTGTCGCTATGAAATACTATTGGTTCTATGACATCTCCTTCTAAATCGAGTAACGTTTCTATGGAAACGACAAGAGTTTCTTTTGGGAGGAGAGTATCTCCGTTCCGATTCACTATTCGTTCTTTACTGCATCCCTCGCTCCCTCCCATTGACGAATTAACACTGAAATTGAGTCGCTATGGAATACTATGTGTTCTATATCTTCTCCTTCTAAATCGAGGAACGTTTCTACGGAAACGACAATATTTTGTTTTGGGAGGCGAGTATCCCCTTTCCGATGCACTATTCCATCTTTACTGCATCCCTCGCCCCTCACACTGACGAATTAACACGGAAGTGGTGTCGCTATGAAATACTATTGGTTCTATGACATCTCCTTCTAAATCGAGTAACGTTTCTATGGAAACGACAAGAGTTTCTTTTCGGCGGAGAGTATCTCCGTTCCGATTCACTATTCCGTCATTACTGCATCCCTCGCTCCCTCCCATTCACGAATTAACACTGAAATTGAGTCGCTATGGAATTCTATGTGTTCTATAACTTCTCCTTCTAAATCGAGGAACGTTTCTACGGAAACGACAATATTTTCTTTTGGGAGGCGAGTATCCCCTTTCCGATGCACTATTCCATCTTTACTGCATCCCTCGCCCCTCACACTGACGAATTAACACGGAAGTGGTGTCGCTATGAAATACTATTGGTTCTATGACATCTCCTTCTAAATGGAGTAACGTTTCTATGGAAACGACAAGAGTTTCTTTTGGGAGGAGAGTATCTCCGTTCCGATTCACTATTCCTTCTTTACTGCATCCCTCGCTCCCTCCCATTGACGAATTAACACTGAAATTGAGTCGCTATGGAATACTATGTGTTCTATAACTTCTCCTTCTAAATCGAGGAACGTTTCTACGGAAACGACAATATTTTGTTTTGGGAGGCGAGTATCCCCTTTCCGATGCACTATTCCATCTTTACTGCATCCCTCGCCCCTCACACTGACGAATTAACACGGAAGTGGTGTCGCTATGAAATACTATTGGTTCTATGACATCTCCTTCTAAATGGAGTAACGTTTCTATGGAAACGACAAGAGTTTCTTTTGGGAGGAGAGTATCTCCGTTCCGATTCACTATTCCTTCATTACTGCATTCCTCGCTCCCTCCCATTGACGAATTAACACTGAAATTGAGTCGCTATGGAATTCTATGTGTTCTATAACTTCTCCTTCTAAATCGAGGAACGTTTCTACGGAAACGACAATATTTTGTTTTGGGAGGCGAGTATCCCCTTTCCGATGCACTATTCCATCTTTACTGCATCCCTCGCCCCTCACACTGACGAATTAACACGGAAGTGGTGTCGCTATGAAATACTATTGGTTCTATGACATCTCCTTCTAAATCGAGTAACGTTTCTATGGAAACGACAAGAGTTTCTTTTGGGAGGAGAGTATCTCCGTTCCGATTCACTATTCCTTCATTACTGCATCCCTCGCTCCCTCCCATTGACGAATTAACACTGAAATTGAGTCGCTATGGAATACTGTGTGTTCTATAACTTCTCCTTCTAAATCGAGGAACGTTTCTACGGAAACGACAATATTTTCTTTTGGGAGGCGAGTATCCCCTTTCCGATGCACTATTCCATCTTTACTGCATCCCTCGCCCCTCACACTGACGAATTAACACGGAAGTGGTGTCGCTATGAAATACTATTGGTTCTATGACATCTCCTTCTAAATCGAGTAACGTTTCTATGGAAACGACAAGAGTTTCTTTTGGGAGGAGAGTATCTCCGTTCCGATTCACTATTCGTTCTTTACTGCATCCCTCGCTCCCTCCCATTGACGAATTAACACTGAAATTGAGTCGCTATGGAATACTATGTGTTCTATATCTTCTCCTTCTAAATCGAGGAACGTTTCTACGGAAACGACAATATTTTGTTTTGGGAGGCGAGTATCCCCTTTCCGATGCACTATTCCATCTTTACTGCATCCCTCGCCCCTCACACTGACGAATTAACACGGAAGTGGTGTCGCTATGAAATACTATTGGTTCTATGACATCTCCTTCTAAATCGAGTAACGTTTCTATGGAAACGACAACAGTTTCTTTTCGGAGGAGAGTATCTCCGTTCCGATTCACTATTCCTTCATTACTGCATCCCTCGCTCCCTCCCATTGACGAATTAACACTGAAATTGAGTCGCTATGGAATTCTATGTGTTCTATAACTTCTCCTTCTAAATCGAGGAACGTTTCTACGGAAACGACAATATTTTCTTTTGGGAGGCGAGTATCCCCTTTCCGATGCACTATTCCATCTTTACTGCATCCCTCGCCCCTCACACTGACGAATTAACACGGAAGTGGTGTCGCTATGAAATACTATTGGTTCTATGACATCTCCTTCTAAATGGAGTAACGTTTCTATGGAAACGACAAGAGTTTCTTTTGGGAGGAGAGTATCTCCGTTCCGATTCACTATTCCTTCTTTACTGCATCCCTCGCTCCCTCCCATTGACGAATTAACACTGAAATTGAGTCGCTATGGAATACTATGTGTTCTATAACTTCTCCTTCTAAATCGAGGAACGTTTCTACGGAAACGACAATATTTTGTTTTGGGAGGCGAGTATCCCCTTTCCGATGCACTATTCCATCTTTACTGCATCCCTCGCCCCTCACACTGACGAATTAACACGGAAGTGGTGTCGCTATAAAATACTATTGGTTCTATGACATCTCCTTCTAAATGGAGTAACGTTTCTATGGAAACGACAAGAGTTTCTTTTGGGAGGAGAGTATCTCCGTTCCGATTCACTATTCCTTCATTACTGCATCCCTCGCTCCCTCCCATTGACGAATTAACACTGAAATTGAGTCGCTATGGAATTCTATGTGTTCTATAACTTCTCCTTCTAAATCGAGGAACGTTTCTACGGAAACGACAATATTTTGTTTTGGGAGGCGAGTATCCCCTTTCCGATGCACTATTCCATCTTTACTGCATCCCTCGCCCCTCACACTGACGAATTAACACGGAAGTGGTGTCGCTATGAAATACTATTGGTTCTATGACATCTCCTTCTAAATGGAGTAACGTTTCTATGGAAACGACAAGAGTTTCTTTTGGGAGGAGAGTATCTCCGTTCCGATTCACTATTCCTTCATTACTGCATCCCTCGCTCCCTCCCATTGACGAATTAACAGTGAAATTGAGTCGCTATGGAATTCTATGTGTTCTATAACTTCTCCTTCTAAATCGAGGAACGTTTCTACGGAAACGACTATATTTTGTTTTGGGAGGCGAGTATCCCCTTTCCGATGCACTATTCCATCTTTAGTGCATCCCTCGCCCCTCACACTGACGAATTAACACGGAAGTGGTGTCGCTATGAAATACTATTGGTTCTATGACATCTCCTTCTAAATCGAGTAACGTTTCTATGGAAACGACAAGAGTTTCTTTTGGGAGGAGAGTATCTCCGTTCCGATTCACTATTCGTTCTTTACTGCATCCCTCGCTCCCTCCCATTGACGAATTAACACTGAAATTGAGTCGCTATGGAATACTATGTGTTCTATATCTTCTCCTTCTAAATCGAGGAACGTTTCTACGGAAACGACAATATTTTGTTTTGGGAGGCGAGTATCCCCTTTCCGATGCACTATTCCATCTTTACTGCATCCCTCGCCCCTCACACTGACGAATTAACACGGAAGTGGTGTCGCTATGAAATACTATTGGTTCTATGACATCTCCTTCTAAAACGAGTAACGTTTCTATGGAAACGACAAGAGTTTCTTTTCGGAGGAGAGTATCTCCGTTCCGATTCACTATTCCTTCATTACTGCATCCCTCGCTCCCTCCCATTCACGAATTAACACTGAAATTGAGTCGCTATGGAATTCTATGTGTTCTATAACTTCTCCTTCTAAATCGAGGAACGTTTCTACGGAAACGACAATATTTTCTTTTGGGAGGCGAGTATCCCCTTTCCGATGCACTATTCCATCTTTACTGCATCCCTCGCCCCTCACACTGACGAATTAACACGGAAGTGGTGTCGCTATGAAATACTATTGGTTCTATGACATCTCCTTCTAAATGGAGTAACGTTTCTATGGAAACGACAAGAGTTTCTTTTGGGAGGAGAGTATCTCCGTTCCGATTCACTATTCCTTCTTTACTGCATCCCTCGCTCCCTCCCATTGACGAATTAACACTGAAATTGAGTCGCTATGGAATACTATGTGTTCTATAACTTCTCCTTCTAAATCGAGGAACGTTTCTACGGAAACGACAATATTTTGTTTTGGGAGGCGAGTATCCCCTTTCCGATGCACTATTCCATCATTACTGCATCCCTCGCCCCTCACACTGACGAATTAACACGGAAGTGGTGTCGCTATGAAATACTATTGGTTCTATGACATCTCCTTCTAAATGGAGTAACGTTTCTATGGAAACGACAAGAGTTTCTTTTGGGAGGAGAGTATCTCCGTTCCGATTCACTATTCCTTCATTACTGCATTCCTCGCTCCCTCCCATTGACGAATTAACACTGAAATTGAGTCGCTATGGAATTCTATGTGTTCTATAACTTCTCCTTCTAAATCGAGGAACGTTTCTACGGAAACGACAATATTTTGTTTTGGGAGGCGAGTATCCCCTTTCCGATGCACTATTCCATCTTTACTGCATCCCTCGCCCCTCACACTGACGAATTAACACGGAAGTGGTGTCGCTATGAAATACTATTGGTTCTATGACATCTCCTTCTAAATCGAGTAACGTTTCTATGGAAACGACAAGAGTTTCTTTTGGGAGGAGAGTATCTCCGTTCCGATTCACTATTCCTTCATTACTGCATCCCTCGCTCCCTCCCATTGACGAATTAACACTGAAATTGAGTCGCTATGGAATACTGTGTGTTCTATAACTTCTCCTTCTAAATCGAGGAACGTTTCTACGGAAACGACAATATTTTCTTTTGGGAGGCGAGTATCCCCTTTCCGATGCACTATTCCATCTTTACTGCATCCCTCGCCCCTCACACTGACGAATTAACACGGAAGTGGTGTCGCTATGAAATACTATTGGTTCTATGACATCTCCTTCTAAATCGAGTAACGTTTCTATGGAAACGACAAGAGTTTCTTTTGGGAGGAGAGTATCTCCGTTCCGATTCACTATTCGTTCTTTACTGCATCCCTCGCTCCCTCTCATTGACGAATTAACACTGAAATTGAGTCGCTATGGAATACTATGTGTTCTATATCTTCTCCTTCTAAATCGAGGAACGTTTCTACGGAAACGACAATAATTTGTTTTGGGAGGCGAGTATCCCCTTTCCGATGCACTATTCCATCTTTACTGCATCCCTCGCCCCTCACACTGACGAATTAACACGGAAGTGGTGTCGCTATGAAATACTATTGGTTCTATGACATCTCCTTCTAAATCGAGTAACGTTTCTATGGAAACGACAACAGTTTCTTTTCGGAGGAGAGTATCTCCGTTCCGATTCACTATTCCTTCATTACTGCATCCCTCGCTCCCTCCCATTGACGAATTAACACTGAAATTGAGTCGCTATGGAATTCTATGTGTTCTATAACTTCTCCTTCTAAATCGAGGAACGTTTCTACGGAAACGACAATATTTTCTTTTGGGAGGCGAGTATCCCCTTTCCGATGCACTATTCCATCTTTACTGCATCCCTCGCCCCTCACACTGACGAATTAACACGGAAGTGGTGTCGCTATGAAATACTATTGGTTCTATGACATCTCCTTCTAAATGGAGTAACGTTTCTATGGAAACGACAAGAGTTTCTTTTGGGAGGAGAGTATCTCCGTTCCGATTCACTATTCCTTCTTTACTGCATCCCTCGCTCCCTCCCATTGACGAATTAACACTGAAATTGAGTCGCTATGGAATACTATGTGTTCTATAACTTCTCCTTCTAAATCGAGGAACGTTTCTACGGAAACGACAATATTTTGTTTTGGGAGGCGAGTATCCCCTTTCCGATGCACTATTCCATCTTTACTGCATCCCTCGCCCCTCACACTGACGAATTAACACGGAAGTGGTGTCGCTATAAAATACTATTGGTTCTATGACATCTCCTTCTAAATGGAGTAACGTTTCTATGGAAACGACAAGAGTTTCTTTTGGGAGGAGAGTATCTCCGTTCCGATTCACTATTCCTTCATTACTGCATCCCTCGCTCCCTCCCATTGACGAATTAACACTGAAATTGAGTCGCTATGGAATTCTATGTGTTCTATAACTTCTCCTTCTAAATCGAGGAACGTTTCTACTGAAACGACAATATTTTGTTTTGGGAGGCGAGTATCCCCTTTCCGATGCACTATTCCATCTTTACTGCATCCCTCGCCCCTCACACTGACGAATTAACACGGAAGTGGTGTCGCTATGAAATACTATTGGTTCTATGACATCTCCTTCTAAATCGAGTAACGTTTCTATGGAAACGACAAGAGTTTCTTTTGGGAGGAGAGTATCTCCGTTCCGATTCACTATTCCTTCATTACTGCATCCCTCGCTCCCTCCCATTGACGAATTAACACTGAAATTGAGTCGCTATGGAATTCTATGTGTTCTATAACTTCTCCTTCTAAATCGAGGAACGTTTCTACGGAAACGACAATATTTTGTTTTGGGAGGCGAGTATCCCCTTTCCGATGCACTATTCCATCTTTACTGCATCCCTCGCCCCTCACACTGACGAATTAACACGGAAGTGGTGTCGCTATGAAATACTATTGGTTCTATGACATCTCCTTCTAAATGGAGTAACGTTTCTACGGAAACGACAAGAGTTTCTTTTGGGAGGAGAGTATCTCCGTTCCGATTCACTATTCCTTCTTTACTGCATCCCTCGCTCCCTCCCATTGACGAATGAACACTGAAATTGAGTCGCTATGGAATACTATGTGTTCTACAACTTCTCCTTCTAAATCGAGGAACGTTTCTACGGAAACGACAATATTTTGTTTTGGGAGGCGAGTATCCCCTTCCGATGCACTATTCCATCTTTACTGCATCCCTCGCCCCTCACACTGACGAATTAACACGGAAGTGGTGTCGCTATGAAATACTATTGGTTCTATGACATCTCCTTCTAAATCGAGTAACGTTTCTATGGAAACGACAAGAGTTTCTTTTCGGAGGAGAGTATCTCCGTTCCGATTCACTATTCCTTCATTACTGCATCCCTCGCTCCCTCCCATTGACGAATTAACACTGAAATTGAGTCGCTATGGAATTCTATGTGTTCTATAACTTCTCCTTCTAAATCGAGGAACGTTTCTACGGAAACGACAATATTTTCTTTTGGGAGGCGAGTATCCCCTTTCCGATGCACTATTCCATCTTTACTGCATCCCTCGCCCCTCACACTGACGAATTAACACGGAAGTGGTGTCGCTATGAAATACTATTGGTTCTATGACATCTCCTTCTAAATGGAGTAACGTTTCTATGGAAACGACAAGAGTTTCTTTTGGGAGGAGAGTATCTCCGTTCCGATTCACTATTCCTTCTTTACTGCATCCCTCGCTCCCTCCCATTGACGAATTAACACTGAAATTGAGTCGCTATGGAATACTATGTGTTCTATAACTTCTCCTTCTAAATCGAGGAACGTTTCTACGGAAACGACAATATTTTGTTTTGGGAGGCGAGTATCCCCTTTCCGATGCACTATTCCATCTTTACTGCATCCCTCGCCCCTCACACTGACGAATTAACACGGAAGTGGTGTCGCTATGAAATACTATTGGTTCTATGACATCTCCTTCTAAATGGAGTAACGTTTCTATGGAAACGACAAGAGTTTCTTTTGGGAGGAGAGTATCTCCGTTCCGATTCACTATTCCTTCATTACTGCATCCCTCGCTCCCTCCCATTGACGAATTAACACTGAAATTGAGTCGCTATGGAATTCTATGTGTTCTATAACTTCTCCTTCTAAATCGAGGAACGTTTCTACGGAAACGACAATATTTTGTTTTGGGAGGCGAGTATCCCCTTTCCGATGCACTATTCCATCTTTGCTGCATCCCTCGCCCCTCACACTGACGAATTAACACGGAAGTGGTGTCGCTATGAAATACTATTGGTTCTATGACATCTCCTTCTAAATCGAGTAACGTTTCTATGGAAACGAAAAGAGTTTCTTTTCGGAGGAGAGTATCTCCGTTCCGATTCACTATTCCTTCATTACTGCATCCCTCGCTCCCTCCCATTGACGAATTAACACTGAAATTGAGTCGCTATGGAATTCTATGTGTTCTATAACTTCTCCTTCTAAATCGAGGAACGTTTCTACGGAAACGACAATATTTTCTTTTGGGAGGCGAGTATCCCCTTTCCGATGCACTATTCCATCTTTACTGCATCCCTCGCCCCTCACACTGACGAATTAACACGGAAGTGGTGTCGCTATAAAATACTATTGGTTCTATGACATCTCCTTCTAAATGGAGTAACGTTTCTATGGAAACGACAAGAGTTTCTTTTGGGAGGAGAGTATCTCCGTTCCGATTCACTATTCCTTCTTTACTGCATCCCTCGCTCCCTCCCTTTGACGAATTAACACTGAAATTGAGTCGCTATGGAATACTATGTGTTCTATAACTTCTCCTTCTAAATCGAGGAACGTTTCTACGGAAACGACAATATTTTGTTTTGGGAGGCGAGTATCCCCTTTCCGATGCACTATTCCATCTTTACTGCATCCCTCGCCCCTCACACTGACGAATTAACACGGAAGTGGTGTCGCTATGAAATACTATTGGTTCTATGACATCTCCTTCTAAATGGAGTAACGTTTCTATGGAAACGACAAGAGTTTCTTTTGGGAGGAGAGTATCTCCGTTCCGATTCACTATTCCTTCATTACTGCATCCCTCGCTCCCTCCCATTGACGAATTAACACTGAAATTGAGTCGCTATGGAATTCTATGTGTTCTATAACTTCTCCTTCTAAATCGAGGAACGTTTCTACGGAAACGACAATATTTTGTTTTGGGAGGCGAGTATCCACTTTCCGATGCACTATTCCATCTTTACTGCATCCCTCGCCCCTCACACTGACGAATTAACACGGAAGTGGTGTCGCTATGAAATACTATTGGTTCTATGACATCTCCTTCTAAATCGAGTAACGTTTCTATGGAAACGACAAGAGTTTCTTTTGGGAGGAGAGTATCTCCGTTCCGATTCACTATTCCTTCATTACTGCATCCCTCGCTCCCTCCCATTGACGAATTAACACTGAAATTGAGTCGCTATGGAATACTATGTGTTCTATAACTTCTCCTTCTAAATCGAGGAACGTTTCTACGGAAACGACAATATTTTCTTTTGGGAGGCGAGTATACCCTTTCCGATGCACTATTCCATCTTTACTGCATCCCTCGCCCCTCACACTGACGAATTAACACGGAAGTGGTGTCGCTATGAAATACTATTGGTTCTATGAAATCTCCTTCTAAATCGAGTAACGTTTCTATGGAAAGGACAAGAGTTTCTTTTGGGAGGAGAGTATCTCCGTTCCGATTCACTATTCCTTCATTACTGCATCCCTCGCTCCCTCCCATTGACGAAATAACACTGAAATTGAGTCGCTATGGAATTCTATGTGTTCTATAACTTCTCCTTCTAAATCGAGGAACGTTTCTACGGAAACGACAATATTTTGTTTTGGGAGGCGAGTATCCCCTTTCCGATGCACTATTCCATCTTTACTGCATCCCTCGCCCCTCACACTGACGAATTAACACGGAAGTGGTGTCGCTATGAAATACTATTGGTTCTATGACATCTCCTTCTAAATGGAGTAACGTTTCTATGGAAACGACAAGAGTTTCTTTTGGGAGGAGAGTATCTCCGTTCCGATTCACTATTCGTTCTTTACTGCATCCCTCGCTCCCTCCCATTGACGAATTAACACTGAAATTGAGTCGCTATGGAATACTATGTGTTCTATATCTTCTCCTTCTAAATCGAGGAACGTTTCTACGGAAACGACAATATTTTGTTTTGGGAGGCGAGTATCCCCTTTCCGATGCACTATTCCATCTTTACTGCATCCCTCGCCCCTCACACTGACGAATTAACACGGAAGTGGTGTCGCTATGAAATACTATTGGTTCTATGACATCTCCTTCTAAATCGAGTAACGTTTCTATGGAAACGACAAGAGTTTCTTTTCGGAGGAGAGTATCTCCGTTCCGATTCACTATTCCTTCATTACTGCATCCCTCGCTCCCTCCCATTGACGAATTAACACTGAAATTGAGTCGCTATGGAATTCTATGTGTTCTATAACTTCTCCTTCTAAATCGAGGAACGTTTCTACGGAAACGACAATATTTTCTTTTGGGAGGCGAGTATCCCCTTTCCGATGCACTATTCCATCTTTACTGCATCCCTCGCCCCTCACACTGACGAATTAACACGGAAGTGGTGTCGCTATGAAATACTATTGGTTCTATGACATCTCCTTCTAAATGGAGTAACGTTTCTATGGAAACGACAAGAGTTTCTTTTGGGAGGAGAGTATCTCCGTTCCGATTCACTATTCCTTCTTTACTGCATCCCTCGCTCCCTCCCATTGACGAATTAACACTGAAATTGAGTCGCTATGGAATACTATGTGTTCTATAACTTCTCCTTCTAAATCGAGGAACGTTTCTACGGAAACGACAATATTTTGTTTTGGGAGGCGAGTATCCCCTTTCCGATGCACTATTCCATCTTTACTGCATCCCTCGCCCCTCACACTGACGAATTAACACGGAAGTGGTGTCGCTATGAAATACTATTGGTTCTATGACATCTCCTTCTAAATGGAGTAACGTTTCTATGGAAACGACAAGAGTTTCTTTTGGGAGGAGAGTATCTCCGTTCCGATTCACTATTCCTTCATTACTGCATCCCTCGCTCCCTCCCATTGACGAATTAACACTGAAATTGAGTCGCTATGGAATTCTATGTGTTCTATAACTTCTCCTTCTAAATCGAGGAACGTTTCTACGGAAACGACAATATTTTGTTTTGGGAGGCGAGTATCCCCTTTCCGATGCACTATTCCATCTTTACTGCATCCCTCGCCCCTCACACTGACGAATTAACACGGAAGTGGTGTCGCTATGAAATACTATTGGTTCTATGACATCTCCATCTAAATCGAGTAACGTTTCTATGGAAACGACAAGAGTTTCTTTTGGGAGGAGAGTATCTCCGTTCCGATTCACTATTCCTTCATTACTGCATCCCTCGCTCCCTCCCATTGACGAATTAACACTGAAATTGAGTCGCTATGGAATACTATGTGTTCTATAACTTCTCCTTCTAAATCGAGGAACGTTTCTACGGAAACGACAATATTTTCTTTTGGGAGGCGAGTATACCCTTTCCGATGCACTATTCCATCTTTACTGCATCCCTCGCCCCTCACACTGACGAATTAACACGGAAGTGGTGTCGCTATGAAATACTATTGGTTCTATGAAATCTCCTTCTAAATCGAGTAACGTTTCTATGGAAAGGACAAGAGTTTCTTTTGGGAGGAGAGTATCTCCGTTCCGATTCACTATTCCTTCATTACTGCATCCCTCGCTCCCTCCCATTGACGAAATAACACTGAAATTGAGTCGCTATGGAATTCTATGTGTTCTATAACTTCTCCTTCTAAATCGAGGAACGTTTCTACGGAAACGACAATATTTTGTTTTGGGAGGCGAGTATCCCCTTTCCGATGCACTATTCCATCTTTACTGCATCCCTCGCCCCTCACACTGACGAATTAACACGGAAGTGGTGTCGCTATGAAATACTATTGGTTCTATGACATCTCCTTCTAAATGGAGTAACGTTTCTATGGAAACAACAAGAGTTTCTTTTGGGAGGTGAGTATCTCCGTTCCGATTCACTATTCCTTCTTTACTGCATCCCTCGCTCCCTCCCATTGACGAATTAACACTGAAATTGAGTCGCTATGGAATACTATGTGTTCTATAACTTCTCCTTCTAAATCGAGGAACGTTTCTACGGAAACGACAATATTTTCTTTTGGGAGGCGAGTATCCCCTTTCCGATGCACTATTCCATCTTTACTGCATCCCTCGCCCCTCACACTGACGAATTAACACGGAAGTTGTGTCGCTATGAAATACTATTGGTTCTATGACATCTCCTTCTAAATCGAGTAACGTTTCTATGGAAACGACAAGGGTTTCTTTTGGGAGGAGAGTATCTCCGTTCCGATTCACTATTCCTTCTTTACTGCATCCCTCGCTCCCTCCCATTGACGAATTAACACTGAAATTGAGTCGCTATGGAATACTATGTGTTCTACAACTTCTCCTTCTAAATCGAGGAACGTTTCTACGGAAACGACAATATTTTCTTTTGGGAGGCGAGTATCCCCTTTCCGATGCACTATTCCATCTTTACTGCATCCCTCGCCCCTCACACTGACGAATTAACACGGAAGTGGTGTCGCTATGAAATACTATTGGTTCTATGACATCTCCTTCTAAATCGAGTAACGTTTCTATGGAAACGACAAGAGTTTCTTTTGGGAGGGGAGTATCTCCGTTTCGATTCACTATTCCTTCATTACTGCATCCCTCGCTCCCTCCCATTGACGAATTAACACCGAAATTGAGTCGCTATGGAATTCTATGTGTTCTATAACTTCTCCTTCTAAATCGAGGAACGTTTCTACGGAAACGACAATATTTTCTTTTGGGAGGCGAGTATCCCCTTTCCGATGCACTATTCCATCTTTACTGCATCCCTCGCCCCTCACACTGACGAATTAACACGGAAGTGGTGTCGCTATGAAATACTATTGGTTCTATGACATCTCCTTCTAAATGGAGTGACGTTTCTATGGAAACGACAAGAGTTTCTTTTGGGAGGAGAGTATCTCCGTTCCGATTCACTATTCCTTCTTTACTGCATCCCTCGGTCCCTCCCATTGACGAATTAAGACTGAAATTGAGTCGCTATGGAATACTATGTGTTCTATAACTTCTCCTTCTTAATCGAGGAACGTTTCTACGGAAACGACAATATTTTCTTTTGGGAGGCGAGTATCCCCTTTCAGATGCACTATTCCATCTTTACTGCATCCCTCGCCCCTCACACTGACGAATTAACACGGAAGTGGTGTCGCTATGAAATACTATTGGTTCTATGACATCTCCTTCTAAATCGAGTAACGTTTCTATGGAAACGACAAGAGTTTCTTTTGGGAGGAGAGTATCTCCGTTCCGATTCACTATTCCTTCTTTACTGCATCCCTCGCTCCCTCCCATTGACGAATTAACACTGAAATTGAGTCGCTATGGAATACTATGTGTTCTATAACTTCTCCTTCTAAATCGAGGAACGTTTCTACGGAAACGACAATATTTTCTTTTGGGAGGCGAGTATCCCCTTTCCGATGCACTATTCCATCTTTACTGCATCCCTCGCCACTCACACTGACGAATTAACACGGAAGTGGTGTCGCTATGAAATACTATTGGTTCTATGACATCTCCTTCTAAATCCAGTAACGTTTCAATGGAAACGACAAGAGTTTCTTTTGGGAGGAGAGTATCTCCGTTCCGATTCACTATTCCTTCATTACTGCATCCCTCGCTCCCTCCCATTGACGAATTAACACTGAAATTGAGTCGCTATGGAATTCTATGTGTTCTATAACTTCTCCTTCTAAATCGAGGAACGTTTCTACAGAAACGACAATATTTTGTTTTGGAGGCGAGTATCCCCTTTCCGATGCACTATTCCATCTTTACTGCATCCCTCGCCCCTCACACTGACGAATTAACACGGAAGTGGCGTCGCTATGAAATACTATTGGTTCTATGACATCTCCTTCTAAATGGAGTAACGTTTCTATGGAAACGACAAGAGTTTCTTTTGGGAGGAGAGTATCTCCGTTCCGATTCACTATTCCTTCCTTACTGCATCCCTCGCTCCCTCCCATTGACGAATTAAGACTGAAATTGAGTCGCTATGGAATACTATGTGTTCTATAACTTCTCCTTCTAAATCGAGGGACGTTTCTACGGAAACGACAATATTTTCTTTTGGGAGGCGAGAATCCCCTTTCCGATGCACTATTCCATCTTTACTGCATCCCTCGCCCCTCACACTGACGAATTAACACGGAAGTGGTGTCGCTATGAAATACTATTGGTTCTATGACATCTCCTTCTAAATCGAGTTACGTTTCTATGGAAACGACAATATTTTCTTTTGGGAGGCGAGTATCCCCTTTCCGATGCACTATTCCATCTTTACTGCATCCCTCGCCCCTCACACTGACGAATTGACACGGAAGTGGTGTCGCTATGAAATACTATTGGTTCTATGACATCTCCTTCTAAATGGAGTAACGTTTCTATGGAAACGACAAGAGTTTCTTTTGGGGGGAGAGTATCTCCGTTCCGATTCACTATTCCTTCTTTACTGCATCCCTCGCTCCCTCCCATTGACGAATTAACACTGAAATTGAGTCGCTATGGAATACTATGTGTTCTATATCTTCTCCTTCTAAATAGAGGAACGTTTCTACGGAAACGACAATATTTTCTTTTGGGAGGCGAGTATCCCCTTTCCGATGCACTATTCCTTCTTTACTGCATCCCTCGCCCCTCACACTGACGAATTAACACGGATGTGGTGTCGCTATGAAATACTATTGGTTCTATGACATCTCCTAAATCGAGTAACGTTTCTATGGAAACGACAAGAGTTTCTTTTGGGAGGAGAGTATCTCCGTTCCGATTCACTATTCCTTCTTTACTGCATCCCTCGCTCCCTTCCATTGACGAATTAACACTGAAATTGAGTCGCTATGGAATACTATGTGTTCTATAACTTCTCCTTCTAAATCGAGGAACGTTTCAACGGAAACGACAATATTTTCTTTTGGGAGGCGAGTATCCCCTTTCCGATGCACTATTCCATCTTCACAGCATCCCTCGCCACTCACACTGACGAATTAACACGGAAGTGGTGTCGCTATGAAATACTATTGGTTCTATGACATTGCCTTCTAAATCGAGTAACGTTTCTATGGAACGACAAGAGTTTCTTTTCGGTGGAGAGTATCTCCGTTCCGATTCACTATTCCTTCTTTACTGCATTCCTCGCTCCCTCCCATTGACGAATTAACACTGAAATTGAGTCGCTATTGAATACTATGTGTTCTATAACTTCTCCTTCTAAATCGAGGATTGTTTCTACGGAAACAACAATACTTTCTTTTGGGAGGCGAGTATCCCCTTTCCGATGCACAATTCCATCTTTACTGCATCCCTCGCCCCTCACATTGACGAATTAACACGGAAGTGGTGTCGCTATGAAATACTATTGGTTCTATGACATCTCCTTCTAATTCGAGTAACGTTTCTGTGGAAACGACAAGAGTTTCTTTTGGGAGGAGAGTATCTCCGTTCCGATTCACTATTCCTTCATTACTGCATCCCTCGCTCACTCCCATTGACGAATTAACACTGAAATTGAGTCGCTATGGAATTCTATGTGCTCTATAACTTCTCCTTCTAAATCGAGGAACGTTTCTACGGAAACGACAATATTTTCTTTTGGGAGGCGAGTATCCCCTTTCCGATGCACTATTCCATCTTTACTGCATCCCTCGCCCCTCACACTGACGAATTAACACGGAAGTGGTGTCGCTATGAAATACTATTGGTTCTATGACATCTCCTTCTAAATCCAGTAACGTTTCTATGGAAACGACAAGAGTTTCTTTTGGGAGGAGAGTATTATAAAGGCACATTTGCATGCCGAGCGTGAGTTTCCTCGGAAACGCGAGATATTAATTAAATAAATAATCAGTGACAAATAAATAAAGCCTATGGCACACAACTGCAGCGCTGTGTCGCTGATAAAACAAAAGTACATTTTCGTTAGTCGTATGTTTGATTAAAAAAAAAAAAAGAGCTCTCGTTGAAGTGGTGCGAGAAGCACGTATTTTAGTTTATTGTCTGGCACACCGCCATATTTCATGATATAGAAAATTACTGCGAGTTGCAACCATACTAGGCACTCGATTCTGTAAAGAATTTATATTTATAAAAGTAAGTAGGATTATGAACTGAAGGCTTATTCATTGAATATATCTGATTTAACTAACTGTGTAATTTTTTGTTTAGTAGACAATCACCTCTGTACGACGTTTTGGCATGGCTGGCAAATTATTGTAATATTGAGATTTAGTTTATGAGTCCGCACCTACCGCAGCAGTCTTTGGAATCGATTTAATTACGAAGTCCGATTATTTCAGTTTTATTTCACGGTCAACTACGAGTAACATTGCCTTTACGAAAAAGCCATTGTCAAGCGTCTGATACCGAATAATCAAAACCTGACGACTCATAGGAGAGCCAATCAGACAGATAAAAATAATTAATATTTCATTTTATATTTTATTTTATTTTATTTATTTTATATTGGCGACTGCGTGTCGGACTTGTTATTTTGTCATTTGTTACATTGTTCTCTTTGTTTCATGTGAAAAATCAACCTTCTGGTCCTGGACTTGACTATATGAGAAATAAAAAAAAATCAGAAGATATTTGCCAATTATAAAATTTTGCGGGAAGACGCAAAGAAGCTTCCAGCAAAATAAGGTAAGACGCAGCATCTTTGCATTAGCAGGCTTGACCAGACGTATAATTCAGTGTATTAGCTTTTCAGTAAAATTCTGTAGTGTTTCTTTTCCGCATAACAGTTTCAGTGATAAATTCCATTCTCAGTATTTTTCCTTAAACAATAACGTATGCAACAATACCAATACACGAGTGTACAATATGGCCGACTTCTGTACGATATCATGTAACATGGCCAGCAGCCATTACCAATAATCTCAAATTCAGTTTATATTTTTAAATTAACAGACAGCCATTGTTGCTACGACCGATTCATGCTCAACTGCATTTTATTTTAAAACCAGTGTCAAACATTAATTTCTTGAAATATATAGCACGTGTGGCATGGTAATAACTAGAAAACAATACGCAAAAATGGAACAGCAAAGACGTACTATTCAGACGCAATCCGACTCGGACGAGAGACAAATGTTAGAAAATGACTTTACGACAGCAACCGGTAGTGACGATACATCAAATATTGACGCAAGTGTCAACGGAAATTTTGACAATAGGCCGTCCACCACAAAAATTTCAAAGTCTCAGTCAGAGCCCATGTTAATACATGACGTCACGTCTAATGACGCGGCGGGGGCAGAGACCTTGCAAACAGTAAACATTGCCAACATGTTACAAATGCTAATGAAACAAAACGCAGAAAATATGGCAACCTTAAGGATGCAGAACGCGGAAAACATGGCAACCTTAAAGACACAAAATGAACAGTTAAAGACACAAAATGACGAAATTAAATCTGATCTCATAGCAATCAAGGCATGTAATGACACTTTGTGTAAACGTGTGGAACTTATAGACGCCACACTGACCGAACAGATGACTGAACTCAGTACGAAATTTTCCAAGCTTAATACGAGACAAGAAAAGACTACAAATGACGTAGCACTTTTACAGAAACAATTAAAAAACCTTAATGTCACGTGTGAAGCTCTTACTGAACAAATTCAAACATATCCTTCAGTACACGACAACCTTGAAAAACGAATTACTGACGTGCAGAATAAATTTGACGATGTTGAACAACACCTGACTGACATCTTACAATCTGATGCCACAGCTCATTTTCAAAATATTAATAAAGAATTTCATGATTGGGTAGAGAACAAAGACAAACATTTTGATAGATGCATACGTGAAAATTTACCAACAATTGTGCACGACTCCGTAGCGGAATACATCACTAATAACAAACAGCTGATTAGTGACGCAGTACAATCCGTCACTGCACCCATGAGACAATTCACCGATCAACCACAGTCTGAATGTAACGAAAATATCAGTCAAAATGTACAGTTCAGAAACCAATATACATTCGAGTATGACGCACACATACCGCACACCACAAACACACAAGAACAAAACACACCACGACTACAACACATACCACGACGTGCAACCACAAACACAAGCTATTATCATGGTAAACCACAGCAACATTATCGTAATTACTCGCCAGCTGAGCATTGCAGTAATTACAGTGGAACAAATCCATATCATAATGCAAAGGAAGACGAAAGCTTAATAAAACACAGGCAATTTCAGGCTTTTATCCCAGAGAAACGAACCATTCATCCGGTGATTTTTCTTAAATCTTTTAGTAACGCATTTCCACGCACTTGGAGTGACCGGAAAAAGATTTCATATATTGTCGGTTACATCCAAGGCGATGCAGCTGTCTGGGCATACAGTCAAGCTGACGTATGTACCACGTACAGTGAGTTTGAGCGTGCCTTTCTGAACAAATTCTGGTCGCAATCCGTCCAGGAGCGACTCAGGAGACAAATTTTAGAACCTGAAACTTTTAACAGTAAAAATGGTAACTTACGCAGATATTTTGAAAAATACTTGAACATGGGACATTTTTTAGACGAACCAGTCGCAACACGTGATATACTCCGAGCGTTGAAGGCCAAATTGCCTTTCAACATTAAGGAAAAACTTCTACATATCCCGGATGACGATTCAGATTATTTTTTAACAGCTTTAGATTCGGTTGACATGTTACTTGAAGATCAGCGCTTCGCGCGGCAAAACAGCAGCCACAATGTTTACACTAGTGGTATGCAAAACATGCAGGCTTGCCAACACAATTCTGGCGCGCCCACAGTTGGATACGCGGTACAACAAAAACAGCAAACTCACATGCCGTCTCAGTACGGAAATCAAAATCAACACGCGTATTCCAATACGAACAATAGTTACAACAGTAATAACATTTCATGCGGCAATCCATACAAAAGGCACCGCGGTAATAACTGCAACGGTAACAACGGATACAAAGGTAATAACAAAAACACAAACAGAAATAGAAATAATAATAACTACGAGCCAAGACAGCATCAAGGTTGGACTCGTAACGATCAGTACTTTCATTCAAACTCTGCTTTACCACAGCAGTCACCAGGTCAAAATTGGAGCATACCTTACGACCGACAGGTAAGTTATAATGCGCAACAGCAACAACAACCGCAAAAGTTTGGAGATCATAATAGGCAATATCCGAATGTGAATATAATAGAAATGACACCTGATGCACAACCTCAATCTGTGTCAGTACCTAGTACAAATGATAATCCAACAAACTAGAAACAGTCACTACTTTGCCCCAGGTCGTGGCTGAAGAATCCTTGGGGGGCGGCTTCAATGTTAATCAGTTATTTGACACCACACTTGAACAACAGAATAATGATATGCCGAGTAATTCTAAACAAAAACTACCTGTTTTATTTATAAGATACAACCACAATAACAATATATCAGATGAACTTTTACAAGACAGTACACAATGTCGTTTAAACACAAATGAAATTGTTTTAGCATCCACTACTGGTGTAGTAGGTGGGATTCCAACTACTATTATCCTAGATACAGGTGCAGCTGTGAGCGTTTTATCTTTTAATTTTTATAAAAAGATGTGTGAATTGGAACCTGTGCCTGAGTTTCCTGCCCAAAACTGTAAAATAACTACTGCACTAGGTAATAAGTCATGTAGGGTTACGAAGCAAGTTTTTGTAAACGTTAAAATAGGTAATGGAACCGTACAATGGCCATTCCTGGTTGTACAAAACCTTGTGACAAATTGCATATTAGGAATAGATATTATGAGCGAGAAGGACTGCATTATAGACTTCTCCAAAGGTAAATGTATTTTAAATGATAAAGGCAGTGTAATTATTATTGATTTGGACAGGAGAACTCTAAAGCATGACAAACACTGTACAGGGTACAAGGTACAGTTAGTACTTGACAAAGACATTCAAGACATGCAAACACACTCATCTGACAGAGAGCTAATGGACTTGAAAACATTGCTTGATCATAAGATAAGTGAAGCTACAGCTCTCAGTGTACATGAACGTATAAAACTACAGGAAGTGTTATCCAAATATTTACAAGTTTTTACCAAACGATTAGGTGTTATCAACACGTATGTGTACAAGATTGAAGTTAAGCCTCACAAGATCTTCTACCATAAGACATATAACGTACCGTTATCTCAACGACCTGCTGTGTGGCAAGAATTAAAACAAATGTTAGACTGGAAGGTCATTGAACCATCCACCTCACCTTATTGTAGTCCTCTACTTGTTGTCAAAAAATCAAATGGAGGCATTAGGTTAGTGTTAGACGCACGAGCTATTAATGAAATAATTTTACCGGTTCACACAAAACCTGAAAATTTAGAAGAGCAATTACAGAAATTTCTAGATGCAAAATATTTTTCCACAATAGATCTCGCTAATTCGTTTTGGCAGGTGGGTATCACTCCTGATTCTCGGAAATATACTGCATTTATGTTCGGGGGGCGAACCTATCAGTTTTGTGTTCTACCCTTCGGACTGAATGTCAGCTCTGGGGTATTCATTACAGCCCTGGATACCGTGCTTGGCGACGATTTAGTTGAGACAGTCACACACTATGTAGATGATATACTGATAGCTACACAATCCTGGAATGAACACGTTGACACACTTCAAAGAATTTTAGAAAAATTTGCACAAGCTGGAGTCACAGCCAACCTAAGAAAATCAAAATTTGGTTGCAGTGAGATAAAGTATTTAGGACATATCATTAATTCACAGGGCATACGTCCGGATCCCAGTAAATTAGATGCTATCAGAAACTTTCCTAGCCCTCGAACTAAAAAGCAGTTAAAATCATTCCTTGGGCTATGTTCATTTTTCAGACGTTTTTTGCCACAACCACTTTTGAACAGTAAACATCTGCTAAATCTACTCAGAAGGAATCAAGTTTGGATCTGGTCGGAACAGTGCCAGAATGACTTTAATACAATTAAACATGCTTTAGTGAATGCTAACATTTTGAGCCATCCAGATTTCAATTTAGATTTTTGTATGACTTGTGACGCTTCACGTACTGGCTTGGGCTGTTGCTTATTTCAAGTTGTAAAGAATAAAGAGGAGGAACAGATAAGAATTATTGGGTTTGCGAGTCGCACTCTAACTGAATGTGAGCGTACATACTCCACTACTGAGTTAGAAACACTTTCCATAGTATGGGCATTCAAGAAATTCAATTATTATTTATTTGGAAAACATACGGTAATTTACACCGATTACCAGGCCCTGACATTTTTGTTAACTTGTAAACTTGTACATCCTAGACTATCACGATGGGCAGTTACACTTCAGAACTACTCTTTTGAAATTAAGTACATAAGAGGTAAGGACAACACCATTGCAGACACTTTGTCTAGACTTCCACAAGGTATGAATGATACCAACAGTGACTTAGAAAATATAAATGACTACAGGATTCTCTTAATGCAAGACAAGCAGTATCACCAATAATATATTGATATGTGCAGAAACATGGCTGAATTACAAAAATCTGATCCTCACTGGTATAAGATAATAACATTACTGGTAGAAAAACACAACCATCCTTTGACTAAGTATTACAAGTTACACAATGATGTGTTATTTTACCGCCGACATCCAAATGCTACTAACTGGTGTGTATGCATTCCCAAAGAGTCTGAACGTAATCTAATTTGGCACACACACTTAGTTTGGGGTCATTATGGGACGAAAAAGTGTTTGGCAAAGCTCAGTACATACTGTTATTTTAGCAATATGAGAAGAAAAATTTACAGGGAACTAAAAACATGTGTCATATGTCAAAAATCAAAACCTCAGAATTTATCCACAAAAACAGATTTACATTCTATTTTACCTGGTAGACCCCTGGAAATTCTGTGTACTGACATTAGTGGACCGCATCCAGCAAGCTCTGGAGGCGTCAAATATATCTTAGCTTTTTACGATATATTTTCTAAACACGTAAAACTTTATGCTTTAAAATCCGCCACTGCAAATGCTATAATACGAAGATTCTCAAGTGATTACCTGACGCACGTGGGAAAACCTAAAGCAATTCTGTCAGATAATGCAGCATACTACTCTGGGTACAAATGGAGAAATTTCTTGAAGGACAATAACATTAAAAGTATATTTATTTCGAGGTTTAGTCCACAATGTAACGCGACTGAGAGACTTTTCCGAGAATTAAATCGATTCATGAGGACCTATATTTCATCAAAACATACTAATTGGGTGTCCTACCTAAGTCTTTTCGAAGACGTACACAATAACTTAAATATTTACGATACAAATTACACACCTAACGAGATCATGTTCAATTGCAAACAGAACGATCAGTGGATAGAACCATTACCTAAGTTGTCGGACAAGGAAATCACACCTGAACAGAAAATAAAAGAAGTATTGACTACGCTGACACATCACGCACAGATACGAAACAAACATCACAGAAACATAATAAAAAGAAAACAAAAATTCGAGGTAGGAATGCTTGTACTACTTCGTACTCATCATAAATCTGTTGCACTCAAACGACGCAACGCTAAGTGGCGTCTGCTATATGAAGGACCTTATATAATTGTTAACATACCGCACCCTGGTGCGTATCTGTTACAACATCGTAGAACTAACAAAATTATTGGGCTATACGCACACCGAGATCTTAGAGCATTTCATGCTGAATAATGTAAAAGTCATACCCATCAAAATATTGCTAAGCAACTCGAAAAACTCTGTTGCTACAACACAGATAATAAGTAGTATAGAAATTTTCATTTCAGCGTTCCAGAGTCGCAGTTGAAGACAGAACAACTTTTCTTTCAACGCCGCGGTTCCACCGAGAAGACTGAATATTAAAGTAAAATTTATGATTACGTAGCAGTGAATGATATATAAATTTTTCACGGAACATTTGTGACTGTAGGTACCACTGACTTGCTATGACACCTGACGAACCGACAGACGTCATCTGTGAAGCGATCTTTTACTTCGAGGAATAGATTAGACGCACATCTCTCAGCAAGAAAAGCATCTACCAGTAGTCAAGGCCACACAGACACACTACACACACGCACAAAACGCGAGGAATCGAACATTTTCTCTCTCTTACTATTTTGAATATTTATTGAGTAGTGAAAACGCCTGGTCTTGCCTACTGATGTAATGAATGTTGTGTCTAACCTATCTTAATTTCAGATGACATCACAAAAAACATCGATAATATCCCAGCAAAACCGCTAAAGAGGATGTAAATATCTGCAATTCATGTAATCAAATATGACACAATGTAATAACCTATAGCTATGTAATGATGATGTAAACATGTTTATGTGCAACTGTATTATGTTTATGCTAAGAAAATATGTGACGTGTGTATGTATTATTACTTATGTTTTTTTTAAACTGATGTATAATGTAACTGTTACTGTGTGAAAATTTGAACGATAACGAGTGCCAAAATGTGAAAAACTTTTTTTTAAAAAAAAAAAAAAGAATTGTGTAGTGAACCACTATTCACGGACATTAACGTACATTACTAAGTCTGCAACTACGCAGAAACCTATGTGAAAGAAACTGTTAATGACATTCATGATGCATCGTACCTTTGTTAACGCGATGAACGATTTCTTCGATGAGTAACCACGAACATTTAGGTGAGCTATATTTAAAAAAAAAAAACTGAATATGTGAAGTGCATAATTCGTGCATCGTCTAGCGACATTACTACAGTACCCAACTTCAAGATGTTAACTGGATTAAATGGACACAAAGTGCCTGTCCAGAAAACAACACGACGGGTGGAAGAATTTTGGTTGGAACTTCAGGGAATGAAATGTTCTCGAAATGTGACGGACACGCTTACCTGGACTGTCCAAAGATCGACGCCAGCTATGTGCCGTCCGAGGTTCTGCAACCAAGCTTCCACGGAATATCGAAAACGAACTGCATATGGACTAATTACTCGACGGGTCACGTCTGATCTGTAATAAACAATGCTTTTTGTCACAACGAACTGCATCACAACGACTATAATGGAAATAGGAAATGGACATGCTTATGTATCAATCACGTTGTTATACAACGATGTTACTGTGATCAAAAAAAAACTTTACCACGACGATACTAACCTGTAAAAAATTATTGTGCAGCAGATGAATATGAACTGTGATAACGACACCATGTGTATAGGTCAACGCACCTGAAAAATACGGACATTTTTCTTTGAAGCATTTCATTGCAATGCTATGTAACTAAGAACATTCAACAATCTAAAGTTGTATTGTATTATAACAAATTTTGTAATTTTAAAACTAAGTTACCTGTCATAGAATGTAGTCTTCATATGTAATCTTGGTGGAATATTTTCTTTGTGCAACGACTAAGAAATGCGCGCGCACACGAACAATATGAACTGCAATACTGTGCCGCGTGATCTAAATTTACGAAATAACGGCAGTGCCGTAGTTACACAGACGCTTCTGCGCATGCGCGCACTCTGTTTTGCCAACATAAGAACTTTTTCGGCGCACGCGCGTCATTCAAATTTTGTGTATAATATACAGTATAATGTAAGTCATGTAAATAGTTGTAGATAACTTAGATTTTCTTGTGCCTTTAGATGAATTGCTCGCCTGCAGGTGTGTCCTTTCGCCTCGCAATTCAGGGGGCAATATAAAGGCACATTTGCATGCCGAGCGTGAGTTTCCTCGGAAACGCGAGATATTAATTAAATAAATAATCAGTGACAAATAAATAAAGCCTATGGCACACAACTGCAGCGCTGTGTCGCTGATAAAACAAAAGTACATTTTCGTTAGTCGTATGTTTGATTAAAAAAAAAAAAAGAGCTCTCGTTGAAGTGGTGCGAGAAGCACGTATTTTAGTTTATTGTCTGGCACACCGCCATATTTCATGATATAGAAAATTACTGCGAGTTGCAACCATACTAGGCACTCGATTCTGTAAAGAATTTATATTTATAAAAGTAAGTAGGATTATGAACTGAAGGCTTATTCATTGAATATATCTGATTTAACTAACTGTGTAATTTTTTGTTTAGTAGACAATCACCTCTGTACGACGTTTTGGCATGGCTGGCAAATTATTGTAATATTGAGATTTAGTTTATGAGTCCGCACCTACCGCAGCAGTCTTTGGAATCGATTTAATTACGAAGTCCGATTATTTCAGTTTTATTTCACGGTCAACTACGAGTAACATTGCCTTTACGAAAAAGCCATTGTCAAGCATCTGATACCGAATAATCAAAACCTGACGACTCATAGGAGAGCCAATCAGACAGATAAAAATAATTAATATTTCATTTTATTTTATTTTATTTTATTTATTTTATAGTATCTCCGTTCCGATTCACTATTTCTTCTTTACTGCATCCCTCGCTCCCTCCCATTGACGAATTAACACTGAAATTGAGTCGCTATGGAATACTATGTGTTCTATAACTTCTCCTTCTAAATCGAGGAACGTTTCTACGGAAACGACAATATTTTCTTTTGGGAGGCGAGTATCCCCTTTCCGATGCACTATTCCATCTTTACTGCATCCCTCGCCCCTCATACTGACGAATTAACACGGAAGTGGTGTCGCTATGAAATACTATTGGTTCTATGACATCTCCTTCTAAATCGAGTAACGTTTCTATGGAAACGACAAGAGTTTCTTTTGGGAGGAGAGTATCTCCGTTCCGATTCACTATTCCTTCTTTACTGCATCCCTCGCTCCCTCCCATTGACGAATTAACACTGAAATTGAGTCGCTATGGAATACTATGTGTTCTATAACTTCTCCTTCTAAATCGAGGAACGTTTCTACGGAAACGACAATATTTTGTTTTGGGAGGCGAGTATCCCCTTTCCGATGCACTATTCCATCTTTACTGCATCCCTCGCCCCTCACACTGACGAATTAACACGGAAGTGGTGTCGCTATGAAATACTATTGGTTCTATGACATCTCCTCCTAAATCGAGTAACGTTTCTATGGAAACGACAAGAGTTTCTTTTGGGAGGAGAGTATCTCCGTTCTGATTCACTATTCCTTCTTTACTGCATCCCTCGCTCCATCCCATTGACGAATTAGGACTGAAATTGAGTCGCTATGGAATACTATGTGTTCTATAACTTCTCCTTCTAAATCGAGGAACGTTTCTACGGAAACGACAATATTTTGTTTTGGGAGGCGAGTATCCCCTTTCCGATGCACTATTCCATCTTTACTGCATCCCTCGCCCCTCACACTGACGAATTAACACGGAAGTGGTGTCGCTATGAAATACTATTGGTTCTATGACATCTCCTTCTAAATCGAGTAACGTTTCTATGGAAACGACAAGAGTTTCTTTTGGGAGGAGAGTATCTCCGTTCCGATTCACTATTCCTTCTTTACTGCATCCCACGCTCCCTCCCATTGACGAATTAACACTGAAATTGAGTCGCTGTGGAATACTATGTGTTCTATAACTTCTCCTTCTAAATCGTGGAACGTTTCTACGGAAACGACAATATTTTCTTTTGGGAGGCGAGTATCCCCTTTCCGATGCACTATTCCATCTTTACTGCATCCCTCGCCCCTCACACTGACGAATTAACACGGAAGTGGTGTCGCTATGAAATACTATTGGTTCTATGACATCTCCTTCTAAATCGAGTAACGTTTCTATGGAAACGACAAGAGTTTCTTTTGGGAGGAGAGTATCTCCGTTCCGATTCACTATTCCTTCTTTACTGCATCCCTCGCTCCCTCCCATTGACGAATTAACACTGAAATTGAGTCGCTATGGAATACTATGTGTTCTATAACTTCTCCTTCTAAATCGAGGAACGTTTCTACGGAAACGACAATATTTTGTTTTGGGAGGCGAGTATCCCCTTTCCGATGCACTATTCCATCTTTACTGCATCCCTCGCCCCTCACACTGACGAATTAACACGGAAGTGGTGTCGCTATGATATACTATTGGTTCTATGACATCTCCTTCTAAATGGAGTAACGTTTCTATGGAAACGACAAGAGTTTCTTTGGGAGGAGAGTATCTCCGTTCCGATTCACTATTCCTTCTTTACTGCATCCCTCGCTCCCTCCCATTGACGAATTAAGACTGAAATTGAGTCGCTATGGAATACTATGTGTTCTATAACTTCTCCTTCTAAATCGAGGAACGTTTCTACGGAAACGACAATATTTTCTTTTGGGAGGCGAGTATCCCCTTTCCGATGCACTATTCCATCTTTACTGCATCCCTCGCCCCTCACACTGACGAATTAACACGGAAGTGGTGTCGCTATGAAATACTATTGGTTCTATGACATCTCCTTCTAAATCGAGTAACGTTTCTATGGAAACGACAATATTTTCTTTTGGGAGGCGAGTATCCCCTATCCGATGCACTATTCCATCTTTACTGCATCCCTCGCCCCTCACACTGACGAATTAACACGGAAGTGGTGTCGCTATGAAATACTATTGGTTCTATGACATCTCCTTCTAAATGGAGTAACGTTTCTATGGAAACGACAAGAGTTTCTTTTGGGAGGAGAGTATCTCCGTTCCGATTCACTATTCCTTCTTTACTGCATCCCTTGCTCCCTCCCATTGACGAATTAAGACTGAAATTGAGTCGCTATGGAATACTATGTGTTCTATAACTTCTCCTTCTCAATCGAGGAACGTTTCTACTTAAAAGACAATATTTTGTTTTGGGAGGCGAGTATCCCCTTTCCGATGCACTATTCCATCTTTACTGCATCCCTCGCCCCTCACACTGACGAATTAACACGGAAGTGGTGTCGCTATGAAATACTATTTGTTCTATGACATCTCCTTCTAAATCGAGTAACGTTTCTATGGAAACGACAAGAGTTTCTTTTGGGAGGAGAGTATCTCCGTTCCGATCACTATTCCTTCTTTACTGCATCCCTCGCTCCCTCCCATTGACGAATTAACACTGAAATTGAGTCGCTATGGAATACTATGTGTTCTATAACTTCTCCTTCTAAATCGAGGGACGTTTCTACGGAAACGACAATATTTTCTTTTGGGAGGCGAGAATCCCCTTTCCGATGCACTATTCCATCTTTACTGCATCCCTCGCTCCTTCCCATTGACGAATTAACACTGAAATTGAGTCGCTATGGAATACTATGTGTTCTATAACTTCTCCTTCTAAATCGAGGAACGTTTCTACGGAAACGACCATATTTTCTTTTGGGAGGCGAGTATCCCCTTTCCGATGCACTATTCCATCTATACTGCATCCCTCGCCCCTCACACTGACGAATTAACACGGAAGTGGTGTCGCTATGAAATACTATTGGTTCTATGACATCTCCTTCTAAATCGAGTAACGTTTCTATGGAAACGACAAGAGTTTCTTTTGGGAGGAGAGTATCTCCGTTCCGATGCACTATTCCATCTTTACTGCATCCCTCGCTCCCTCCCATTGACGAATTAACACTGAAATTGTGTCGCTATGGAATACTATGTGTTCTATAACTTCTCCTTCTAAATCGAGGAACGTTTCTACGGAAACGATCATATTTTCTTTTGGGAGGCGAGTATCCCCTTTCCGATGCACTATTCCATCTTTACTACATCCCTCGCCCCTCACACTGACGAATTAACACGGAAGTGGTGTCGCTATGAAATACTATTGGTTCTATGACATCTCCTTCTAAATCGAGTAACGTTTCTATGGAAGCGACAAGAGTTTCTTTTGGGAGGAGAGTATCTCCGATCCGATGCACTATTCCATCTTTACTGCATCCCTCGCTCCCTCCCATTGACGAATTAACACTGAAATTGATTCGCTATGGAATACTATGTGTTCTATAACTTTTCCTTCTAAATCGAGGAACGTTTCTACGGAAACGACCATATTTTCTTTTGGGAGGCGAGTATCCCCTTTCCGATGCACTATTCCATCTATACTGCATCCCTCGCCCCTCACACTGACGAATTAACACGGAAGTGGTGTCGCTATGAAATACTATTGGTTCTATGACATCTCCTTCTAAATCGAGAAACGTTTCTGTGGAAACGACAAGAGTTTCTTTTGGGAGGAGAGTATCTCCGTTCCGATTCACAATTCCTTCTTTACTGCATCCCTCGCTCCCTCCAATTGACGAATTAACACTGAAATTGAGTCGCTATGGAATACTATGTGTTCTATAACTTCTCCTTCTAAATCGAGGAACGTTTCTACGGAAACGACAATATATTCTTTTGGGAGGCGAGTATCCCCTTTCCGATGCACTATTCCATCTTTACTGCATCCCTCGCCCCCCACACTGACGAATTAACACGGAAGTGGTGTCGCTATGAAATACTATTGGTTCTATGACATCTCCTTTTAAATCGACTAACGTTTCTATGGAAACGACAAGAGTTTCTTTTGGGAGGAGAGTATCTCCGTTCCGATTCACTATTCCTTCTTTACTGCATCCCTCGCTCCCTCCCATTGACGAATTAACACTGAAATTGAGTCGCTATGGAATACTATGTGTTGTATAACTTCTCCTTCTAAATCGAGGAACGTTTCTACGGAAACGACAATATTTTCTTTTGGGAGGCGAGTATCCCCTATCCGATGCACTATTCCATCTTTACTGCATCCCTCGCCCCTCACACTGACGAATTAACACGGAAGTGGTGTCGCTATGAAATACTATTGGTTCTATGACATCTCCTTCTAAATCGAGTAACGTTTCTATGGAAACGACAAGAGTTTCTTTTGGGAGGAGAATATCTCCGTTCCGATTCATTATTCCTTCTTTACTGCATCCCTCGCTCATTCCCATTGACGAATTAACACTGAAATTGTGTCGCTATGGAATACTATGTGTTCTATAACTTCTCCTTCTAAATCGAGCAACGTTTCTACGGAAACGACAATATTTTCTTTTGGGAGGCGAGTATCCCCTTTCCGATGCACTATTCCATCTTTACTGCATCCCTCGCCCCTCACACTGACGAATTAACACGGAAGTGGTGTCGCTATGAAATACTATTGGTTCTATGAAATCTCCTTCTAGATCGAGTAACGTTTCTATGGAAACGACAAGAGTTTCTTTTGGGAGGAGAGTATCTCCGTTCCGATTCACTATTCCTTCTTTACTGCATCCCTCGCTCCCTCCCATTGACGAATTAACACTGAAATTGAGTCGCTATGGAATACTATGTGTTCTATAACTTCTCCTTCTAAATCGAGGAACGTTTCTACGGAAACGACAATATTTTCTTTTGGGAGCGAGTATCCCCTTTCCGATGTACTATTCCATCTTTACTGCATCCCTAGCCCCTCACACTGACGAATTAACACGGATGTGGTGACGCTATGAAATTCTATTGGTTCCATGACTTCTCCTTCTAAATCAAGTAACGTTTCTATGGAAACGACAAGAGTTTCTTTTGGGAGGAGAGTATCTCCGTTCCGATTCACTATTCCTTCTTTACTGCATCCCTCGCTCCCTCCCATTGACGAATTAACACTGAAATTGAGTCGCTGTGGAATACTATGTGTTCTATAACTTCTCCTTCTAAATCGAGGAACGTTTCTACGGAAACGACAATGTTTTCTTTTGGGAGGCGAGTATCCCCTTTCCGATGCACTATTCCATCTTTACTGCATCCCTCGCCCCTCACACTGACGAATTAACACGGAAGTGGTGTCGCTATGAAATACTATTTGTTCTATGACATCTCCTTCTAAATCGAGTAACGTTTCTATGGAAACGACACGAGTTTCTTTTGGGAGGAGAGTATCTCCGTTCCGATTCACTTTTCCTTCTTTACTGCATCCCTCGTTCCCTCCCATTGACGAATTAACACTGAAATTGAGTCGCTATGGAATACTATGTGTTCTATAACTTCTCCTTCTAAATCGAGGAACGTTTCTACGGAAACGACAATATTTTCTTTTGGGAGGCGAGTATCCCCTTTCCGATGCACTATTCCATCTTTACTGCATCCCTCGCCAATCACACTGACGAATTAACACGGAAGTGGTGTCGCTATGAAATACTATTGGTTCTATGACATCTCCTTCTAAATCGAGTAACGTTTCTATGGAAACGACAAGAGTTTCTTTTGGGAGGAGAGTATCTCCGTTCCGATTCACTATTCCTTCTTTACTGCATCCCTCGCTCCCTCCCATTGACGAATTAGGACTGAAATTGAGTCGCTATGGAATACTATGTGTTCTATAACTTCTCCTTCTAAATCGAGGAACGTTTCTACGGAAACGACAATATTTTGTTTTGGGAGGCGAGTATCCCCTTTCCGATGCACTATTCCATCTTTACTGCATCCCTCGCCCCTCACACTGACGAATTAACACGGAAGTGGTGTCGCTATGAAATACTATTGGTTCTATGACATCTCCTTCTAAATCGAGTAACGTTTCTATGGAAACGACAAGAGTTTCTTTTGGGAGGAGAGTATCTCCGTTCCGATTCACTATTCCTTCTTTACTGCATCCCACGCTCCCTCCCATTGACGAATTAACACTGAAATTGAGTCGCTGTGGAATACTATGTGTTCTATAACTTCTCCTTCTAAATCGTGGAACGTTTCTACGGAAACGACAATATTTTCTTTTGGGAGGCGAGTATCCCCTTTCCGATGCACTATTCCATCTTTACTGCATCCCTCGCCCCTCACACTGACGAATTAACACGGAAGTGGTGTCGCTATGAAATACTATTGGTTCTATGACATCTCCTTCTAAATCGAGTAACGTTTCTATGGAAACGACAAGAGTTTCTTTTGGGAGGAGAGTATCTCCGTTCCGATTCACTATTCCTTCTTTACTGCATCCCTCGCTCCCTCCCATTGACGAATTAACACTGAAATTGAGTCGCTATGGAATACTATGTGTTCTATAACTTCTCCTTCTAAATCGAGGAACGTTTCTACGGAAACGACAATATTTTGTTTTGGGAGGCGAGTATCCCCTTTCCGATGCACTATTCCATCTTTACTGCATCCCTCGCCCCTCACACTGACGAATTAACACGGAAGTGGTGTCGCTATGATATACTATTGGTTCTATGACATCTCCTTCTAAATGGAGTAACGTTTCTATGGAAACGACAAGAGTTTCTTTGGGAGGAGAGTATCTCCGTTCCGATTCACTATTCCTTCTTTACTGCATCCCTCGCTCCCTCCCATTGACGAATTAAGACTGAAATTGAGTCGCTATGGAATACTATGTGTTCTATAACTTCTCCTTCTAAATCGAGGAACGTTTCTACGGAAACGACAATATTTTCTTTTGGGAGGCGAGTATCCCCTTTCCGATGCACTATTCCATCTTTACTGCATCCCTCGCCCCTCACACTGACGAATTAACACGGAAGTGGTGTCGCTATGAAATACTATTGGTTCTATGACATCTCCTTCTAAATCGAGTAACGTTTCTATGGAAACGACAATATTTTCTTTTGGGAGGCGAGTATCCCCTATCCGATGCACTATTCCATCTTTACTGCATCCCTCGCCCCTCACACTGACGAATTAACACGGAAGTGGTGTCGCTATGAAATACTATTGGTTCTATGACATCTCCTTCTAAATGGAGTAACGTTTCTATGGAAACGACAAGAGTTTCTTTTGGGAGGAGAGTATCTCCGTTCCGATTCACTATTCCTTCTTTACTGCATCCCTTGCTCCCTCCCATTGACGAATTAAGACTGAAATTGAGTCGCTATGGAATACTATGTGTTCTATAACTTCTCCTTCTCAATCGAGGAACGTTTCTACTTAAAAGACAATATTTTGTTTTGGGAGGCGAGTATCCCCTTTCCGATGCACTATTCCATCTTTACTGCATCCCTCGCCCCTCACACTGACGAATTAACACGGAAGTGGTGTCGCTATGAAATACTATTTGTTCTATGACATCTCCTTCTAAATCGAGTAACGTTTCTATGGAAACGACAAGAGTTTCTTTTGGGAGGAGAGTATCTCCGTTCCGATCACTATTCCTTCTTTACTGCATCCCTCGCTCCCTCCCATTGACGAATTAACACTGAAATTGAGTCGCTATGGAATACTATGTGTTCTATAACTTCTCCTTCTAAATCGAGGGACGTTTCTACGGAAACGACAATATTTTCTTTTGGGAGGCGAGAATCCCCTTTCCGATGCACTATTCCATCTTTACTGCATCCCTCGCTCCTTCCCATTGACGAATTAACACTGAAATTGAGTCGCTATGGAATACTATGTGTTCTATAACTTCTCCTTCTAAATCGAGGAACGTTTCTACGGAAACGACCATATTTTCTTTTGGGAGGCGAGTATCCCCTTTCCGATGCACTATTCCATCTATACTGCATCCCTCGCCCCTCACACTGACGAATTAACACGGAAGTGGTGTCGCTATGAAATACTATTGGTTCTATGACATCTCCTTCTAAATCGAGTAACGTTTCTATGGAAACGACAAGAGTTTCTTTTGGGAGGAGAGTATCTCCGTTCCGATGCACTATTCCATCTTTACTGCATCCCTCGCTCCCTCCCATTGACGAATTAACACTGAAATTGTGTCGCTATGGAATACTATGTGTTCTATAACTTCTCCTTCTAAATCGAGGAACGTTTCTACGGAAACGATCATATTTTCTTTTGGGAGGCGAGTATCCCCTTTCCGATGCACTATTCCATCTTTACTACATCCCTCGCCCCTCACACTGACGAATTAACACGGAAGTGGTGTCGCTATGAAATACTATTGGTTCTATGACATCTCCTTCTAAATCGAGTAACGTTTCTATGGAAGCGACAAGAGTTTCTTTTGGGAGGAGAGTATCTCCGATCCGATGCACTATTCCATCTTTACTGCATCCCTCGCTCCCTCCCATTGACGAATTAACACTGAAATTGATTCGCTATGGAATACTATGTGTTCTATAACTTTTCCTTCTAAATCGAGGAACGTTTCTACGGAAACGACCATATTTTCTTTTGGGAGGCGAGTATCCCCTTTCCGATGCACTATTCCATCTATACTGCATCCCTCGCCCCTCACACTGACGAATTAACACGGAAGTGGTGTCGCTATGAAATACTATTGGTTCTATGACATCTCCTTCTAAATCGAGAAACGTTTCTGTGGAAACGACAAGAGTTTCTTTTGGGAGGAGAGTATCTCCGTTCCGATTCACAATTCCTTCTTTACTGCATCCCTCGCTCCCTCCAATTGACGAATTAACACTGAAATTGAGTCGCTATGGAATACTATGTGTTCTATAACTTCTCCTTCTAAATCGAGGAACGTTTCTACGGAAACGACAATATATTCTTTTGGGAGGCGAGTATCCCCTTTCCGATGCACTATTCCATCTTTACTGCATCCCTCGCCCCCCACACTGACGAATTAACACGGAAGTGGTGTCGCTATGAAATACTATTGGTTCTATGACATCTCCTTTTAAATCGACTAACGTTTCTATGGAAACGACAAGAGTTTCTTTTGGGAGGAGAGTATCTCCGTTCCGATTCACTATTCCTTCTTTACTGCATCCCTCGCTCCCTCCCATTGACGAATTAACACTGAAATTGAGTCGCTATGGAATACTATGTGTTGTATAACTTCTCCTTCTAAATCGAGGAACGTTTCTACGGAAACGACAATATTTTCTTTTGGGAGGCGAGTATCCCCTATCCGATGCACTATTCCATCTTTACTGCATCCCTCGCCCCTCACACTGACGAATTAACACGGAAGTGGTGTCGCTATGAAATACTATTGGTTCTATGACATCTCCTTCTAAATCGAGTAACGTTTCTATGGAAACGACAAGAGTTTCTTTTGGGAGGAGAATATCTCCGTTCCGATTCATTATTCCTTCTTTACTGCATCCCTCGCTCATTCCCATTGACGAATTAACACTGAAATTGTGTCGCTATGGAATACTATGTGTTCTATAACTTCTCCTTCTAAATCGAGCAACGTTTCTACGGAAACGACAATATTTTCTTTTGGGAGGCGAGTATCCCCTTTCCGATGCACTATTCCATCTTTACTGCATCCCTCGCCCCTCACACTGACGAATTAACACGGAAGTGGTGTCGCTATGAAATACTATTGGTTCTATGAAATCTCCTTCTAGATCGAGTAACGTTTCTATGGAAACGACAAGAGTTTCTTTTGGGAGGAGAGTATCTCCGTTCCGATTCACTATTCCTTCTTTACTGCATCCCTCGCTCCCTCCCATTGACGAATTAACACTGAAATTGAGTCGCTATGGAATACTATGTGTTCTATAACTTCTCCTTCTAAATCGAGGAACGTTTCTACGGAAACGACAATATTTTCTTTTGGGAGCGAGTATCCCCTTTCCGATGTACTATTCCATCTTTACTGCATCCCTAGCCCCTCACACTGACGAATTAACACGGATGTGGTGACGCTATGAAATTCTATTGGTTCCATGACTTCTCCTTCTAAATCAAGTAACGTTTCTATGGAAACGACAAGAGTTTCTTTTGGGAGGAGAGTATCTCCGTTCCGATTCACTATTCCTTCTTTACTGCATCCCTCGCTCCCTCCCATTGACGAATTAACACTGAAATTGAGTCGCTGTGGAATACTATGTGTTCTATAACTTCTCCTTCTAAATCGAGGAACGTTTCTACGGAAACGACAATGTTTTCTTTTGGGAGGCGAGTATCCCCTTTCCGATGCACTATTCCATCTTTACTGCATCCCTCGCCCCTCACACTGACGAATTAACACGGAAGTGGTGTCGCTATGAAATACTATTTGTTCTATGACATCTCCTTCTAAATCGAGTAACGTTTCTATGGAAACGACACGAGTTTCTTTTGGGAGGAGAGTATCTCCGTTCCGATTCACTTTTCCTTCTTTACTGCATCCCTCGTTCCCTCCCATTGACGAATTAACACTGAAATTGAGTCGCTATGGAATACTATGTGTTCTATAACTTCTCCTTCTAAATCGAGGAACGTTTCTACGGAAACGACAATATTTTCTTTTGGGAGGCGAGTATCCCCTTTCCGATGCACTATTCCATCTTTACTGCATCCCTCGCCAATCACACTGACGAATTAACACGGAAGTGGTGTCGCTATGAAATACTATTGGTTCTATGACATCTCCTTCGAAATCGAGTAACGTTTCTATGGAAACGACAAGAGTTTCTTTTGGGAGGAGATTATCTCCGTTTCGATTCACTATTCCTTCTTTACTGCCTCCCTCGCTCCTTCCGATTGACGAATTAACACTGAAATTGAGTCGCTATGGAATACTATGTGTTCTATAACTTCTCCTTCTTAATCGAGGAACGTTTCTACGGAAACGACAATATTATCTTTTGGGAGGCGAGTATCCCCTTTCCGATGCACTATTCCATATTTACTGCATCCCTCGCCCCTCACACTGACGAATTAACACGGAAGTGGTGTCGCTATGAAATACTATTGGGTCTATGACTTCTCCCTCTAAACCGAGTAACGTTTCTATGGAAACGACAAGAGTTTCTTTTGGGAGGAGAGTATCTCCGTTCCGATTCACTATTCCTTCTTTACTGCATCCCTCGCTCCCTCCAATTGACGAATTAACACTGAAATTGAGTCGCTATGGAACACTATGTGTTCTATAACTTCTCCTTCTAAATCGAGGAACGTTTCTACGGAAACGACAATATTTTCTTTTGGGAGGCGAGTATCCCCTTTCCGATGCACTATTCCATCTTTACTGCATCCCTCGCCCCTCACACTGACGAATTAACACGGAAGTGGTGTCGCTATGAAATACTATTGGTTCGATGACTTCTCCTTCTAAATCGAGTAACGTTTCTATGGAAACGACAAGAGTTTCTTTTGGGAGGAGAGTATCTCCGTTCCGATTCGCTATTCCTTCTTTACTGCATCCCTCGCTCCCTCCCATTGACGAATTAACACTGAAATTGAGTCGCTATGGAATACTATGTGTTCTATATCTTCTCCTTCCAAATCTAGGAACGTTTCTACGGAAACGACAATATTTTGTTTTGGGAGGCGAGTATCCCCTTTCCGATGTACTATTCCATCTTTACTGCATCCCTCGCCCCTCACACTGACGAATTAACAAGGAAGTGGTGTCGCTATGAAATACTATTGGTTCTATGACATCTCCTTCTAAATCGAGTAACGTTTCTATGGAAACGACAAGAGTTTCTTTTGGGAGGAGAGTTTCTCCGTTCCGATTCACTATTCCTTCTTTACTGCATCCCTCGCTCCCTCCCATTGACGAATTAACACTGAAATTGAGTCGCTATGGAATACTATGTGTTCTATAACTTCTCCTTCTACATCGAGGAACGTTTCTACGGAAACGACAATATTTTCTTTTGGGAGGCGAGTATCCCCTTTCCGATGCACTATTCCATCTTTACTGCATCCCTCGCCCCTCACACTGACGAATTAACACGGAAGTGGTGTCGCTATGAAATACTATTGGTTCGATGACTTCTCCTTCTAAATCGAGTAACGTTTCTATGGAAACGACAAGAGTTTCTTTTGGGAGGAGAGTATCTCCATTCCGATTCACTATTCCTTCTTTACTGCATCCCTCGCTCCCTCCCATTGACGAATTAACACTGAAATTGAGTCGCTATGGAATACTATGTGTTCTATAACTTCTCCTTCTAAATCTAGGAACGTTTCTACGGAAACGACAATATTTTCTTTTGGGAGGCGAGTATCCCCTTTCCGATGTACTATTCCATCTTTACTGCTTCCCTCGCCCCTCACACTGACGAATTAACAGGGAAGTGGTGTCGCTATGAAATACTATTGGTTCTATGACATCTCCTTCTAAATCGAGTAACGTTTCTATGGAAACGACAAGAGTTTCTTTTGGGAGGAGAGTATCTCCGTTCCGATTCACTATTCCTTCTTTACTGCATCCCTCGCTCCCTCCCATTGACGAATTAACACTGAAATTTAGTCGCTATGGAATACTATGTGTTCTATAACTTCTCCTTCTAAATCGAGGAACGTTTCTACGGAAACAACAATATTTTCTTTTGGGAGGCGAGTATCGCCTTTCCGATGCACTATTCCATCTTTACTGCATCCCTCGCCCCTCACACTGACGAATTAACACGGAAGTGGTGTCGCTATGAAATACTATTGGTTCGATGACTTCTCCTTCTAAATCGAGTAACGTTTCTATGGAAACGACAAGAGTTTCTTTTGGGAGGAGAGTATCTCCGTTCCGATTCACTATTCCTTCTTTACTGCATCCCTCGCTCCCTCCCTTTGACGAATTAACACTGAAATTGAGTCGCTATGGAATACTATGTTTTCTATAACTTCTCCTTCTAAATCGAGGAACGTTTCTACGGAAACGACAATATTTTCTTTTGGGAGGCGAGTATCCCCTTTCCGATGCACTATTCCATCTTTACTGCATCCCTCGCCCCTCACACTGACGAATTAACACGGAAGTGGTGTCGCTTTGAAATACTATTGGTTCTATGACTTCTCCTTCTAAATCGAGTAACGTTTCTATGGAAACGACAAGAGTTTCTTTTGGGAGGAGAGTATCTCCGTTCCGATTCACTATTCCTTCTTTACTGCATCCCTCGCTCCCTCCCATTGACGAATTAACACTGAAATTGAGTCGCTATGGAATACTATGTGTTCTATAACTTCTCCTTCTAAATCGAGGAACGTTTCTACGGAAACGACAATATTTTCTTTTGGGAGGCGAGTATCCCCTTTCCGATGCACTATTCCATCTTTACTGCATCCCTCGCCCCTCACACTGACGAATTAACACGGAAGTGTTGACGCTATGAAATACTATTGGTTCTATGACTTCTCCTTCTATATCGAGTAACGTTTCTATGGAAACGACAAGAGTTTCTTTTGGGAGGAGAGTTTCTCCGTTCCGATTCACTATTCCTTCTTTACTGCATCCCTCGCTCCCTCCCATTGACGAATTAACACTGAAATTGAGTCGCTATGGAATACTATGTGTTCTATAACTTCTCCTTCTAAATCGAGGAACGTTTCTACGGAAACGACAATATTTTGTTTTGGGAGGCGAGTAACCCCTTTCCGATGCACTATTCCATCTTTACTGCATCCCGCGTCCCTCACACTGACGAATTAACACGGAAGTGGTGTCGCTATGAAATACTATTCTTTCTATGACATCTCCTTCTAAATCGAGTAACGTTTCTATGGAAACGACAAGAGTTTCTTTTGGGAGGAGAGTATCTCCGTTCCGATTCACTATTCCTTCTTTACTGCATCCCTCGCTCCTTCCCATTGACGAATTAACACTGAAATTGAATCGCTATGGAATACTATGTGTTCTATAACTTCTCCTTCTAAATCGAGGAACGTTTCTACGGAAACGACAATATTTTCTTTTGGGAGGCGAGTATCCCCTTTCCGATGCACTATTCCATCTTTACTGCATCCCTCGCCGCTCACACTGACGAATTAACACGGAAGTGGGTTCGCTATGAAATACTATTGGTTCTATGACATCTCCTTCTAAATCGAGTAACGTTTCTATGGAAACGACAAGAGTTTCTTTTGGGAGGAGAGCGTCTCCGTTCCGATTCACTATTCCTTCTTTACTGCCTCCCTCGCTCCCTCCCATTGACGAATTAACACTGAAATTGAGTCGCTATGGAATACTATGTGTTCTATAACTTCTCCTTCTAAATCGAGGAACGTTTCTACGGAAACGACAATATTTTCTTTTGGGAGGCGAGTATCCCCTTTCCGATGCACTATTCCATCTTTACTGCATCCCTCGCCCCTCACACTGAAGAATTAACACGGAAGTGGTGTCGCTATGAAATACTATTGGGTCTATGACTTCTCCTTCTAAATCGAGTGACGTTTCTATGGAAACGACAAGAGTTTCTTTTGGGAGGAGAGTATCTCCGTTCCGATTCACTATTCCTTCTTTACTGCATCCCTCGCTCCCTCCCATTGACGAATTAACACTGAAATTGAGTCGCTATGGAATACTATGTGTTCTATAACTTCTCCTTCTAAATCGGGGAACGTTTCTACGGAAACGACAATATTTTCTTTTGGGAGGCGAGTATCCCCTTTCCGATGCACTATTCCATCTTTACTGCATCCCTCGCCCCTCACACTGACGAATTAACACGGAAGTGGTGTCGTTATGAAATACTATTGGTTCTATGACATCTCCTTCTAAATCGAGTAACGTATCTATGGAAACGACAAGAGTTTCTTTTGGGAGGAGAGTATTTCCGTTCCAATTCACTATTCCTTCTTTACTGCATCCCTCGCTCCCTCCCATTGACGAATTAACACTGAAATTGAGTCGCTATGGAATACTATGTGTTCTATAACTTCTCCTTCTAAATCGAGGAAAGTTTCTACGGAAACGACAATATTTTCTTTTGGGAGGCGAGTATCCCCTTTCCGATGCACTATTCCATCTTTACTGCATCCCTCGCCGCTCACACTGACGAATTAACACGGAAGTGGTGTCGCTATGAAATACTATTGGGTCTATGACTTCTCCTTCTAAATCGAGTAACGTTTCTATGGAAACGACAAGAGTTTCTTTTGGGAGGAGAGTATCTCCGTTCCGATTCTCTATACCTTCTTTACTGCATCCCTCGCTCCCTCCCATTGACGAATTAACACTGAAATTGAGTCGCTATGGAATACTATGTGTTCTATAACTTCTCCTTCTAAATCGAAGAACGTTTCTACGGAAACGACAATATTATCTTTTGGGAGGCGAGTATCCCCTTTCCGATGCACTATTCCATCTTTACTGCATCCCTCGCCCCTCACATTGACGAATTAACACGGAAGTGGTGTCGTTATGAAATACTATTGGTTCTATGACATCTCCTTCTAAATCGAGTAACGTATCTATGGAAACGACAAGAGTTTCTTTTGGGAGGAGAGTATTTCCGTTCCGATTCACTATTCCTTCTTTACTGCATCCCTCGCTCCCTCCCATTGACGAATTAACACTGAAATTGAGTCGCTATGGAATACTATGTGTTCTATAACTTCTCCTTCTAAATCGAGGAACGTTTCTACTTAAACGACATTATTTTCTTTTGGGAGGCGATTATCGCCTTTCCGATGCACTATTCCATCTTTACTGCATCCCTCGCCCCTCACACTGACGAATTAACACGGAAGTGGTGTCGCTATGAAATACTATTGGTTCGATGACTTCTCCTTCTAAATCGAGTAACGTTTCTATGGAAACGACAAGAGTTTCTTTTGGGAGGAGAGTATCTCCGTTCCGATTCACTATTCCTTCTTTACTGCATCCCTCGCTCCCTCCCATTGACGAATTAACACTGAAATTGAGTCGCTATGGAATACTATGTGTTCTATAACTTCTCCTTCTAAATCGAGGAACGTTTCTACGGAAACGACAATATTTTCTTTTGGGAGGCGAGTATCCCCTTTCCGATGCACTATTCCATCTTTACTGCATCCCTCGCCCCTCACACTGACGAATTAACACGGAAGTGGTGTCGCTATGAAATACTATTGGTTCTATGACATCTCCTTCTAAATCGAGTAACGTTTCTATGGAAACGACAAGAGTTTCTTTTGGGAGGAGAGTATCTCCGTTCCGATTCACTATTCCTTCTTTACTGCGTCCCTCGCTCCCTCCCATTGACGAATTAACACTGAAATTGAGTCGCTATGGAATACTATGTGTTCTATATCTTCTCCTTCTAAATCGAGGAACGTTTCTACGGAAACGACAATATTTTCTTTTGGGAGGCGAGTATCCCCTTTCCGATCCACTATTCCATCTTTACTGCATCCCTCGCCCCTCACTCTGACGAATTACACGGAAGTGGTGTCGCTATGAAATACTATTGGTTCTATGACTTCTCCTTCTAAATCGAGTAACGTTTATATGGAAACGACAAGAGTTTCTTTTGGGAGGAGAGTATCTCCGTTCCGATTCACTATTCCTTCTTTACTGCATCCCTCGCTCCCTCCCATTGACGAATTAACACTGAAATTGAGTCGCTATGGAATACTATGTGTTCTATAACTTCTCCTTCTAAATCGAGGAACGTTTCTACGGAAACGACAATATTTTCTTTTGGGAGGCGAGTATCCCCTTTCCGATGCACTATTCCATCTTTACTGCATCCCTCGCCCCTCACACTGACGAATTAACACGGAAGTGGTGTCGCTATGAAATACTATTGGTTCTATGACTTCTCCTTCTAAATCGAGTAACGTTTCTATGGAAACGACAAGAGTTTCTTTTGGGAGGAGAGTATCTCCGTTCCGATTCACTATTCCTTCTTTACTGCATCCCTCGCTCCCTCCCATTGACGAATTAACACTGAAATTGAGTCGCTATGGAATACTATGTGTTCTATAACTTCTCCTTCTAAATCGAGGAACGTTTCTACGGAAACGACAATATTTTCTTTTGGGAGGCGAGTATCCCCTTTCCGATGCACTGTTGCGTCTTTACTGCATCCCTCGCCCTCACACTGACGAATTAACACGGAAGTGATGTCGCTATGAAATACTATTGGTTCTATGACATCTCTTTCTAAATCGAGTAACGTTTCTATGGAAACGGCAAGTGTTTCTTTTGGGAGGAGAGTATCTCCGTTCCGATTCACTATTCCTTCTTTACTGCATCCCTCGCTCCCTCCCATTGACGAATTAACACTGAAATTGAGTCGCTATGGAATACTATGTGTTCTATAACTTCTCCTTCTAAATCGAGGAACGTTTCTACGGAAACAAAAATGTTTTCTTTTGGGAGGCGAGTATCCCCTTTCCGATGCACTGTTGCATCCTTACTGCATCCCTCGCCCCTCACACTGACGAATTAACACGGAAGAGGTGTCGCTATGAAATACTATTGGTTCTATGACATCTCTTTCTAAATCGAGTAACGTTTCTATGGAAACGGCAAGTGTTTCTTTTGGGAGGAGAGTATCTCCGTTCCGATTCACTATTCCTTCTTTACTGCATCCCTCGCTCCCTCCCATTGACGAATTAACACTGAAATTGAGTCGCTATGGAATACTATGTGTTCTATAACTTCTCCTTCTAAATCGAGGAACGTTTCTACGGAAACGACAATATTTTCTTTTGGGAGGCGAGTATCCCCTTTCCGATGCACTGTTGCATCTTTACTGCATCCCTCGCCCCTCACACTGACGAATTAACACGGAAGTGGTGTCGCTATGAAATACTATTGGTTCTATGACATCTCTTTCTAAATCGAGTAACGTTTCTATGGAAACGGCAAGAGTTTCTTTTGGGAGGAGAGTATCTCCGTTCCGATTCACTATTCCTTCTTTACTGCATCCCTCGCTCCCTCCCATTGACGAATTAACACTGAAATTGAGTCGCTATGGAATACTATGTGTTCCATAACTTCTCCTTCTAAATCGAGGAACATTTCTACGGAAACGACAATATTTTCTTTTGGGAGGCGAGTATCCCCTTTCCGATGCACTATTCCATCTTTACTGCATCCCTCGCCCCTCACACTGACGAATTAACACGGAAGTGATGTCGCTATGAAATACTATTGGGTCTATGACTTCTCCTTCTAAATCGAGTAACGTTTCTATGGAAACGACAAGAGTTACTTTTGGGAGGAGAGTATCTCCGTTCCGATTCACTATTCCTTCTTTACTGCATCCCTCGCTCCTTCCCATTGACGAATTAACACTGAAATTGAGTCGCTATGGAATACTACGTGTTCTATAACTTCTCCTTCTAAATCGAGGAACGTTTCTACGGAAACGACAATACTTTCTTTTGGGAGGCGAGTATCCCCTTTCCGATGTACTATTCCATCTTTACTGCATCCCTCGTCCCTCACACTGACGAATTAACACGGAAGTGGTGTCGCTATGAAATACTATTGGTTCTATGACATCTCCTTCAAAATCGAGTAACGGTTCTATGGAAACGACAAGAGTTACTTTTGGGAGGAGAGTACCTCCGTTCCGATTCACTATTCCTTCTTTACTGCATCCCTCGCTCCCTCCCATTGACGAATTAACACTGAAATTGAGTCGCTATGGAATACTATGTGTTCTATAACTTCTCCTTCTAAATCGAGGAACGTTTCTACGGAAACGACAATATTTTCTTTTGGGAGGCGAGTATCCCCTTTACGATGCACTATTCCATCTTTACTGCACCCCTCGTTCCTCACACTGACGAATTAACACGGAAGTGGTGTCGCTATTAAATACTATTGGTTCTATGACTTCTCCTTCTAAATCGAGTAACGTTTCTATGGAAACGACAAGAGTTTCTTTTGGGAGGAGAGTATCTCCGTTCCGATTCACTATTCATTCTTTACAGCAGCCCCCGCTCCCTCCCATTGACGAATTAACACTGAAATTGAGTCGCTATGGAATACTATGTGTTCTATAACTTCTCCTTCTAAATCGAGGAACGTTTCTACGGAAACGACAATATTTTCTTTTGGGAGGCGAGTATCCCCTTTCCGATGCACTATTCCATCTTTACTGCATCCCTCGCCCCTCACACTGACGAATTAACACGGAAGTGGTGTCGCTGTGAAATACTATTGGTTATATGAAATCTCCTTCTAAATCGAGTAACGTTTCTATGGAAACGACAAGAGTTTCTTTTGGGAGGAGAGTATCGCCGTTCCGACTCACTATTCCTTCTTTACTGCATCCCTCGCTCCCTCCCACTGTCGAATTAACACTGAAATTGAGTCGCTATGGAATACTATGTGTTCTATAACTTCTCCTTCTAAATCGAGGAACGTTTCTACGGAAACGGCAATATTTTCTTTTGGGAGGCGAGTATCGCCTTTCCGATGCACTATTCCATCTTTACTGCATCCCTCGCCCCTCACACTGACAAATTAACACGGAAGTGGTGTCGCTATGAAATACTATTGGTTCGATGACTTCTCCTTCTAAATCGAGTAACGTTTCTATGGAAACGACAAGAGTTTCTTTTGGGAGGAGAGTAACTCCGTTCCGATTCACTATTCCTTCTTTACTGCATCCCTCGCTCCCTCCCATTGACGAATTAACACTGAAATTGAGTCGCTATGGAATACTATGTGTTCTATAACTTCTCCTTCTAAATCGAGGAACGTTTCTACGGAAACGACAATATTTTCTTTTGTGAGGCGAGTATCCCCTTTCCGATGCACTATTCCATCTTTACTGCATCCCTCGCCCCTCACACTGACGAATTAACACGGAAGTGGTGTCGCCATGAAATACTATTGGTTCTATGACATCTCCTTCGAAATCGAGTAACGTTTCTATGGAAACGACTAGAGTTACTTTTGGGAGGAGAGTATCTCCGTTCCGATTCACTATTCCATCTTTACTGCATCCCTCACTCCTTCCCATTGACGAATTAACATTGAAATTGAGTCGCTATGGAATACTATGTGTTCTATAACTTCTCCTTCTAAATCGAGGAACGTTTCTACGGAAACGACAATACTTTCTTTTGGGAGGCGAGTATCCCCTTTCCGATGCACTATTCCATCTTTACTGCATCCCTCGCCCCTCACACTGCCGAATTAACACGGAAGTGGGTTCGCCATGAAATACTATTGGTTCTATGACATCTCCTTCTAAATCGAGTAACGTTTCTATGGAAACGACAAGAGTTCCTTTTGGGAGGAGAGTATCCCCTTTCCGATGCACTATTCCATCTTTACTGCATCCCTCGCCACTCACACTGACGAATTAACACGGAAGTGGTGTCGCTATGAAATACTATTGGTTCTATGACATCTCCTTCTAAATCGAGTAACGTTTCTATGGAAACGACAAGAGTTTCTTTTGGGACGAGAGTATCTCCGTTCCGATTGACTATTCCTTCTTTACTGCATCCCTCGCTCCCTCCCATTGAAGAATTAACACTGAAATTGAGTCGCTATGGAATACTATGTGTTCTATAACTTCTCCTTCTAAATCGAGGAACGTTTCTACGGAAACGACAATATTTTCTTTTGGGAGGCGAGTATCCCCTTTCCGATGCACTATTCCATCTTTACTGCATCCCTCGCCCCTCACACTGACGAATTAACACGGAAGTAGTGTCGCTATGAAATACTATTGGTTCTATGACATCTCCTTCGAAATCGAGTAACGTTTCTATGGAAACGACTAGAGTTACTTTTGGGAGGAGAGTATCTCCGTTCCGATTCACTATTCCATCTTTACTGCATCCCTCACTCCTTCCCATTGACGAATTAACACTGAAATTGAGTCGCTATGGAATACTATGTGTTCTATAACTTCTCCTTCTAAATCAAGGAACGTTTCTACGGAAACGACAATACTTTCTTTTGGGAGGCGAGTATCCCCTTTCCGATGCACTATTCCATCTTTACTGCATCCCTCGCCCCTCACACTGCCGAATTAACACGGAAGTGGTTCGCCATGAAATACTATTGGTTCTATGACATCTCCTTCCATATCGAGTAACGTTTCTATGGAAACGACAAGAGTTTCTTTTGGGAGGAGAGTATCTCCGTTCCGATTCACTATTCCTTCTTTACTGCATCCCTCGCTCCCTCCCATTGACGAATTAACACTGAAATTGAGGCGCTATGGAATACTATGTGTTCTATAACTTCTCCTTCTAAATCGAGGAACGTTTCTACGGAAACGACAATATTTTCTTTTGGGAGGCGAGTATCCCCTTTCCGATGCACTATTCCATCTTTACTGCATCCCGCGTCCCTCACACTGACGAATTAACACGGAAGTGGTGTCGCTATGAAATACTATTGGTTCTATGACTTCTCCTTCTAAATCGAGTAACGTTTCTATGGAAACGACAAGAGTTTCTTTTGGGTTGGCGAGTATCCCCTTTCTGATGCACTATTCCTTCTTTGCTGCATCCCTCGCTCCCTCCCATTGACGAATTAACACTGAAATTGAGTCGCTATGTAATACTATGTGTTCTATAACTTCTCCTTCTAAATCGAGGAACGTTTCTACGGAAACGACAATATTTTCTTTTGGGAGGCGAGTATCCCCTTTCCGATGCACTATTCCATCTTTACTGCATCCCTTGCACCTCACACTGACGAATTAACACGGAAGTGGTGTCGCTATGAAATACTATTGGTACTATGACTTCTCCTTCTAAATCGAGTAACGTTTCTATGGAAACAACAAGAGTTTCTTTTGGGAGGAGAGTATCTCCGTTCCGATTCACTATTCCTTCTTTACTGCATCCCTCGCTCCCTCCCATTGACGAATTAACACTGAAATTGAGTCGCTATGGAGTACTATGTGTTCTATAACTTCTCCTTCTAAATCGAGGACGTTTCTACGGAAACGACAATATTTTCTTTTGGAAGGCGAGTATCCCCTTTCCGATGCACTATTCCATCTTTACTGCATCCCGCGTCCCTCACACTGACGAATTAACACGGAAGTGGTGTCGCTATGAAATACTATTGGTTCTATGACATCTCCTTCTAAATCGAGTAACGTTTCTATGGAAACGACAAGAGTTACTTTTGGGAGGAGAGTACCTCCGTTCCGATTCAGTATTCCTTCTTTACTGCATCCCTCGCTCCCTCCCATTGACGAATTAACACTGAAATTGAGTCGCTATGGAATACTATGTGTTCTATAACTTCTCCTTCTAAATCGAGGGACGTTTCTACGGAAACGACAATATTTTCTTTTGCGAGGCGAGTATCCCCTTTACGATGCACTATTCCATCTTCACTGCATCCCTCGCCCCTCACACGGACGAATTAACACGGAACTGGTGTCGCTATGAAATACTATTGGTTCTATGACATCTCCTTCTAAATCGAGTAACGTTTCTATGGAAACGACAAGAGTTTCTTTTGGGAGGAGAGTATCTCCGTTCCGTTTCACTATTCCTTCTTTACTGCATCCCTCGCTCCCTCCCATTGACGAATTAACACTGAAATTGAGTCGCTATCAAATACTATGTGTTCCATAACTTCTCCTTCTAAATCGAGGAACATTTCTACGGAAACGACAATATTGTCTTTTGGGAAGCGAGTATCCCCTTTCCGATGCACTATTCCATCTTTACTGCATCCCTCGCCCCTCACACTGACGAATTAACACGGAAGTGGTGTCGCTATGAAATACTATTGGTTCTATGACATCTCCTTCGAAATCGTGTAACGTTTCTATGGAAACGACAAGAGTTTCTTTTGGGAGGAGAGTATCTCCGTTCCGATTCACTATTCCTTCTTTACTGCATCCCTCGCTCCCTCCCATTGACGAATTAACACTGAAATTGAGTCGCTATGGAATACTATGTGTTCTATAACTTCTCCTTCTAAATCGAGGAACGTTTCTACGGAAACGACAATATTTTCTTTTGGGAGGCGAGTATCCCCTTTCCGATGCACTATTCCATCTTTACTGCATCCCTCGCCCCTCACACTGACGAATAAACACGGAAGGGGTGTCGCTATGAAATACTATTGGTTCTATGACATCTCCTTCTAAATCGAGTAACGTTTCTATGGAAACGACAAGAGTTTCTTTTGGGAGGAGAGTATCTCCGTTCCGATTCACTATTCCTTCTTTACTGCATCCCTCGCTCCCTCCCATTGACGAATTAACACTGAAATTGAGTCGCTATGGAATACTATGTGTTCTATAACTTCTCCTTCTAAATCGAGGAACGTTTCTACGGAAACGACAATATTTTCTTTTGGGAGGCGACTATCCCCTTTCCCATGCACTATTCCATCTTTACTGCATACCTCGCCCCTCACACTGACGAATTAACACGGAAGTGGTGTCGCTATGAAATACTATTGGTTCTACGACATCTCCTTCTAAATCGAGTAACGTTTCTATGGAAACGACAAGAGTTTCTTTTGGGAGGAGAGTATCTCCGTTCCGATTCACTATTCCTTCTTTACTGCATCCCTCGCTCCCTCCCATTGACGAATTAACACTGAAATTGAGTCGCTATGGAATACTATGTGTTCTATAACTTCTCCTTGTAAATCGAGGAACGTTTCTACGGAAACGACAATATTTTCTTTTGGGAGGCGAGTATCCCCTTTCCGATGCACTATTCCATCTTTACTGCATACCTCGCCCCTCACACTGACGAATTAACACGGAAGTGGTGTCGCTATGAATTACTATTGGTTCTATGACATCTCCTTCTAAATCGAGTAACGTTTCTATGGAAACGACAAGAGTTATTTTTGCGAGGAGAGTATCTCCGTTCCGATTCACTATTCCTTCTTTACTGCATCCCTCGCTCCCTCCCATTGACGAATTAACACTGAAATAGAGTCGCTATTGAATACTATGTGTTCTATAACTTCTCCTTCTAAGTCGAGGAACGTTTCTACGGAAACGACAAGAGTTTCTTTTGGGAGGAGAGTATCTCCGTTCCGATTCACTATTCCTTCTTTACTGCATCCCTCGCTCCCTCCCATTGACGAATTAACACTGAAATTGAGTCGCTATGGAATACTATGTGTTCTATAACTTCTCCTTGTAAATCGAGGAACGTTTCTACGGAAACGACAATATTTTCTTTTGGGAGGCGAGTATCCCCTTTCCGATGCACTATTCCATCTTTACTGCATCCCTCGCCCCTCACACTGACGAATTATCACTGAAATTGAGTCGCTATGAAATACTATTGGTTCTATGACATCTCCTTCGAAATCGAGTAACGTTTCTATGGAAACGACAAGAGTTTCTTTTGGGAGGAGAGTATCTCCGTTCCGATTCACTATTCCTTCTTTACTGCATCCCTCGCTCCCTCCCATTGACGAATTAACACTGAAATTGAGTCGCTATGGAATACTATGTGTTCTATAACTTCTCCTTCTAAATCGAGGAACGTTTCTACGGAAACGACAATATTTTCTTTTGGGAGGCGAGTATCCCCTTTCCGATGCACTATTCCATCTTTACTGCTTCCCTCGCCCCTCACACTGACGAATTAACACGGAAGTGGTGTCGCTATGAAATACTATTGGTTCTATGACATCTCCTTCAAAATCGAGTAACGTTTCTATGGAAACGACAAGAGTTTCTTTTGGAAGGAGAGTATCTCCGTTCCAATTCACTATTGCTTTTTTACTGCATCCCTCGCTCCCGCCCATTGACAAATTAACACTGAAATTGAGTCGCTGTGGAATACTATGTGTTCCATAACTTCTCCTTCTAAATCGAGGAACGTTTCTACGGAAACGACAATATTTTCTTTTGGGAGGCGAGTATCCCCTTTCCGATGCACTATTCCATCTTTACTGCATCCCTCGCCCCTCACACTGACGAATTAACACGGAAGGGGTGTCGCTATGAAATACTATTGGTTCTATGACATCTCCTTCTAAATCGAGTAACGTTTCTATGGAAACGACAAGAGTTTCTTTTGGGAGGAGAGTATCTCCGTTCCGATTCACTATTCCTTCTTTACTGCATCCCTCGCTCCCTCCCATTGACGAATTAACACTGAAATTGAGTAGCTATGGAATACTATGTGTTCTATAACTTCTCCTTCTAAATCGAGGAACGTTTCTACGGAAACGACAATATTTTCTTTTGGGAGGCGAGTATCCCCTTTCCGATGCACTATTCCATCTTTACTGCATCCCTCGCCCCTCACACTGACGAATTAACACGGAAGTGGTGTCGCTATGAAATACTATTGGTTCTATGACATCTCCTTCGAAATCGAGTAACGTTTCTATGGAAACGACAAGAGTTACTTTTGGGAGGAGAGTATCTCCGTTCCGATTCACTATTCCTTCTTTACTGCATCCCTCGCTTCTTCCCATTAACGAATTAACACTGAAATTGAGTCGCTATTTAATACTATGTGTTCTATAACTTCTCCTTCTAAATCGAGGAACGCTTCTACGGAAACGACAATACTTTCTTTTGGGAGGCGAGTATCCCCTTTCCGATGCACTATTCCATCTTTACTGCATCCCTCGCCCCTCACACTGACGAATTAACACGGAAGTTGGTTCGCTATGAAATACTATTGGTTCTATGACATCTCCTTCTAAATCGAGTAACGTTTCTATGGAAACGACAAGAGTTTCTTTTCGGAGGAGAGTATCTCCGTTCCGATTCACTATTCATTCTTTACTGCATCCCTCGCTCCCTCCCATTGACGAATTAACACTGAAATTGAGTCGCTATGGAATACTATGTGTTCTATAACTTCTCCATCTAAATCGAGGAACGTTTCTACGGAAACGACAATATTATCTTTTGGGAGGCGAGTATCCCCTTTACGATGCACTATTCCATCTTTACTGCATCCCTCGCCCCTCACACTGACGAATTAACACGGAAGTGGTGTCGCTATGAAATACTATTGGTTCTATGACATCTCCTTCTAAATCGAGTAACGTTTCTATGGAAACGACATGAGTTTCTTTTGGGAGGAGAGTATCTCCGTTCCGATTCACTATTCCTTCTTTACTGCATCCCTCGCTCCCTCCCATTGACGAATTAACACTGAAATTGAGTCGCTATGGAATACTATGTGTTCTATAACTTCTCCTTCTAAATCGAGGAACGTTTCTACGGAAACGACAATATTTTCTTTTGGGAGGCGAGTATCCCCTTTCCGATGCACTATTCCATCTTTACTGCATCCCGCGTCCCTCACACTGACGAATTAACACGGAAGTGGTGTCGCTATGAAATACTATTGGTTCTATGACTTCTCCTTCTAAATCGAGTAACGTTTCTATGGAAACGACAAGAGTTTCTTTTGGGTTGGCGAGTATCCCCTTTCCGATGCACTTTTCCATCTTTACTGCATCCCGCGTCCCTCACACTGACGAATTAACACGGAAGTGGTGTCGCTATGAAATACTATTGGTTCTATGACTTCTCCTTCTAAATCGAGTAACGTTTCTATGGAAACGACAAGAGTTTCTTTTGGGAGGAGAGTATCTCCGTTCCGATTCACTATTCCTTCTTTACAGCATCCCTCGCTCCCTCCCATTGACGAATTAACACTGAAATTGAGTCGCTATGGAATACTATGTCTTCTATAACTTCACCTTCTAAATCGAGGAACGTTTCTACGGAAACGACAATATTTTCTTTTGGGAGGCGAGTATCCCCTTTCCGATGCACTATTCCATCTATACTGCATCCCTCGCCCCTCACACTGACAAATTAACACGGAAGTGGTGTCGCTATGAAATACTATTGGTTCTATGACATCTCCTTCTAAATCGAGTAACGTTTCTATGGAAACGACAAGAGTTTCTTTTGGGAGGAGAGTATCTCCGTTCCGATTCACTATTCCTTCTTTACTGCATCCCTCGCTCCCTCCCATTGACGAATTAACACTGAAATTGAGTCGCTATGGAATACTATGTCTTCTATAACTTCTCCTTCTAAATCGAGGAACGTTTCTACGGAAACGACAATATTTTCTTTTGGGAGGCGAGTATCCCCTTTCCGATGCACTATTCCATCTTTACTGCATCCCTCGCCCCTCACACTGACGAATTAACACGGAAGTGGTGTCGCTATGAAATACTATTGGTTCTATGACATCTCCTTCTAAATCGAGTAACGTTTCTATGGAAACGACAAGAGTTTCTTTTGGGAGGAGAGTATCTCCGTTCCGATTCACTATTCCTTCTTTACTGCATCCCTCGCTCCCTCCCATTGACAAATTAACACTGAAATTGAGTCGCTATGGAATACTATGGGTTCTATAACTTCTCCTTCTAAATCGAGGAACGTTTCTACGGAAACGACAATATTTTCTTTTAGGAGGCGAGTATCCCCTTTCCGATGCACTATTCCATCTTAACTGCATTCCTCGCCCCTAACACTGACGAATTAACACGGAAGTGGTGTCGCTATGAAATACTATTGGTTCTATGACATCTCCTTCTAAATCGAGTAACGTTTCTATGGAAACGACAAGAGTTTCTTTTGGGAGGAGAGTATCTCCGTTCCGATTCACTATTCCTTCTTTACTGCATCCCTCGCTCCCTCCCATTGACGAATTAACACTGAAATTGAGTCGCTATGGAATAGTATGTCTTCTATAACTTCTCCTTCTAAATCGAGGAACGTTTCTACGGAAACGACAATATTTTCTTTTGGGAGGTGAGTATCCCCTTTCCGATGCACTATTCCATCTTTACTGCATCCCTTGCCCCTCACACTGACGAATTAACACGGAAGTGGTGTCGCTATGAAATACTATTGGTTCTATGACATCTCCTTCTAAATCGAGTAACTTTTCTATGGAAACGACAAGAGTTTCTTTTGGGAGGAGAGTATCTCCGTTCCGATTCACTATTCCTTCTTTACTGCATCCCTCGCTCCCTCCCATTGACAAATTAACACTGAAATTGAGTCGCTATGGAATACTATGTGTTCTATAACTTCTCCTTCTAAATCGAGGAACGTTTCTACGGAAACGACAATATTTTCTTTTAGGAGGCGAGTATCCCCTTTCCGATGCACTATTCCATCTTAACAGCATTCCTCGCCCCTCACACTGACGAATTAACACGGAAGTGGTGTCGCTATGAAATACTATTGGTTCTATGACATCTCCTTCTAAATCGAGTAACGTTTCTATGGAAACGACAAGAGTTTCTTTTGGGAGGAGAGTATCTCCGTTCCGATTCACTATTCCTTCTTTACTGCATCCCTCGCTCCCTCCCATTGACGAATTAACACTGAAATTGAGTCGCTATGGAATACTATGTGTTCTATAACTTCTCCTTCTAAATCGAGGAACGTTTCTACGGAAACGACAATATTTTCTTTTGGGAGGTGAGTATCCCCTTTCCGATGCACTATTCCATCTTTACTGCATCCCTTGCCCCTCACACTGACGAATTAACACGGAAGTGGTGTCGCTATGAAATACTATTGGTTCTATGACATCTCCTTCTAAATCGAGTAACGTTTCTATGGAAACGACAAGAGTTTCTTTTGGGAGGAGAGTATCTCCGTTCCGATTCACTATTCCTTCTTTACTGCATCCCTCGCTCCCTCCCATTGACAAATTAACACTGAAATTGAGTCGCTATGGAATACTATGTGTTCTATAACTTCTCCTTCTAAATCGAGGAACGTTTCTACGGAAACGACAATATTTTCTTTTAGGAGGCGAGTATCCCCTTTCCGATGCACTATTCCATCTTAACTGCATTCCTCGCCCCTCACACTGACGAATTAACACGGAAGTGGTGTCGCTATGAAATACTATTGGTTTCTATGACATCTCCTTCTAAATCGAGTAACGTTTCTATGGAAACGACAAGAGTTTCTTTTGGGAGGAGAGTATCTCCGTTCCGATTCACTATTCCTTCTTTACTGCATCCCTCGCTACCTCCCATTGACGAATTAACACTGAAATTGAGTCGCTATGGAATACTATGTCTTCTATAACTTCTCCTTCTAAATCGAGGAACGTTTCTACGGAAACGACAATATTTTCTTTTGGGAGGTGAGTATCCCCTTTCCGATGCACTATTCCATCTTTACTGCATCCCTTGCCCCTCACACTGACGAATTAACACGGAAGTGGTGTCGCTATGAAATACTATTGGTTCTATGACATCTCCTTCTAAATCGAGTAACTTTTCTATGGAAACGACAAGAGTTTCTTTTGGGAGGAGAGTATCTCCGTTCCGATTCACTATTCCTTCTTTACTGCATCCCTCGCTCCCTCCCATTGACGAATTAACACTGAAATTGAGTCGCTATGGAATACTATGTCTTCTATAACTTCTCCTTCTAAATCGAGGAACGTTTCTACGGAAACGACAATATTTTCTTTTGGGAGGCGAGTATCCCCTTTCCGATGCACTATTCCGTCTTTACTGCAACCCTTGCCCCTCACACTGACAAATTAACACGGAAGTGGTGTCGCTATGAAATACTATTGGTTCTATGACATCTCCTTCTAAATCGAGTAACGTTTCTAAGGAAACGACAAGAGTTTCTTTTGGGAGGAGAGTATCTCCGTTCCGATTCACTATTCCTTCTTTACTGCATCCCTCGCTCCCTCCCATTGACGAATTAACACTGAAATTGAGTCGCTATGGAATACTATGTGTTCTATAACTTCTCCTTCTAAATCGAGGAACGTTTCTACGGAAACGACAATATTTTCTTTTGGGAGGCGAGTATCCCCTTTCCGATGCACTATTCCATCTTTACTGCATCCCTCGCCCCTCACACTGACGAATTATCACTGAAATTGAGTCGCTATGAAATACTATTGGTTCTATGACATCTCCTTCTAAATCGAGTAACGTTTCTATGGAAACGACAAGAGTTTCTTTTGGGAGGAGAGTATCTCCGTTCCGATTCACTATTCCTTCTTTACTGCATCCCTCGCTCCCTCCCATTGACAAATTAACACTGAAATTGAGTCGCTATGGAATACTATGTGTTCTATAACTTCTCCTTCTAAATCGAGGAACGTTTCTACGGAAACGGCAATATTTTCTTTTGGGAGGCGAGTATCCCCTTTCCGATGCACTATTCCATCTTTACTGCATCCCTCGCCCCTCACACTGACGAATTAACACGGAAGTGGTGTCGCTATGAAATACTATTGGTTCTATGACATCTCCTTCTAAACCGAGTAACGTTTCTATGGAAACGACAAGAGTTTCTTTTGGGAGGAGAGTATCTCCGTTCCGATTCACTATTCCTTCTTTACTGCATCCCTCGCTCCCTCCCATTGACAAATTAACACTGAAATTGAGTCGCTATGGAATACTATGTGTTCTATTACTTCTCCTTCTAAATCGAGGAACGTTTCTACGGAAACGACAATATTTTCTTATGGGAGGCGAGTATCCCCTTTCCGATGCACTATTCCATCTTTACTGCATCCCTCGCCCCTCACACTGACGAATTAACACGGAAGTGGTGTCGCTATGAAATACTATTGGTTCTATGACATCTCCTTCTAAATCGAGTAACGTTTCTATGGAAACGACAAGAGTTTCTATTGGGAGGAGAGTATCTCCGTTCCGATTCACTATTCCTTCTTTACTGCATCCCTCGCTCCCTCCCATTGACGAATTAACACTGAAATTGAGTCGCTATGGAATACTATGTGTTCTATAACTTCTCCTTCTAAATCGAGGAACGTTTCTACGGAAACGACAATATTTTCTTTTGGGAGGCGAGTATCCCCTTTCCGATGCACTATTCCATTTTTCCGGAATCCCTCGCCCCTCACACTGACGAATTAACACTGAAATTGAGTCGCTATGAAATACTATTGGTTCTATGACATCTCCTTCAAAATCGAGTAACGTTTCTGTGGAAACGACAAGAGTTTCTTTTGGGAGCAGAGTATCTCCGTTCCGATTCACTATTCCTTCTTTACTGTATCCCTCGCTCCCTCCCATTGACAAATTAACACTGAAATTGAGTCGCTATGGAATACTATGTCTTCTATAACTTCTCCTTCTAAATCGAGGAACGTTTCTACGGAAACGACAATATTTTCTTTTGGGAGGCGAGTATCCCCTTTCCGATGCACTATTCCATCTTTACTGCATCCCTTGCCCCTCACACTGACGAATTAACACGGAAGTGGTGTCGCTATGAAATACTATTGGTTCTATGACATCTCCTTCTAAATCGAGTAACGTTTCTATGGAAACGACAAGAGTTTCTTTTGGGAGGAGAGTATCTCCGTTCCGATTCACTATTCCTTCTTTACTGCATCCCTCGCTCCCTCCCATTGACGAATTAACACTGAAATTGAGTCGCTATGGAATACTATGTGTTCTATAACTTCTCCTTCTAAATCGAGGAACGTTTCTACGGAAACGACAATATTTTCTTTTGGGAGGCGAGTATCCCCTTTCCGATGCACTATTCCTTCTTTACTGCATCCCTCGCCCCTCACACTGACGAATTAACACTGAAATTGAGTCGCTATGAAATACTATTGTTTCTATGACATCTCCTTCTAAATCGAGTAACGTTTCTATGGAAACGACAAGAGTTTCTTTTGGGAGGAGAGTATCTCCGTTCCGATTCACTATTCCTTCTTTACTGCATCCCTCGCTCCCTCCCATTGACAAATTAACACTGAAATTGAGTCGCTATGGAATACTATGTGTTCTATAACTTCTCCTTCTAAATCGAGGAACGTTTCTACGGAAACGACAATATCTTCTTTTGGGAGGCGAGTATCCCCTTTCCGATGCACTATTCCATCTTTACTGCATCCCTCGCCCCTCACACTGGCGAATTTACACGGAAGTGGTGTCGCTATGTAATACTATTGGTTCTATGACATCTCCTTCTAAATCGAGTAACGTTTCTATGGAAACGACAAGAGTTTCTTTTGGGAGGAGAGTATCTACGTTCCGATTCACTATTCCTTCTTTACTGCATCCCTCGCTCCCTCCCATTGACGAATTAACACTGAAATTGAGTCGCTATGGAATACTATGTCTTCTATAACTTCTCCTACTAAATCGAGGAACGTTTCTACGGAAACGACAATATTTTCTTTTGGGAGGCGAGTATCCCCTTTCCGATGCACTATTCCATCTTTACTGCATCCCTAGCCCCTCACACTGACGAATTTACACGGAAGTGGTGTCGCTATGCAATACTATAGGTTCTATGACATCTCCTTCTAAATCGAGTGACGTTTCTATGGAAACGACAAGAGTTTCTTTTGGGAGGAGAGTATCTCCGTTCCGATTCGCTATTCCTTCTTTACTGCATCCCTCGCTCCCTCCCATTGACGAATTAACACTGAAATTGAGTCGCTATGGAATACTATGTGTTCTATAACTTCTCCTTCTAAATCGAGGAACGTTTCTACGGAAACGACAATATTTTCTTTTGGGAGGCGAGTATCCCCTTTCCGATGCACTATTCCATCTTTACTGCATCCCTCGCCCCTCACACTGACGAATTATCACTGAAATTAAGTCGCTATGAAATACTATTGGTTCTATGACATCTCCTTCTAAATCGTGTAACGTTTCAATGGAAACGACAAGAGTTTCTTTTGGGAGGAGAGTATCTCCGTTCCGATTCACTATTCCTTCTTTACTGCATCCCTCGCTCCCTCCCATTGACAAATTAACACTGAAATTGAGTCGCTATGGAAAACTATGTGTTCTATAACTTCTCCTTCTAAATCGAAGAACGTTTCTACGGAAACGACAATATTTTCTTTTGGGAGGCGAGTATCCCCATTCCGATCCACTATTCCATCTTTACTGCATCCCTCGCCCCTCACACTGACGAATTAACACGGAAGTGGTGTCGCTATGAAATACTATTGGTTCTATGACATCTCCTTCTAAATCGAGTAACGTTTCTATGGAAACGACAAGAGTTTCTTTTGGGAGGAGAGTATCTTCGTTCCGATTCACTATTCCTTCTTTACTGCATCCCTCGCTCCCTCCCATTGACAAATTAACACTGAAATTGAGTCGCTATGGAATACAATGTGTTCTATTACTTCTCCTTCTAAATCGAGGAACGTTTCTACGGAAACGACAATATTTTCTTATGGGAGGCGAGTATCCCCTTTCCGATGCACTATTCCATCTTTACTGCATCCCTCGCCCCCCACTCAGACGAATTAACACGGAAGTGGTGTCGCTATGAAATACTATTGGTTCTATGAAATCTGCTTCTAAATCGAGTAACGTTTCTATGTAAACGACAAGAGTTTCTTTTGGGAGGAGAGTATCTCCGTTCCGATTCACTATTCCTTCTTTACTGCATCCCTCGCTCCCTCCCATTGACGAATTAACACTGAAATTGAGTCGCTTTGGAATACTATGTGTTCTATAACTTCTCCTTCTAAATCGAGGAACTTTTCTACGGAAACGACAGTATTTTCTTTTGGGAGGCTAGTATCCACTTTCCGATGCACTATTCCATCTTTACTGCATCCCTCGCCCCTCACACTGACGAATTATCACTGAAATTGAGTCGCTATGAATTACTATTGGTTCTATGACATCTCCTTCTAAGTCGAGTAACGTTTCTATGGAAACGACAAGAGTTTCTTTTGGGAGGAGAGTATCTCCGTTCCGATTCACTATTCCTTCTTTACTGCATCCCTCGCTCCCTCCCATTGACGAATTAACACTGAAATTGAGTCGCTTTGGAATACTATGTGTTCTATAACTTCTCCTTCTAAATCGAGGAACGTTTCTACGGAAACGACAATATTTTCTTTTGGGAGGCGAGTATCCCCTTTCCGATGCACTATTCCATCTTTACTGCATCCCTCGCCCCTCACACTGACGAATTAACACGGAAGTGGTGTCGCTATGAAATACTATTGGTTCTATGACATCTCCTTCTAAATCGAGTAACGTTTCTACGGAAACGACGATATTTGCTTTTGGGAGGCGAGTATCCCCTTTCCGATGTACTATTCCATCTTTACTGCATCCCTCGCCCCTCACACTGACGAATTAACACGGAAGTGGTGTCGCTATGAAATACTATTGGTTCTATGACATCTCCTTCTAAATCGAGTAACGTTTCTATGGAAACGACAAGAGTTTATTTTGGGAGGAGAGTATCTCCGTTCCGATTCACTATTCCTTCTTTACTGCATCCCTCGCTCCCTCCCATTGACAAATTAACACTGAAATTGAGTCGCTATGGAATACTATGTGTTCTATAACTTCTCCTTCTAAATCGAGGAACGTTTCTACGGAAACAACAATATTTTCTTTTGGGAGGCGAGTATCCCCTTTCCGATGCACTATTCCATCTTTACTGCATCCCTCGCTCCTCACACTGACGAATTAACACGGAAGTGGTGTCGCTATGAAACACTATTGGTTCTATGACATCTCCTTCTTAATCGAGTAACGTTTCTATGGAAACGACAAGAGTTTCTTTTGGGAGAAGAGTATCTCCGTTCCGATTCACTATTCCTTCTTTACTGCATCCCTCGCTCATTCCCATTGACGAATTAACACTGAAATTGAGTCGCTTTGGAATACTATGTGTTCTATAACTTCTCCTTCTAAATCGAGGAACGTTTCTACGGAAACGACAATATTTTCTTTTGGGAGGCGAGTATCCCCTTTCCGATGCACTATTCCATCTTTACTGCATCCCTCGCCCCTCACACTGACGAATTAACACGGAAGTGGTGTCGCTATGAAATACTATTGGTTCTATGACATCTCCTTCTAAATCGAGTAACGTTTCTATGGAAACGACAAGAGTTTCTTTTGGGAGGAGAGTATCTCCGCTCCGATTCACTATTCCTTCTTTACTGCATCCCTCGCTCCCTCCCATTGACAAATTAACACTGAAATTGAGTCGCTATGGAATACTATGTGTTCTATAACTTCTCCTTCTAAATCGATTAACGTTTCTACGGAAACGACTATATTTTCTTTTGGGAGGCGAGTATCCCCTTTCCGATGCACTATTCCATCTTTACTGCATCCCTCGCCCCTCACACTGACGATTTAACACGAAAGTGGTGTCGCTATGAAATACTATTGGTTCTATGACATCTCCTTCTAAATCGAGTAACGTTTCTATGGAAACGACAAGAGTTTCTTTTGGGAGCTGAGTATCTCCGTTCCGATTCACTATTCCTTCTTTACTTTATCCCTCGCTCCCTCCCATTGACAAATTAACACTGAAATTGAGTCGCTATGGAATACTATGTGTTCTATTACTTCTCCTTCTAAATCGAGGAACGTTTCTACGGAAACGACAATATTTTCTTTTGGGAGGCGAGTATCCCCTTTCCGATGCACTATTCCATCTTTACTGCATCCCTCGCCCCTCACACTGACGAATTATCACTGAAATTGAGTCGCTATGAAATACTATTGGTTCTATGACATCTCCTTCTAAATCGAGTAACGTTTCTATGGAAACGACAAGAGTTTCTTTTGGGAGGAGAGTATCTCCGTTCCGATTCACTATTCCTTCTTTACTGCATCCCTCGCTCCCTCCCATTGACAAATTAACACTGAAATTGAGTCGCTATGGAATACTATGTGTTCTATAACTTCTCCTTCTAAATCGAGGAACGTTTCTACGGAAACGGCAATATTTTCTTTTGGGAGGCGAGTATCCCCTTTCCGATGCACTATTCCATCTTTACTGCATCCCTCGCCCCTCACACTGACAAATTAACACGGAAGTGGTGTCGCTATGAAATACTATTGGTTCTATGACATCTCCTTCTAAACCGAGTAACGTTTCTATGGAAACGACAAGAGTTTCTTTTGGGAGGAGAGTATCTCCGTTCCGATTCACTATTCCTTCTTTACTGCATCCCTCGCTCCCTCCCATTGACAAATTAACACTGAAATTGAGTCGCTATGGAATACTATGTGTTCTATTACTTCTCCTTCTAAATCGCGGAACGTTTCTACGGAAACGACAATATTTTCTTATGGGAGGCGAGTATCCCCTTTCCGATGCACTATTCCATCTTTACTGCATCCCTCGCCCCTCACACTGACGAATTAACACGGAAGTGGTGTCGCTATGAAATACTATTGGTTCTATGACATCTCCTTCTAAATCGAGTAACGTTTCTATGGAAACGACAAGAGTTTCTATTGGGAGGAGAGTATCTCCGTTCCGATTCACTATTCCTTCTTTACTGCATCCCTCGCTCCCTCCCATTGACAAATTAACACTGAAATTGAGTCGCTATGGAATACTATGTGTTCTATAACTTCTCCTTCTAAATCGAGGAACGTTTCTACGGAAACGACAATATTTTCATTTGGGAATCGAGTATCCCCTTTCCGATGCACTATTCCATCTTTACTGCATCCCTCGCCCCTCACACTGACGAATTAACACGGAAGTGGTGGCGCTATGAAATACTATTGGTTCTATGACATCTCCTTCTAAATCGAGTAACGTTTCTATGGAAACGACAAGAGTTTCTTTTGGGAGGAGAGTATCTCCGTTCCGATTCACTATTCCTTCTTTACTGCATCCCTCGCTCCCTCCCATTGACGAATTAACACTGAAATTGAGTCGCTATGGAATACTATGTGTTCTATAACTTCTCCTTCTAAATCGAGGAACGTTTCTACGGAAACGACAATATTTTCTTTTGGGAGGCGAGTATCCCCTTTCCGATGCACTATTCCATTTTTCCGGAATCCCTCGCCCCTCACACTGACGAATTAACACTGAAATTGAGTCGCTATGAAATACTATTGGTTCTATGACATCTCCTTCAAAATCGAGTAACGTTTCTTTGGAAACGACAAGAGTTTCTTTTGGGAGCAGAGTATCTCCGTTCCGATTCACTATTCCTTCTTTACTGTATCCCTCGCTCCCTCCCCTTGACAAATTAACACTGATATTGAGTCGCTATGGAATACTATGTCTTCTATAACTTCTCCTTCTAAATCGAGGAACGTTTCTACGGAAACGACAATATTTTCTTTTGGGAGGCGAGTATCCCCTTTCCGATGCACTATTCCATCTTTACTGCATCCCTTGCCCCTCACACTGACGAATTAACACGGAAGTGGTGTCGCTATGAAATACTATTGGTTCTATGACATCTCCTTCTAAATCGAGTAACGTTTCTATGGAAACGACAAGAGTTTCTTTTGGGAGGAGAGTATCTCCGTTCCGATTCACTATTCCTTCTTTACTGCATCCCTCGCTCCCTCCCATTGACGAATTAACACTGAAATTGAGTCGCTATGGAATACTATGTGTTCTATAACTTCTCCTTCTAAATCGAGGAACGTTTCTACGGAAACGACAATATTTTCTTTTGGGAGGCGAGTATCCCCTTTCCGATGCACTATTCCTTCTTTACTGCATCCCTCGCCCCTCACACTGACGAATTAACACTGAAATTGAGTCGCTATGAAATACTATTGTTTCTATGACATCTCCTTCTAAATCGAGTAACGTTTCTATGGAAACGACAAGAGTTTCTTTTGGGAGGAGAGTATCTCCGTTCCGATTCACTATTCCTTCTTTACTGCATCCCTCGCTCCCTCCCATTGACAAATTAACACTGAAATTGAGTCGCTATGGAATACTATGTGTTCTATAACTTCTCCTTCTAAATCGAGGAACGTTTCTACGGAAACGACAATATTTTCTTTTGGGAGGCGAGTATCCCCTTTCCGATGCACTATTCCATCTTTACTGCATCCCTCGCCCCTCACACTGGCGAATTTACACGGAAGTGGTGTCGCTATGTAATACTATTGGTTCTATGACATCTCCTTCTAAATCGAGTAACGTTTCTATGGAAACGACAAGAATTTCTTTTGGGAGGAGAGTATCTACGTTCCGATTCACTATTCCTTCTTTACTGCATCCCTCGCTCCCTCCCATTGACGAATTAACACTGAAATTGAGTCGCTATGGAATACTATGTCTTCTATAACATCTCCTACTAACTCGAGGAACGTTTCTACGGAAACGACAATATTTTCTTTTGGGAGGCGAGTATCCCCTTTCCGATGCACTATTCCATCTTTACTGCATCCCTAGCCCCTCACACTGACGAATTTACACGGAAGTGGTGTCGCTATGCAATACTATAGGTTCTATGACATCTCCTTCTAAATCGAGTGACGTTTCTATGGAAACGACAAGAGTTTCTTTTGGGAGGAGAGTATCTCCGTTCCGATTCGCTATTCCTTCTTTACTGCATCCCTCGCTCCCTCCCATTGACGAATTAACACTGAAATTGAGTCGCTATGGAATACTATGTGTTCTATAACTTCTCCTTCTAAATCGAGGAACGTTTCTACGGAAACGACAATATTTTCTTTTGGGAGGCGAGTATCCCCTTTCCGATGCACTATTCCATCTTTACTGCATCCCTCGCCCCTCACACTGACGAATTATCACTGAAATTGAGTCGCTATGAAATACTATTGGTTCTATGACATCTCCTTCTAAATCGTGTAACGTTTCAATGGAAACGACAAGAGTTTCTTTTGGGAGGAGAGTATCTCCGTTCCGATTCACTATTCCTTCTTTACTGCATCCCTCGCTCCCTCCCATTGACAAATTAACACTGAAATTGAGTCGCTATGGAAAACTATGTGTTCTATAACTTCTCCTTCTAAATCGAGGAACGTTTCTACGGAAACGACAATATTTTCTTTTGGGAGGCGAGTATCCCCATTCCGATCCACTATTCCATCTTTACTGCATCCCTCGCCCCTCACACTGACGAATTAACACGGAAGTGGTGTCGCTATGAAATACTATTGGTTCTATGACATCTCCTTCTAAATCGAGTAACGTTTCTATGGAAACGACAAGAGTTTCTTTTGGGAGGAGAGTATCTTCGTTCCGATTCACTATTCCTTCTTTACTGCATCCCTCGCTCCCTCCCATTGACAAATTAACACTGAAATTGAGTCGCTATGGAATACTATGTGTTCTATTACTTCTCCTTCTAAATCGAGGAACGTTTCTACGGAAACGACAATATTTTCTTATGGGAGGCGAGTATCCCCTTTCCGATGCACTATTCCATCTTTACTGCATCCCTCGCCCCCCACTCAGACGAATTAACACGGAAGTGGTGTCGCTATGAAATACTATTGGTTCTATGAAATCTGCTTCTAAATCGAGTAACGTTTCTATGTAAACGACAAGAGTTTCTTTTGGGAGGAGAGTATCTCCGTTCCGATTCACTATTCCTTCTTTACTGCATCCCTCGCTCCCTCCCATTGACGAATTAACACTGAAATTGAGGCGCTTTGGAATACTATGTGTTCTATAACTTCTCCTTATAAATCGAGGAACGTTTCTACGGAAACGACAATATTTTCTTTTGGGAGGCGAGTATCCCCTTTCCGATGCACTATTCCATCTTTACTGCATCCCTCGCCCCTCACACTGACGAATTAACACGGAAGTGGTGTCGCTATGAAATACTATTGGTTCTATGACATCTCCTTCTAAATCGAGTAACGTTTCTACGGAAACGACGATATTTGCTTTTGGGAGGCGAGTATCCCCTTTCCGATGTACTATTCCATCTTTACTGCATCCCTCGCCCCTCACACTGACGAATTAACACGGAAGTGGTGTCGCTATGAAATACTATTGGTTCTATGACATCTCCTTCTAAATCGAGTAACGTTTCTATGGAAACGACAAGAGTTTATTTTGGGAGGAGAGTATCTCCGTTCCGATTCACTATTCCTTCTTTACTGCATCCCTCGCTCCCTCCCATTGACAAATTAACACTGAAATTGAGTCGCTATGGAATTCTATGTGTTCTATAACTTCTCCTTCTAAATCGAGGAACGTTTCTACGGAAACGACAATATTTTCTTTTGGGAGGCGAGTATCCCCTTTCCGATGCACTATTCCATCTTTACTGCATCCCTCGCCCCTCACACTGACGAATGAACACGGAATCGGTTTCGCTATGAAATACTATTGGTTCTATGACAGCTCCTTCTAAATCGAGTAACGTTACTATGGAAACGACAAGAGTTTCTTTTGGGAGGAGAGTATCTCCGTTCCGATTCACTATTCCTTCTTTACTGCATCCCTCGCTCCCTCCCATTGACAAATTAACACTGAAATTGAGTCGTATGGAATGCTATGTGTTCTATAACTTCTCCTTCTAAATCGAGGAACGTTTCTTCGGAAACGCAATATTTTCTTTTGGGAGGCGAGTATCCCTTTCCAATGCACTACTCCATCTTAACTGCATCCCTTGCCCCTCACACTGACGAATTAACACGGAAGTGGTGTCGCTATGAAATACTATTGGTTCTATGACATCTCCTTCTAAATCGAGTAACGTTTCTATGGAAACGACAAGAGTTTCTTTTGGGAGGAGAGTATCTCCGTTCCGATTCACTATTCCTTCTTTACTGCATCCCTCGCTCCCTCCCATTGACGAATTAACACTGAAATTGAGTCGCTATGGAATACTATGTGTTCTATAACTTCTCCTTATAAATCGTGGAACGTTTCTATGGAATCGACAATATTTTCTTTTGGGAGGCGAGTATCCCCTTTCCGATGCACTATTCCATCTTTACTGCATCCCTCGCCCCTCACACTGACGAATTAACACGGAAGTGGAGTCGCTATGAAATACTATTGGTTCTATGACATCTCCTTCTAAATCGATTAACGTTTCTATGGAAACGACAAGAGTTTCTTTTGGGAGGAGAGTATCTCCGTACCGATTCACTATTCCTTCTTTACAGCATCCCTCGCTCCCTCCCATTGACAAATTAACAACACTGAAATTGAGTCGCTATGGAATACTATGTGTTCTATAACTTCTTCTTCTAAATCGAGGAACGTTTCTACGGAAACGACAATATTATCTTTTGGGAGGCGAGTATCCCCTTTCCGATGCACTATTCCATCTTTACTGCATCCCTCGCCCCTCACACTGACGAATTAACACGGAAGTGGTGTCGCTATGAAATACTATTGGTTCTATGACATCTCCTTCTAAATCGAGTAACGTTTCTATGGAAACGATAAGAGTTTCTTTTGGGAGGAGAGTATCTCCGTTCCGATTCACTATTCCTTCTTTACTGCAGCCCTCGCTCCCTCCCATTGACGAATTAACACTGAAATTGAGTCGCTATGGAATACTATGTGGTCTATAACTTCTCCTTCTAAATCGAGGAACGTTTCTATGGAAACGACAAGAGTTTCTTTTGGGAGGAGAGTATCTCCTTTCCGATGCACTATTCCATCTTTACTGCATCCCTCGCCCCTAACACTGACGAATTAACACGGAAGTGGTGTCGCTATGAAATACTATTGGTTCTATGACATCTCCTTCTAAATCGAGTAACGTTTCTATGGAAACGATAAGAGTTTCTTTTGGGAGGAGAGTATCTCCGTTCCGATTCACAATTCCTTCTTTACTGCATCCCTCGCTCCCTCCCATTCACGAATTAACACTGAAATTGAGTCGCTATGGAATACTATGTGTTCAATAACTTCTCCTTCTAAATCGAGGAACGTTTCTACGGAAACGACAATATTTTCTTTTGGGAGGCCACTATCCCCTTTCCGATGCACTATTCCATCTTAACTGCATCCCTCGCCCCTCACACTGACAAATTAACACGGAAGTGGTGTCGCTATGAAATACTATTGGTTCTATGACTTCTCCTTCTAAATCGAGTAACGTTTCTATGGAAACAACAAGAGTTTCATTTGGAAGGAGAGTATCTCCGTTCCGATTCACTATTCCTTCTTTACTGCATCCCTCGCTCCCTCCCATTGACGAATTAACACTGAAATTGAGTCGCTATGGAATACTATGTGTTCTATAACTTCTCCTTGTAAATCGAGGGACGTTTCTACAGAAACGACAATATTTTCTTTTGGGAGGCGAGTATCCCCTCTCCGATGCACTATTCCATCTTTACTGCATCCCTCGCCCCTCACACTGACAAATTAACACGGAAGTGGTGTCGCTATGAAATACTATTGGTTCTATGACATCTCCTACTAAATCGAGTAACGTTTCTATGGAAACGACAACAGTTTCTTTTGGGAGGAGAGTATCACCGTTCCGATTCACTACTCCTTCTTTACTGCATCCCTCGCTCCCTCCCATTGACGAATTAACACTGAAATTGAGTCGCTATGGACTACTATGTGTTCTATTACTTCTCCTTCTAAATCGAGGAACGTTTCTACGGAAACGACAATATTTTCTATTGGGAGACGAGTATGCCCTTTCCGATGCACTATTCCATCTTTACTGCATCCCTCGCCCCTCACACTGACGAATTAACACGGAAGTGGTGTCGCTATGAAATACTATTGGTTCTATGACTTCTCCTTCTAAATCGAGTAACGTTTCTATGGAAACGACAAGAGTTTCTTTTGGGAGGAGAGTATATCCTTTCCGATGCACTATTCCATCTTTACTGCATCCCTCGCCCCTCACACTGACGAATTAACACGGAAGTGGTGTCGCTATGAAATACTTTTGGTTCTGTGACATCTCCTTCTAAATCGAGTAACGTTTCTATGGAAACGACAAGAGTTTCTTTTGGGAGGAGAGTATCTCCGTTCCGATTCACTATTCCTTCTTTACTGCATCCCTCGCTCCCTCTCATTGACGAATTAACAATGAAATTGAGTCGCTATGGAATACTATGTGTTCAATAACTTCTCCTTACAAATCGAGAAACGTTTCTACGGAAACGACAATATTTTCTTTTGGGAGGCGAGTATCCCCTTTCCGATGCACTATTCCATCTTTACTGCATCCCTCGCCCCTCACACTGACGAATTAACACGGAAGTGGTGTCGCTATGAAATACTATTGGTTCTATGACAGCTCCTTCTAAATCGAGTAACGTTTCTATGGAAACGACAAGAGTTTCTTTTGGGAGGAGAGTATCTCCGTTCCGATTCACTATTCCTTCTTTACTGCCTCCCTCGCTCCCTCCCATTGACAAATTAACACTGAAATTGAGTCGATATGGAATACTATGCGTTCAATAACTTCTCCTTATAAATCGAGAAACGTTTCTACGGAAACGATAATATTTTGTTTTGGAAGGCGAGTATCCCCTTTCCGAAGCACTATTCCATTTTTACTGCATCCCTCGCCCCTCACACTGACGAATTAACACGGAAGTGGTGTCGCTATGAAATACTATTGGTTCTATGACATCTCCTTCTAAATCGAGTAACGTTTCTATGGAAACGACAAGAGTTTCTTTTGGGAGGAGAGTATCTCCGTTCCGATTCACTATTCCTTCTTTACTGCATCCCTCGCTCCCTCCCATTGACGAATTAACACTGAAATTGAGTCGCTATGGAATACTATGTGTTCTATAACTTCTCCTTCTAAATCGAGGAACGTTTCTACGGAAACGACAATATTTTCTTTTGGGAGGAGAGTATCCCCTTTCCGATACACTATTCCATCTTTACTGCATCCCTCGCCCCTCACACTGACGAATTAACACGGAAGTGGTGTCGCTATGAAATACTATTGGCTCTATGACTTCTCCTTCTAAATCGAGTAACGTTTCTATGGAAACGACAAGAGTTTCTTTTGGGAGGAGAGTATCTCCGTTCCGATTCACTATTCCTTCTTTACTGCATCCCTCGCTCCCTCCCATTGACAAATTAACACTGAAATTGAGTCGCTATGGAATACTATGTGTTCTATAACTTCTCCTTCTAAATCGAGGAACGTTTCTACGGAAACGACAATATTTTCTTTTGGGAGGCGAGTATCCCCTTTCCGATGCACTATTCCATCTTTACTGCATCCCTCGCCCCTCACACTGACGAATTAACACGGAAGTGGTGTCGCTATGAAATACTATTGGTTCTATGACAGCTCCTTCTAAATCGAGTAACGTTTCTATGGAAACGACAAGAGTTTCTTTTGGGAGGAGAGTTTCTCCGTTCCGATTCACTATTCCTTCTTTACTGCATCCCTCGCTCCCTCCCATTGACAAATTAACACTGAAATTGAGTCGCTATGGAATACTATGTGTTCTATAACTTCTCCTTCTAAATCGAGGAACGTTTCTACGGAAACGACAATATTTTCTTTTGGGAGGCGAGTATCCCCTTTCCGATGCACTATTCCATCTTTACTGCATCCCTCGCCCCTCACACTGACGAATTAACACGGAAGTGGAGTCGCTATGAAATACTATTGGTTCTATGACATCTCCTTCTAAATCGAGTAACGTTTCTATGGAAACGACAACAGTTTCTTTTGGGAGGAGAGTATCTCCGTTCCGATTCACTATTCCTTCTTTACTGCCTCCCTCGCTCCCTCCCATTGACAAATTAACACTGAAATTGAGTCGATATGGAATACTATGTGTTTTATAACTTCTCCTTCTAAACCGAGGAACGTTTCTACGGAAACGATAATATTTTGTTTTGGAAGGCGAGTATCCCCTTTCCGAAGCACTATTCCATCTTTACTGCATCCCTCGCCCCTCACACTGACGAATTAACACGGAAGTGGTGTCGCTATGAAATACTATTGGTTCTATGACATCTCCTTCTAAATCGAGTAACGTTTCTATGGAAACGACAAGAGTTTCTTTTGGGAGGAGAGTATCTCCGTTCCGATTCACTATTCCTTCTTTACTGCATCCCTCGCTCCCTCCCATTGACGAATTAACACTGAAATTGAGTCGCTATGGAATACTATGTGTTCAATAACTTCTCCTTATAAATCGAGAAACGTTTCTACGGAAACGACAATATTTTCTTTTGGGAGGCGAGTATCCCCTTTCCGATGCACTATTCCATCTTTACTGCATCCCTCGCCCCTCACACTGACGAATTAACACGGAAGTGGTGTCGCTATGAAATACTATTGGTTCTATGACATCTCCTTCTAAATCGAGTAACATTTCTATGGAAACGACAAGAGTTTCTTTTGGGAGGAGAGTATCTCCGTTCCGATTCACTATTCCTTCTTTACTGGATCCCTCGCTCCCTCCCATTGACGAATTAACACTGAAATTGAGTCGCTATGGAATACTATGTGTTCTATAACTTCTCCTTCTAAATCGAGGAACGTTTCTACGGAAACGACAATATTTTCTTTTGGGAGGAGAGTATCCCCTTTCCGATACACTATTCCATCTTTACTGCATCCCTCGCCCCTCACACTGACGAATTAACACGGAAGTGGTGTCGCTATGAAATACTATTGGTTCTATGACATCTCCTTCTAAATCGAGTAACGTTTCTATGGAAACGACAAGAGTTTCTTTTGGAAGGAGAGTATCTCCGTTCCGATTCACTATTCCTTCTTTACTGCATCCCTCGCTCCCTCCCATTGACGAATTAACACTGAAATTGAGTCGCTATGGAATACTATGTGTTCTATAACTTCTCCTTCTAAATCGAGGAACGTTTCTACGGAAACGACAATATTTTCTTTTGGGAGGAGAGTATCCCCTTTCCGATACACTATTCCATCTTTACTGCATCCCTCGCCCCTCACACTGACGAATTAACACGGAAGTGGTGTCGCTATGAAATAGTATTGGCTCTATGACTTCTCCATCTAAATCGAGTAACGTTTCTATGGAAACGACAAGAGTTTCTTTTGGAAGGAGAGTATCTCCGTTCCGATTCACTATTCCTTCTTTACTGCATCCCTCGCTCCCTCCCATTGACAAATTAACACTGAAATTGAGTCGCTATGGAATACTATGTGTTCTATAACTTCTCCTTCTAAATCGAGGAACGTTTCTACGGAAACGACAATATTTCCTTTTGGGAGGCGAGTATCCCCTTTCCGATGCACTATTCCATCTTTACTGCATCCCTCGCCCCTCACACTGACGAATTAACACGGAAGTGGTGTCGCTATGAAATACTATTGGTTCTATGACAGCTCCTTCTAAATCGAGTAACGTTTCTATGGAAACGACAAGAGTTTCTTTTGGGAGGAGAGTATCTCCGTTCCGATTCACGATTCCTTCTTTACTGCATCCCTCGCTCCCTCCCATTGACAAATTAACACTGAAATTGAGTCGCTATGGAATACTATGTGTTCTATAACTTCTCCTTCTAAATCGAGGAACGTTTCTACGGAAACGACAATATTTTCTTTTGGGAGGCGAGTATCCCCTTTCCGATGCACTATTCTATCTTTACTGCATCCCTCGCCCCTCATACTGACGAATTAACACGGAAGTGGTGTCGCTATGAAATACTATTGGTTCTATGACATCTCCTTCTAAATCGAGTAACGTTTCTATGGAAACGACAAGAGTTTCTTTTGGGAGGACAGTATCTCCGTTCCGATTCACTATTCCTTCTTTACTGCATCCCTCGCTCCCTCCCATTGACAAATTAACACTGAAATTGAGTCGCTATGGAATACTATGTGTTCTATCACTTCTCCTTCTAAATCGAGGAACGTTTCTACGGAAACGACAATATTTTCTTTTGGGAGGCGAGTATCCCCTTTCCGATGCACTATTCCATCTTTACTGCATCCCTCGCCCCTCACACTGACGAATTAACACGGAAGTGGTGTCGCTATGAAATACTATTGGTTCTATGACATCTCCTTCTAAATCGAGTAACGTTTCTATGGAAACGACAAGAGTTTCTTTTGGGAGGAGAGTATCTCCGTTCCGATTCACTATTCCTTCTTTACTGCATCCCTCGCTCCCTATCATTGACAAATTAACACTGAAATTGAGTCGCTATGGAATACTATGTGTTCTATAACTTCTCCTTCTAAATCGAGGAACGTTTCTACGGAAACGACAATATTTTCTTTTGGGAGGCGAGTATCCCCTTTCCGATGCACTATTCCATCTTTACTGCATCCCTCGCCCCTCACACTGACGAATTAACACGGAAGTGGTGTCGCTATGAAATACTATTGGTTCTATGACTTCTCCTTCTAAATCGAGTAACGTTTCTATGGAAACGACAAGAGTTTCTTTTAGGAGGAGAGTATCTCCGTTCCGAGACACTATTCCTTCTTTACTGCAACCCACGCTCCCTCCCATTGACGAATTAACACTGAAATTGAGTCGCTATGGAATACTATGTGTTCTATAACTTCTCCTTCTAAATCGAGGAACGTTTCTATGGAAACGACAAGAGTTTCTTTTGGGAGGAGAGTATCTCCTTTCCGATGCACTATTCCGTCTTTACTGCATCCCTCGTCCCTCACACTGACGAATTAACACGGAAGTGGTGTCGCTATGAAATACTATTGGTTCTATAACATCTCCTTCTAAAACGAGTAACGTTTCTATGGAAACGACAAGAGTTTCTTTTGGGAGGAGAGTATCTCCGTTCCGATTCACTATTCCTTCTTTACTGCATCCCTCGCTCCCTCCCATTGACGAATTAACACTGAAATTGAGTCGCTATGGAATACTATGCGTTCAATAACTTCTCCTTATAAATCGAGAAACGTTTCTACGGAAACGACAATATTTTCTTTTGGGAGGCGAGTATCCCCTTTCCGATGCACTATTCCATCTTTACTGCATCCCTCGCCCCTCACACTGACGAATTAACGCGGAAGTGGTGTCGCTATGAAATACAATTGGTTCTATGACATCTCCTTCTAAATCGAGTAACGTTTCTATGGAAACGACAAGAGTTTCTTTTGGGAGGAGAGTATCTCCGTTCCGATTCACTATTCCTTGTTTACTGCATCCCTCGCTCCCTCCCATTGACGAATTAACACTGAAATTGAGTCGCTATGGAATACTATGTGTTCTATAACTTCTCCTTCTAAATCGAGGAACGTTTCTACGGAAACGACAATATTTTCTTTTGGGAGGAGAGTATCCCCTTTCCGATACACTATTCCATCTTTACTGCATCCCTCGCCCCTCACACTGACGAATTAACACGGAAGTGGTGTCGCTATGAAATACTATTGGTTCTATGACATCTCCTTCTAAATCGAGTAACGTTTCTATGGAAACGACAAGAGTTTCTTTTGGAAGGAGAGTATCTCCGTTCCGATTCACTATTCCTTCTTTACTGCATCCCTCGCTCCCTCTCATTGACGAATTAACACTGAAATTGAGTCGCTATGGAATACTATGTGTTCTATAACTTCTACTTCTAAATCGAGGAACGTTTCTACGGAAACGACAATATTTTCTTTTGGGAGGCGAGTATCCCCTTTCCGATGCACTATTCCATCTTTACTGCATCCCTCGCCCCTTACACTGACGAATTAACACGGAAGTGGTGTCGCTATGAAATACTATTGGCTCTATGACTTCTCCTTCTAAATCGAGTAACGTTTCTATGGAAACGACAAGAGTTTCTTTTGGGAGAAGTGTATCACCGTTCCGATTCACTATTCCTTCTTTACTGCATCCCTCGCTCCCTCCCATTGACGAATTGACACTGAAATTGAGTCGCTATGGAATACTATGTGTTCTATAACTTCCCCTTCTAAATCGAGGAACGTTTCTACGGAAACGACAATATTTTCTTTTGGGAGGCGAGTATCCCCTTTCCGATGCCCTATTCCATCTTTAGTGCATCCCTCGCCATTCACACTGACGAATTAACACGGAGGTGGTGTCGCTATGAAATACTATTGGCTCTATGACATCTCCTTCCAAATCGAGTAACGTTTCTATGGAAACGACAACAGTTTCTTTTGGGAGGAGAGTATCTCCGTTCCGATTCACTATTCCTTCTTTACTGCATCCCTCGCTCCCTCCCATTGACGAATTAACACTGAAATTGAGTCGCTATGGAATACTATGTGTTCCATAACTTCTCCTTCTAAATCGAGGAACGTTTCTACGGAAACGACAATATTTTCTTTTGGGAGGCGAGTATCCCCTTTCCGATGCACTATTCCATCTTTACTGCATCCGTCGCCCCTCACACTGAAGAGTTAACACGGAAGTGGTGTCGCTATGAAATACTATTGGTTCTATGACTTCTCCTTCTAAATCGAGTAACGTTTCTGTGGAAACGATAAGAGTTTCTTTTGGGAGGAGAGTATCTCCGTTCCGATTCACTATTCCTTCTTTACTGCATCCCTCGCTCCCTCCCATTGACAAATTAACACTGAAATTGAGTCGCTATGGAATACTATGTGTTCTATAACTTCTCCTTCTAAATCGAGGAACGTTTCTACGGAAACGACAATATTTTCTTTTAGGAGGCGAGTATCCCCTTTCCGATGCACTATTCCATCTTTACTGCATCCCTCGCCCCTCACACTGACGAATTAACACGGAAGTGGTATCGCTATGAAATACTATTGGTTCTATGACATCTCCTTCTAAATCGAGTAACGTTTCTATGGAAACGACAAGAGTTTCTTTTGGGAGGAGAGTATCTCCGTTCCGATTCACTATTCCTTCTTTACTGCATCCCTCGCTCCCTCCAATTGACAAATTAACACTGAAATTGAGTCGCTATGGAATACTATGTGTTCTATAACTTCTCCTTCTAAATCGAGGAACGTTTCTACGGAAACGAAAATATTTTCTTTTGGGAGGCGAGTATCCCCTTTCCGATGCACTATTCCATCTTTACTGCATCCCTCGCCCCTCACACTGACGAATTAACACGGAAGTGGTGTCGCTATGAAATACTATTGGTTCTATGACATCTCCTTCTAAATCGAGTAACGTTTCTATGGAAACGACAAGAGTCTCTTTTGGGAGGAGAGTATCTCCGTTCCGATTCACTATTCCTTCTTTACTGCATCCCTCGCTCCCTCCCATTGACGAATTAACACTGAAATTGAGTCGCTATGGAATACTATGTGTTCTATAACTTCTCCTTCTAAATCGAGGAACGTTTCTACGGAAACGACAATATTTTCTTTTGGGAGGCGAGTATTCCCTTTCCGATGCACTATTCCATCTTTACTGCATCCCTCGCCCGTCACACTGACGAATTAACACGGAAGTGGTGTCGCTATGAAATACTATTGGTTCTATGACATCTCCTTCTAAATCGAGTAACTTTTCTATGGAAACGACAAGAGTTTCTTTTGGGAGGAGAGTATCTCCGTTTGTAGTGGGACGAAATTAAACGTCACCCATCCACCAAGTCAGCCCAGTTTGCAGGTGACTATAAGTTTAATTTAGTTTTTGTTTATGTGTTTTCTTATTATTTGTAATAAATGTGAATTATCTAAAAGTTTTGTATTTTTTTTATGTGTTTCATGTACGGAGAGATCGGCGCAACGAACGGGGACAGCATCTTCGTTGCCGCGACCAGAGAGGAAATTGCTGGCCGCTATACGTCGCGGGTCGACAGCCAAGGAGCAACAGAAGATCCTGGAACCGAGTTGTTGCGTCGTGTTTCAAAAAAATTAAAAATGAATTTTTATACTCTTTTTGTACAACAATGACGTCATAATGATCTTAACCTTATTGAAAAGTTAGTCACTGTCTGTCAACGCTCAAGTTCACATCTGTATGTGTAGGAAGCTAATAAAATAGTGTATGTTACTAAAGGTGAAACACGTGTCTTGAAGATTTATTTATGAAGAGTTATGTGAACGGATTAATAATATATTTGACAAGATTATTGATTCAGACAGCGTTGGCCGAAACTTTGAATCTAAAAAGTTTATTTAATGTGTGATTCTGGTATCGATTAGATCAAGATAACGTGTGTCGATATAATTTCCTGAGGAGAAACAAACGAACTTTAAATTCGAAAAAGTTACGAAAACCAATTGGCCCAAGTGATGTAATTCTCTGCACACGACTCAACTGATGTTTTACAGTTTCGTTCAAGAACCATTCTATGACAATTTAAAAAGAATATGAATCATTTTTGAAGTGGGTTGTAACTGACGTAGGTGACGAAGTCTGCACATGGTCATATAACAAACGAAAACCCAAATATACGTCGTTACACCACACCGTGGCGACCTTAGAAACAGGACTTGTGTGCAACTAAGGCACACAGGTACGAAACAAAACATCAAGAGTCCTTCGGAAGTCAACGCGAGTTTTCGTGGAGCCTTCACCAGCCAGCGGCGACTTCGTGGGTGTGGGCATCTGACGGAGCCGCAGCCAAGCAGTACGGTCACGCAGTTGTTCCACGAGAAGGCGCGTCTGTTGGGCAGCAGCTGAACGCTGCAAACCCCGACAACCTTTTTTCTCCCTAAACTAATAGGCCCAGTACGTCAGCTGCGGGGCGTTCCTCCGGCTGGTATTAGAGGTGTTGCTGAGGGCTTCGCCTGTCTACGGCGGTGCCGGGCGTGGTTGCAGCCAGCGACGTTTTCGGTGTTCGACTCAGCGTCCTGCCGGTTGCGGAAGCGGGGTCGCAGCATCTCAGCGGCTGCATCGACGGCTGTTACATCTGCAGCCCATAGCAGCACACTGATCATCGAGAACTACAAATTACAATATTAGTGTCTGGTGAGTTTGTTTCAAGTTGGAAGTGGAGTATTGTACATAGGGAGTGTGCTTTTATAGGATTGTTGATTCCAAGTCTGCGTGTGTAAATAGTTAATTTCATACAATAATGTCGGGAAGTGAAATGTCAGACGAAGAGCAATCTATGTCCGATAGGAGCATGAGATCCCTTTTTAGGGCGATAGCTAAATTAAAACAATCTAACGGGGATTTCCTAGCTGAATTAAAACAGTCTAACGAAGAATCTATGGCTAGATTAAAACAGTCTAACGAGGAATCTACTGCTAGATTAAAAGAGGAATTAAAACAGTCTAACGAAGAATCTATGGCTAGATTAAAACAGTCTAACGAGGAATCTACTGTTAGATTAAAAGAGGAACTAAAACAGGAATTAAAACAGTCTAACGAAGAATCTACTGCTAGATTAAAACAGTCTAACGAAGAATCTATGGCTAGATTAAAACAATCTAATGAGGAATCTACTGCTAGATTGAAACAGGAACTAAAACAGGAATTAAAACAGTCTAACGAGGAATCTACTGCTAGACTTAAAGGGGAGCTAACAAAATCAACAGACAGGTTGCAGGAATATCTTAATGAAACCAGTCGAGAATTAAGTGATAAAATAGAGTCTTCTAAAGTTGAAATGCAAGAAAAATTAGTAGGACTTAGTAATAAGATTGCCGATAATTGTAAAAGGTTAGAAGAACATATCCAGGAATCGCGCGAGGAAAAAGCTCGCATGCGAAACGATATCACTGACTTAACCGAGAGACTAGATAGTGTCAATATCTTAGTTGTAAATGAAATACAGAAAAATAACGATATGTTACGAGATGAATTTTCTATGCAAACAGAAACTGTTCGCAGAGAATTATTGAAATCTATTAAAGAGGTCTCTACCAAACCTGTAGAGATTTCTTCAATAGATAATGTAGAATTAGAGACATTAACTCATCAAGTAGAAAAGGACCATACCGAAATCGAAAACATGAAATTTTTAATTACCGAAATATGCAGTAACCTTGAGACTGCCAAAGATAATAACATTGATGAAGGTATAGAGCGTTCACATCGTGAGCACAGTGAAGAATCGATATTAGCTAATCGAGTATCCAATACAGAAATGCGGATACAGGAAATTACTAAACGGTTATCGGAATTAGATAATAACGAGAACATTTCAGGTAGCAGAGGTAATAACATAATCAGAGACAACAGTCGCATCGAATTTGCTAGCTCAGACGACAACAATATGAATAAAGCAATCACGGCAAGCCAATCCGATGCAACTCCGTCTCTGCCAGCTAAACAAAATCCGACTATTTCTCTCGCAGAATGTCTGGATGACATAACAACAAATTCAAATGTAGCAAGTCGATTTCCTGTATTCAAACCAGGAGGCGAACTTCATCCTATAATCTTTATAAAAGCTTTTGAAACATCATTATCTTCTAAATGGAGTAATGAAAAACGCATTCAATTTGTAATAGGACATTTAGAAGCAGAAGCTGCGGAATGGGCAGTACTGCATAGAAATGAATTCAGGGATTGGGATGATTTTGTTAAGCAGTTTAAACAAAATTATTGGTCAAGACGAAAACAACAACACTTAACTTTAGAGTTGTTAGCCCCTCCTCCATATTCTAAACGGTGGAGAGGTTATAGGAATTATTTTGAATGGAATTTAAACCGTGCTAAATTAATTGAAAGTCATCTAATGCGAGTCCTAATTAGTGGATTACCGTATTATGTAAAGGAAAGAAAAATGTTATTCTACGAATTATACAAAACCTTAATAATGGGGACGAAGCAGTTAACACCCGGGGTGTGTGGTTATATTTTAACGACTTGTTGTATTGGAAAGCACAGAGGGAACACCAGAGATGGAAAATCTGCATTCCGAAAACTGTTGTGGACGAGTTAATTACTTATATTCATGAAGGTTACGGGCATTTTGGAATTCATAAATGTATTAAACATCTAATGAAGTATTATTATTTCAAAAATATGTCACGTATTGTGAGAAGTATTATTAGGGCTTGTGAAACCTGTCAAAAGGTTAAAGTTAATAACAAATCCAAGCGTTATAAATTATATGCTGTAATTCCTCGAGGTTTGTGGGATCTACTATCATTAGATTTTTTCGGCCCTCTGCCTCGGAGTTCAGGAGGATTAACATATGTGTTTGTTGTAATGGAATGTTGGTCCAAACATGTGAAACTGTATACTTTGAAACGAGCAAATACAGCAAGCGTTATACGCTGCCTCACCCGAAATTACTTTGTTAACTGGGGCATTCCTAAACGACTTATGTCTGACAACGGTAGTGCCTTTATTAGTCAAAGATTTCAAGATATGATAAGACAATATGGAATCAAACATATCTTAATTTCGAAATATCATCCTCAAAGTAATTTAGTAGAAAGAGTCATGAAAGAATTAGGACGATTATGTAGAACTTATTGTGCGCATAAACATACTCGGTGGGCCAAACTAATGCCTGAATTCGAAAAGATATTAAATGAATTGCCTCACCTAACGACGGGATTATCACCTATAGAAATTTTAGGCAAACGAATTATAGGTGAGCCTTTACTAGCTGCTTTACCTTGGCCACCAGTAAATGAGATACAACAAGATATTCCAGACGAAAAAGTTTGCGAACAGATTGTAAAAAATGCCGAACGGAGAATTAAAAGTTATAATCAACAGGCTGTAGAACCCTCATTTCAGGTAGGAGATCTTGTGTTAGTACGATCTCATCCTAAAAGTTCTAAGATCGATAAGGAATGTAGAAAATTCTTCTTTATCTTTGAAGGTCCATATGTTGTACATAAGATTGTACATCCCAAAGCATTACTTCTTATGGAACCTTCATCAGGTGTAATTAAAGGATTATATAGTGTTGATCAAATGAAACTCTTCATTTCTAAATAAGTTAATATTTAGTATATGTTACACACGGAAGAGCGTTCATAGTTTATTCATGTGAAGTTTTCGTGATAGTTACGTATTATTTTAAAGAATAGAACAGAAAGCTTAAACAAGTGTCCTACAATAATCTACTGGTACTTCAAAAGGAGAAAGATAACCCGAAGGGGGATTTATATGGAAGAAATTTTGCTCTTAGGTCAAAAGGAATTTTGCATATTTTAAATTTACTCGGATAGTAGGAACCAAAGGGGATGGTTAATAGTTTTAGGGACCATGGGCGTCCAGAGCTATATGGCTCACGAGAACATAGCAGAGTGCCTTTAATAGAGGTTTGCAATAGTGTTAATAGAGAACACACCAAACGGGGCTCTCTCGCTTGTTTCTCCTAAATAAATGGCCATTACCCAACAAGGTGTCCGAAGGTAAAGAAAGCCGTGCCGAGATTCTAAAGAGAGTTTTGCTTGATTTCTTCTTGACCTCAGGCATAAATAAGGCCTTAGGGAAGAGAATGACGTAAAGTAAATAGTACTATTAGTTATTGTGAGAAACTTATTAGTAATATACATTCTTGAAAAGAATAACTCTAGTAAATAAATGAAACTGAAATTAATCTATCACAATTTGAACGCTCTGTCCTAATGTACAACGTTAAAGAACGTACTAAATTAGTATTTATTAGCAACTATTAACTGAAGAGGAGCAATCTCCCTATATTCGGTTACGAATTACCATAAGAGCACAATTAAGAGTAAATGACAAATAGTCACAACGGTATCGTGTTAAAAGGATTAAATCTATATAATAGCAAGGACTTGAGGTTACGTAAAATGTGAGGAAAATGTATTAACAGTTAAATATTGTATATTGAACAGTTTTAATTCCGGTTAAAACCTGACAAACTGAGCTTGTGGGTGGGGTATGTAGTGGGACGAAATTAAACGTCACCCATCCACCAAGTCAGCCCAGTTTGCAGGTGACTATAAGTTTAATTTAGTTTTTGTTTATGTGTTTTCTTATTATTTGTAATAAATGTGAATTATCTAAAAGTTTTGTATTTTTTTTATGTGTTTCATGTACGGAGAGATCGGCGCAACGAACGGGGACAGCATCTTCGTTGCCGCGACCAGAGAGGAAATTGCTGGCCGCTATACGTCGCGGGTCGACAGCCAAGGAGCAACAGAAGATCCTGGAACCGAGTTGTTGCGTCGTGTTTCAAAAAAATTAAAAATGAATTTTTATACTCTTTTTGTACAACAATGACGTCATAATGATCTTAACCTTATTGAAAAGTTAGTCACTGTCTGTCAACGCTCAAGTTCACATCTGTATGTGTAGGAAGCTAATAAAATAGTGTATGTTACTAAAGGTGAAACACGTGTCTTGAAGATTTATTTATGAAGAGTTATGTGAACGGATTAATAATATATTTGACAAGATTATTGATTCAGACAGCGTTGGCCGAAACTTTGAATCTAAAAAGTTTATTTAATGTGTGATTCTGATATCGATTAGATCAAGATAACGTGTGTCGATATAATTTCCTGAGGAGAAACAAACGAACTTTAAATTCGAAAAAGTTACGAAAACCAATTGGCCCAAGTGATGTAATTCTCTGCACACGACTCAACTGATGTTTTACAGTTTCGTTCAAGAACCATTCTATGACAATTTAAAAAGAATATGAATCATTTTTGAAGTGGGTTGTAACTGACGTAGGTGACGAAGTCTGCACATGGTCATATAACAAACGAAAACCCAAATATACGTCGTTACACCACACGTTCCGATTCACTATTCCTTCTTTACTGCATCCCTCGCTCCCTCCAATTGACAAATTAACACTGAAATTGAGTCGCTATGGAATACTATGTGTTCTATAACTTCTCCTTCTAAATCGAGGAACGTTTCTACGGAAACGAAAATATTTTCTTTTGGGAGGCGAGTATCCCCTTTCCGATGCACTATTCCATCTTTACTGCATCCCTCGCCCCTCACACTTACGAATTAACACGGAAGTGGTGTCGCTATGAAATACTATTGGTTCTATGACATCTCCTTCCAAATCGAGTAACGTTTCTATGGAAACGACAAGAGTTTCTTTTGGGAGGAGAGTATCTCCGTTCCGATTCACTATTCCTTCTTTACTGCATCCCTCGCTCCCTCCCATTGACGAATTAACACTGAAATTGAGTCGCTATGGAATACTATGTGTTCTATAACTTCTCCTTCTAAATCGAGGAACGTTTCTACGGAAACGACAATATTATCTTTTGGGAGGCGAGCATCCCCTTTCCGATGCACTATTCCATCTTTACTGCATCCCTCGCCCCTCACACTGACGAATTAACACGGATGTGGTGTCGCTATGAAATACTATTGGTTCTATGACATCTCCTTCTAAATCGAGTAACGTTTCTATGGAAACGACAAGAGTTTCTTTTGGGAGGAGAGTATCTCCGTTCCGATTCACTATTCCTTCTTTACTGCATCCCTCGCTCCCTCCCATTGACAAATTAACACTGAAATTGAGTCGCTATGGAATACTATGTGTTCTATAACTTCTCCTTCTAAATCGAGGAACGTTTCTACGGAAACGACAATATTTCCTTTTGTGAGGCGAGTATCCCCTTTCCGATGCACTATTCCATCTTTACTGCATCCCTCGCCCCTCACACTGACGAATTAACACGGAAGTGGTGTCGCTATGAAATACTATTGGTTCTATGACATCTCCTTCTAAATCGAGTAACGTTTCTATGGAAACGACAAGAGTTTCTTTTGGGAGGAGAGTATCTCCGTTCCGATTCACTATTCCTTCTTTACTGCATCCCTCACTCCCTCCCATTGACAAATTAACACTGAAATTGAGTCGCTATGGAATACTATGTGTTCTATAACTTCTCATTCTAAAACGAGGAACGTTTCTACGGAAACGACAATATTTTCTTTTGGGAGGCGAGTATCCCCTTTCCGATGCACTATTCCATCTTTACTGCATCCCTCGCCCCTCACACTGACGAATTAACACGGAAGTGGTGTCGCTATGAAATACTATTGGTTCTATGACATCTCCTTCTAAATCGAGTAACGTTTCTATGGAAACGACAAGAGTTTCTTTTGGGAGGAGAGTATCTCCGTTCCGATTCACTATTCCTTCTTTACTGCATCCCTCGCCCCTCACACTGACGAATTAACACGGGAGTGGTGTCGCTATGAAATACTATTGGTTCTATGACTTCTCCTTCTAAATCGAGGAACGTTTCTACGGAAACGACAATATTTTCTTTTGGGAGGAAAGTATCTCCGTTCCGATTCACTATTCCTTCTTTACTGCATCCCTCGCTTCCTCCCATTGACGAATTAACACTGAAATTGAGTCGCTATGGAATACTATGTGTTCTATAACTTCTCCTTCTAAATCGAGTAACGTTTCTACGGAAACGACAAGAGTTTCTTTTGGGAGGCGATTATCCCCTTTCCGATGCACTATTCCATCTTTACTGCATCCCTCGTCCCTCACACTGACGAATTAACACGGAAGTGGTGTCGCTATGAAATACTATTGGTTCTATGACTTCTCCTTCTAAATCGAGTAACATTTCTATGGAAACGACAAGAGTTCCTTTTGGGAGGACAGTATCTTCGTTCCGATTCACTATTCCTTTTTTACTGCATCGCTCGCCCCTCACACTGACGAATTAACACGGAAGTGGTGTCGCTATGAAATACTATTGGCTCTATGACTTCTCCTTCTAAATCGAGTAACGTTTCTATGGAAACGACAATAGTTTCTTTTGGGAGGAGAGTATCTCCGTTCCGATTCACTATTCCTTCTTTACTGCATCCCTCGCCCCTCACACTGACGAATTAACACGGGAGTGGTGTAGCTATGAAATACTATTGGTTCTATGACTTCTCCTTCTAAATCGACTAACGTTTCTATGGAAACGACAAGAGTTTCTTTTGGGAGGAGAGTATCTCCGTTCCGATTCACTATTCCTTCTTTACTGCATCCCTCGCTCCCTCCCATTGACGAATTAACACTGAAATTGAGTCGCTATGGAATACTATGTGTTCTATAACTTCTCCTTCTACATCGAGGAACGTTTCTACAGAAACGACAATATTTTCTTCTGGGAGGCGAGTATCCCCTATCCCATGCACTATTCCATCGTTGCTGCATCCCTCGCCCCTCACACTGACGAATTAACACGGAAGTGGTGTCGCTATGAAATACTATTGGTTCTATGACTTCTTCTTCTAAATCGAGTAACGTTTCTATGGAAACGACAAGAGTTTCTTTTGGGAGGACAGTATCTCCGTTCCGATTCACTATTCCTTCTTTACTGCATCCCTCGCTCCCTCCCATTGACGAATTAACACTGAAATTGAGTCGCTATGGAATACTATGTGTTCTATGACTTCTGCTTCTAAATCGAGGACGTTTCTACGGAAATGACAATATTTTCTTTTGGGAGGCGAGTATCCCTTTTCCGATGCACTATTCCATCTCTACTGCAACCCTCGCCCCTCACACTGACGAATTAACACGGAAGTGGTGTCGCTATGAAATACTATTGGTTCTATGACTTCTCCTTCTAAATCGAGTAACTTTTCTATGGAAATGACAAGAGTTTCTTTTGGGAGGAGAGTATCTCTGTTCCGATTCACTATTCCTTCTTTACTGCATCCCTCGCTCCCTCCCATTGACGAATTAACACTGAAATTGAGTCGCTATGGTTTACTATGTGTTCTATAACTTCTCCTTCTAAATCGAGGACCGTTTCTACGGAAACGACAATATTTTCTTTTGGGAGGCGAGTATCCCCTTTCCGACGCATTATTCCATCTTTACTGCATCACTCGCCCCTCACACTGACGAATTAACACGGAAGTGGTGTCGCTATGAAATACTATTGGTTCTATGACTTCTCCTTCTAAATCGAGTAACGTTTCTATGGAAACGACAAGAGTTTCTTTTGGGAGCAGAGTATCTCCGTTACGATTCACTATTCCTTCTTTACTGCATCCCTCGCTTCCTCCCATTGACGAATTAACACTGAAATTGAGTCGCTATGGAATACTATGTGTTCTATAACTTCTCTTTCTAAATCGAGTAACGTTTCTACGGAAACGACCAGAGTTTCTTTTGGGAGGCGATTATCCCCTTTCCGATGCACTATTCCATCTCTACTGCAACCCTCGCCCCTCACACTGACGAATTAACACGGAAGTGGTGTCGCTATGAAATACTATTGGTTCTATGACTTCTCGTTCTAAATCGAGTAACGTTTCTGTGGAAACGACAAGAGTTTCTTTTGGGAGGAGAGTATCTCCGTTCCGAATCACTATTCCTTCTTTACTGCATTCCTCGCTCCCTCCCATTGACGAATTAACACTGAAATTGAGTCGCTATGGAATACTATGTGGTCTATGACTTCTCCTTCTAAATCGAGGAACGTTTCTACGGAAACGACAATATTTTCTTTTGGGAGGCGAGTATCCCCTTTCCGATGCACTATTCCATCTTTACTGCATCCCTCGCCCCTCACACTGACGAATTAACACGGAAGTGGTGTCGCTATGAAATACTATTGGTTCTATGACTTCTCCTTCTAAATCGAGTAACGTTTCTATGGAAACGACAAGAGTTTCTTTTTGGAGGAGAGTATCTCCGTTCCGATTCACTATTCCTTCTTTACTGCATCCCTCGCCCCTCACACTGACGAATGAACACGGAAGTGGTGTCGCTATGAAATACTATTGGCTCTATGACTTCTCCTTCTAAATCGAGTAACGTTTCTATGGAAACGACAAGAGTTTCTTTTGGGAGGAGAGTATCTCCGTTCCGATTCACTATTCCTTCTTTACGGCATCCCTCGCCCCTCACACTGACGAATTAACACGGGAGTGGTGTCGCTATGAAAAACTATTGGTTCTATGACTTCTCCTTCTAAATCGAGTAACGTTTCTATGGAAACGACAAGAGTTTCTTTTGGGAGGAGAGTATCTCCGTTCCGATTCACTATTCCTTCTTTACTGCATCCCTCGCTCACTCCCATTGACGAATTAACACTGAAATTGAGTCGCTATCTAATTCTATGTGTTCTATAACTTCTCCTTCTACATCGAGGAACGTTTCTACGGAAACGACAATATTTTCTTTTGGGAGGCGAGTATCCCCTTTCCCATGCACTATTCCATCGTTACTGCATCCCTCGCCCCTCACACTGACGAATTAACACGGAAGTGGTGTCGCTATGAAATACTATTGGTTCTATGACTTCTCCTTCTAAATCGAGTAACGTTTCTATGGAAACGACAAGAGTTTCTTTTGGGAGGAGAGTATCTCCGTTCCGATTCCCTATTCCTTCTTTACTGCATCCCTCGCTCCATCCCATTGACGAATTAACACTGAAATTGAGTCGCTATGAATTACTATGTGATCAATGACTTCTCCTTCTAAATCGAGGAACGTTTCTACGGAAACGACAATATTTTCTTTTGGGAGGCGAGTATCCCCTTTCCGATGCACTATTCCATCTTTACTGCCTCCCTCGCCCCTCACACTGACGAATTAACACGGAAGAGGTGTCGCTATGAAATACTATTGGTTCTATGACTTCTCCTTCTAAATCGAGTTACGTTTCTATGGAAACGACAAGAGTTTCTTTTGGGAGGAGAGTATCTCCGTTCCGATTCACTATTCCTTCTTTACTGCATCCCTCGCTCCCTCCCATTGATGAATTAACACTGAAATTGAATCGCTATGGAATACTATGTGTTCTATGACTTCTCCTTCTAAATCGAGGAACGTTTCTACGGAAACGACAATATTTTCTTTTGGGAGGCGAGTATCCCCTTTCCGATGCACTATTCCATCTTTACTGCATCCGTCGCCCCTCACACTGACGAATTGACACGGAAGTGGTGTCGCTATGAAATACTATTGGTTCTATGACTTCTCCTTCTAAATCGAGTAACGTTTCTATGGAAACGACAAGAGTTTCTTTTGGGAGGAGAGTATCTCCGTTCCGATTCACTATTCCTTCTTTACTGCATCCCTCGCTCCCTCCCATTGACGAATTAACACTGAAATTGAGTCGCTATGGAATACTATGTGTTCTATGACTTCTCCTTCTAAATCGAGAAACATTTCTACGGAAACGACAATATTTTCTTTTGGGAGGCGAGTATCCCCTTTCCGATGCACTATTCCATCTTTACTGCATCCCTCGCCCCTCACACTGACGAATTAACACGGAAGTGGTGTCGCTATGAAATACTATTGGTTCTATGACTTCTCCTTCTAAATCGAGTAACGTTTCTATGGAAACGACAAGAGTTTCTTTTGGGAGGAGAGTATCTCCGTTCCGATTCACTATTCCTTCTTTACTGCATCCCTCGCTCCCACCCATTGACGAATTAACACTGAAATTGAGTCGCTATGGAATACTATGTGTTCTATGACTTCTCCTTCTAAATCGAGTAACGTTTCTACGGAAACGACAATATTTTCTTTTGGGAGGCGAGTATCCCCTTTCCGATGCACTGTTCCATCTTTACTGCATCCCTCGCCCCTCACACTGACGAATTAACACGGAAGTGGTGTCGCTATGAAATACTATTGGCTCTATGACTTCTCCTTCTAAATCGAGTAACGTTTCTATGGAAACGACAAGAGTTTCTTTTGGGAGGAGAGTATCTCCGTTCCGATTCACTATTCCTTCTTTACTGCATCCCTCGCTCCCTCCCATTGACGAATTAACACTGATATTGAGTCGCTATGGAATACTATGTGTTCTATAACTTCTCCTTCTAAATCGAGGAGCGTTTCTACGGAAACGACAAGAGTTTCTTTTGGGAGGCGATTATCCCCTTTCCGATGCACTATTCCATCTTTACTGCATCCATCGCCCCTCACACTGACGAATTAACACGGAAGTGGTGTCGCTATGAAATACTATTGGTTCTATGACTTCTCCTTCTAAATCGAATAACGTTTCTACGGAAACGACAAGAGTTTCTTTTGGGAGGATAGTATCTCCGTTCCGATTCACTATTCCTTCTTAACTGCATCCCTCGCTCCCTCCCATTGACGAATTAACACTGAAATTGAGTCGCTATGGAATACTATGTGGTCCATGATTTCTCCTTTTAAATCGAGGACCGTTTCTACGGAAACGACAATATTTTCTTTTGGGAGGCGAGTATCCCCTTTCCGATGCACTATTCCATCTTTACTGCATCCCTGGCCCCTCACACTGACGAATTAACATGGAAGTGGTGTCGCTATGAAATACTATTTGTTCTATGACTTCTCCTTCAAAATCGAGTAACGTTTCTATGGAAACGACAAGAGTTTCTTTTGGGAGGAGAGTATCTCCGTTCCGATTCACTATTCCTTCTTTACTGTATCCCTCGCTCCCTCCCATTGACGAATTAACACTGAAATTGAATCGCTATGGAATACTATGTGTTCTATGACTTCTCCTTCTAAATCGAGGAACGTTTCTACGGAAACGACAATATTTTCTTTTGGGAGGCGAGGATCCCCTTTCCGATACACTATTCCATCTTTACTGCATCCCTCGCCCCTCACACTGACGAATTAACACGGAAGTGGTGTCGCTATGAAATACTATTGGTTCTATGACTTCTCCTTCTAAATCGAGTAACGTTTCTATGGAAACGAAAAGGGTTTCTTTTGGGAGGAGTGTATCTCCGTTCCGATTCACTATTCCTTCTTTACTGCATCCCTCGCCCCGCACACTGACGAATTAACACGGAAGTGGTGTCGCTATGAAATACTATTGGTTCTATGACTTCTCCTTCTAAATCGAGTAACGTTTCTATGGAACGACAAGAGTTTCTTTTGGGAGGAGAGTATCTCCGTTCCGATTCACTATTCCTTCTTTACTGCATCCCTAGCCCCTCACACTGACGAATTAACACGGGAGTGGTGTCGCTATGAAATACTATTGGTTCTATGACTTCTCCTTCTAAATCGAGTAACGTTTCTATGGAAACGACAAGAGTTTCTTTTGGGAGGAGAGTATCTCCGTTCCGATTCACTATTCCTTCTTTACTGCATCCCTCGCTCCCTCCCATTGACGAATTAACACTGAAATTGAGTCGCTATGGAATACTATGTGATCTATGACTTCTCCTTCTAAATCGAGGAACGTTTCTACGGAAACGACAATATTTTCTTTTGGGAGGCGAGTATCCCCTTTCCGATGCACTATTCCATCTTTACTGCATCCCTCGCCCCTCACACTGACGAATTAACACGGAAGTGGTGTCGCTATGAAATACTATTGGTTCTATGACTTCTCCTTCTAAATCGAGTAACATTTCTATGGAAACGACAAGAGTTTCTTTTGGGAGGAGAGTATCTCCGTTCCTATTCACTATTCCTTCTTTACTGCATCCCTCGCTCCCTCCCATTGATGAATTAACACTGAAATTGAGTCGCTATGGAATACTATGTGTTCTATGACTTCTCCTTCTAAATCGCGGAACGTTTCTACGGAAACGATAATATTTTCTTTTGGGAGGCGAGTATCCCCTTACCGATGCACTATTCCATCTTTACTGCATCCCTCGCCCCTCACACTGACGAATTAACACGGAAGTGGTGTCGTTATGAAATACTATTTGTTCTATGACTTCTCCTTCTAAATCGAGTAACGTTTCTATGGAAACGACAAGAGTTTCTTTTGGGAGGAGAGTATCTCCGTTCCGATTCACTATTCCTTCTTTACTGCATCCCTCGCTCCCTCCCATTGACGAATTAACACTGAAATTGAATCGCTATGGAATATTATGTGTTCTATGACTTCTCCTTCTAAATCGAGGAACGTTTCTACGGAAACGACAATATTTTCTTTTGGGATTCGAGGATCCCCTTTCCGATGCACTATTCCTTCTTTACTGCATCCCTCGCCCCTCACACTGACGAATTGACACGGAAGTGGTGTCGCTATGAAATACTATTGGTTCTATGACTTCTCCTTCTAAATCGAGTAACGTTTCTATGGAAACGACAAGAGTTTCTTTTGGGAGGACAGTATCTCCGTTCCGATTCACTATTCCTTCTTTACTGCATCCCTCACCCCTCACACTGACGAATTAACACGGAAGTGGTGTCGCTATGAAATACTATTGGTTCTATGACTTCTCCTTCTAAATCGAGTAACGTTTCTATGGAAACGACATGAGTTTCTTTTGGGAGGAGAGTATCTCCGTTCCGATTCACTATTCCTTCTTTACTGCATCCCTCGCCACTCACACTGACGAATTAACACGGGAGTGGTGTCGCTATGAAATACTATTGGTTCTATGACTTCTCCTTCTAAATCGAGTAACGTTTCTATGGAAACGACAAGAGTTTCTTTTGGGAGGAGAGTATCTCCGTTCCGATTCACTATTCCTTCTTTACTGCATCCCTCGCTCCCTCCCGTTGACGAATTAACACTGAAATTGAGTCGCTATGGAATACTATGTGTTCTATTACTTCTCCTTCTAAATCGAGGAACGTTTCTACGGAAACGACAATATTTTCTTTTCGGAGGCGAGTATCCCCTTTCCGATGCACTATTCCATCTTTACTGGATCCCTCGCCCGTCACACTGACGAATAAACACGGAAGTGGTGTCGCTATGATATACTATTGGTTCTATGACTTCTCCTTCTAAATCGAGTAACGTTTCTATGGAAACGACAAGAGTTCCTTTTGGGAGGAGAGTATCTCCGCTCCGATTCACTATTCCTCCTTTACTGCATCCCTCGCTCCCTCCCATTGATGAATTAACACTGAAATTGAATCGCTATGGAATACTATGTGTTCTATGAGTTCTCCTTCTAAATCGAGGAACGTTTCTACGGAAACGACAATATTTTCTTTTGGGAGGCGAGTATCCCCTTTCCGATGCACTATTCCATCTTTACTGCCTCCCTCGCCCCTCACACTGACGAATTAACACGGAAGTGGTGTTGCTATGAAATATTATTGGTTCTATGACTTCTCCTTCTAAATCGAGTTACGTTTCTATGGAAACGACAAGAGTTTCTTTTGGGAGGAGAGTATCTCCGTTCCGATTCACTATTCCTTCTTTACTGCATCCCTCGCTCCCTCCCATTGATGAATTAACACTGAAATTGAATCGCAATGGAATACTATGTGTTCTATGACTTCTCCTTCTAAATCGAGGAACGTTTCTACGGAAACGACAATATTTTCTTTTGGGAGGCGAGTATCCCCTTTCCGATGCACTACTCCATCTTTACTGCATCCCTCGCCCCTCACACTGACGAATTGACACGGAAGTGGTGTCGCTAAGAAATACTATTGGTTCTATGAATTCTCCTTCTAAATCGAGTAACGTTTCTATGGAAACGACAAGAGTTTCTTTTGGGAGGAGAGTATCTCCGTTCCGATTCACTATTCCTTCTTTACTGCATCCCTCGCTCCCTCCCATTGACGAATTAACACTGAAATTGAGTCGCTATGGAATACTATGTGTTCTATGACTTCTCCTTCTAAATCGAGAAACATTTCTACGGAAACGACAATATTTTCTTTTGGGAGGCGAGTATCCCCTTTCCGATGCACTATTCCATCTTTACTGCATCCCTCGCCCCTCACACTGACGAATTAACACGGAAGTGGTGTCGCTATGAAATACTATTGGTTCTATGACTTCTCCTTCTAAATAAGTAACGTTTCTATGGAAACGACAAGAGTTTCTTTTGGGAGGAGAGTATCTCCGTTCCGATTCACTATTCCTTCTTTACTGCATCCCTCGCTCCCACCCATTGACGAATTAACACTGAAATTGAGTCGCTATGGAATACTATGTGTTCTATGACTTCTCCTTCTAAATCGAGGAACGTTTCTACGGAAACGACAATATTTTCTTTTGGGAGGCGAGTATCCCCTTTCCGATGCACTGTTCCATCTTTACTGCATCCCTCGCCCCTCACACTGACGAATTAACACGGAAGTGGTGTCGCTATGAAATACTATTGGCTCTATGACTTCTCCTTCTAAGTCGAGTAACGTTTCTATGGAAACGACAAGAGTTTCTTTTGGGAGGAGAGTGTCTCCGTTCCGATTCACTATTCCTTCTTTACTGCATCCCTCGCTCCCTCCCATTGACGAATTAACACTGATATTGAGTCGCTATGGAATACTATGTGTTCTATAACTTCTCCTTCTAAATCGAGGAGCGTTTCTACGGAAACGACAAGAGTTTCTTTTGGGAGGCGATTATCCCCTTTCCGATGCACTATTCCATCTTTACTGCATCCCTCGCCCCTCACACTGACGAATTAACACGGAAGTGGTGTCGCTATGAAATACTATTGGTTCTATGACTTCTCCTTCTAAATCGAATAACGTTTCTACGGAAACGACAAGAGTTTCTTTTGGGAGGATAGTATCTCCGTTCCGATTCACTATTTCTTCTTTACTGCATCCCTCGCTCCCTCCCATTGACGAATTAACACTGAAATTGAGTCGCTATGGAATACTATGTGGTCCATCATTTCTCCTTTTAAATCGAGGACCGTTTCTACGGAAACGACAATATTTTCTTTTGGGAGGCGAGTATCCCCTTTCCGATGCACTATTCCATCTTTACTGCATCCCTGGCCCCTCACACTGACGAATTAACACGGAAGTGGTGTCGCTATGAAATACTATTTGTTCTATGACTTCTCCTTCTAAATCGAGTAACGTTTCTATGGAAACGACAAGAGTTTCTTTTGGGAGGAGAGTATCTCCGTTCCGATTCACTATTCCTTCTTTACTGTATCCCTCGCTCCCTCCCATTGACGAATTAACACTGAAATTGAATCGCTATGGAATACTATGTGTTCTATGACTTCTCCTTCTAAATCGAGGAACGTTTCTACGGAAACGACAATATTTTCTTTTGGGAGGCGAGGATCCCCTTTCCGATACACTATTCCATCTTTACTGCATCCCTCGCCCCTCACACTGACGAATTAACACGGAAGTGGTGTCGCTATGAAATACTATTGGTTCTATGACTTCTCCTTCTAAATCGAGTAACGTTTCTATGGAAACGAAAAGGGTTTCTTTTGGGAGGAGTGTATCTCCGTTCCGATTCACTATTCCTTCTTTACTGCATCCCTCGCCCCGCACACTGACGAATTAACACGGAAGTGGTGTCGCTATGAAATACTATTGGTTCTATGACTTCTCCTTCTAAATCGAGGAACGTTTCTATGGAACGACAAGAGTTTCTTTTGGGAGGAGAGTATCTCCGTTCCGATTCACTATTCCTTCTTTACTGCATCCCTAGCCCCTCACACTGACGAATTAACACGGGAGTGGTGTCGCTATGAAATACTATTGGTTCTATGACTTCTCCTTCTAAATCGAGTAACGTTTCTATGGAAACGACAAGAGTTTCTTTTGGGAGGAGAGTATCTCCGTTCCGATTCACTATTCCTTCTTTACTGCATCCCTCGCTCCCTCCCATTGACGAATTAACACTGAAATTGAGTCGCTATGGAATACTATGTGATCTATGACTTCTCCTTCTAAATCGAGGAACGTTTCTACGGAAACGACAATATTTTCTTTTGGGAGGCGAGTATCCCCTTTCCGATGCACTATTCCATCTTTACTGCATCCCTCGCCCCTCACACTGACGAATTAACACGGAAGTGGTGTCGCTATGAAATACTATTGGTTCTATCACTTCTCCTTCTAAATCGAGTAACATTTCTATGGAAACGACAAGAGTTTCTTTTGGGAGGAGAGTATCTCCGTTCCTATTCACTATTCCTTCTTTACTGCATCCCTCGCTCCCTCCCATTGATGAATTAACACTGAAATTGAGTCGCTATGGAATACTATGTGTTCTATGACTTCTCCTTCTAAATCGCGGAACGTTTCTACGGAAACGATAATATTTTCTTTTGGGAGGCGAGTATCCCCTTTCCGATGCACTATTCCATCTTTACTGCATCCCTCGCCCCTCACACTGACGAATTAACACGGAAGTGGTGTCGCTATGAAATACTATTGGTTCTGTGACTTCTCCTTCTAAATCGAGTAACGTTTCTATGGAAACGACAAGAGTTTCTTTTGGGAGGTGAGTATCTCCGTTCCGATTGAATATTCCTTCTTTACTGCATCCCTCGCTCCCTCCCATTGACGAATTAACACTGACATTGAGTCGCTATGGAATACTATGTGTTCTATAACTTCTCCTTCTAAATCGAGGAAAGTTTCTACGGAAACGACAATATTTTCTTTTGGGAGACGAGTATCCCCATTCCGATGCACTATTCCATCTTTACTGCATCCCTCGCCCCTCACACTGACGAATTAACACGGAAGTGGTGTCGCTATGAAATACTATTGGTTCTATGACTTCTCCTTCTAAATCGAGTAACGTTTCTATGGAAACGACAAGAGTTTCTTTTGGGAGGAGAGTATCTCCGTACCGATTCACTATTCCTTCTTTACTGCATCCCTCGCTCCCTCCCATTGACGAATTAACACTGAAATTGAGTCGCTATGGAATACAATGTGGTCTATGACTTCTCCTTCTAAATCGAGGAACGTTTCTACGGAAACGACAATATTTTCTTTTGGGAGGCGAGTATCCCCTTTCCGATGCACTATTCCATCTTTACTGCATCCCTCGCCCCTCAAACTGACGAATTAACACGGAAGTGGTGTCGTTATGAAATACTATTTGTTCTATGACTTCTCCTTCTAAATCGAGTAACGTTTCTATGGAAACGACAAGAGTTTCTTTTGGGAGGAGAGTATCTCCGTTCCGATTCACTATTCCTTCTTTACTGCATCCCTCGCTCCCTCCCATTGACGAATTAACACTGAAATTGAATCGCTATGGAATATTATGTGTTCTATGACTTCTCCTTCTAAATCGAGGAACGTTTCTACGGAAACGACAATATTTTCTTTTGGGATTCGAGGATCCCCTTTCCGATGCACTATTCCTTCTTTACTGCATCCCACGCCCCTCACACTGACGAATTGACACGGAAGTGGTGTCGCTATGAAATACTATTGGTTCTATGACTTCTCCTTCTAAATCGAGTAACGTTTCTATGGAAACCACAAGAGTTTCTTTTGGGAGGACAGTATCTCCGTTTTGATTCACTATTCCTTCTTTACTGCATCCCTCACCCCTCACACTGACGAATTAACACGGAAGTGGTGTCGCTATGAAATACTATTGGTTCTATGACTTCTCCTTCTAAATCGAGTAACGTTTCTATGGAAACGACATGAGTTTCTTTTGGGAGGAGAGTATCTCCGTTCCGATTCACTATTCCTTCTTTACTGCATCCCTCGCCACTCACACTGACGAATTAACACGGGAGTGGTGTCGCTATGAAATACTATTGGTTCTATGACTTCTCCTTCTAAATCGAGTAACGTTTCTATGGAAACGACAAGAGTTTCTTTTGGGAGGAGAGTATCTCCGTTCCGATTCACTATTCCTTCTTTACTGCATCCCTCGCTCCCTCCCATTGACGAATTAACACTGAAATTGAGTCGCTATGGAATACTATGTGTTCTATTACTTCTCCTTCTAAATCGAGGAACGTTTCTACGGAAACGACAATATTTTCTTTTCGGAGGCGAGTATCCCCTTTCCGATGCACTATTCCATCTTTACTGGATCCCTCGCCCGTCACACTGACGAATTAACACGGAAGTGGTGTCGCTATGATATACTATTGGTTCTATGACTTCTCCTTCTAAATCGAGTAACGTTTCTATGGAAACGACAAGAGTTCCTTTTGGGAGGAGAGTATCTCCGTTCCGATTCACTATTCCTTCTTTACTGCATCCCTCGCTCCCTCCCATTGACGAATTAACACTGAAATTGAGTCGCTATCGAATACTATGCGATCTATCACTTCTCCTTCTAAATCGAGGAAAGTTTCTACGGAAACGACAATATTTTCTTTTGGGAGGCGAGTATCCCCTTTCCGATACACTATTCCATCTTTACTGCATCCCTCGCCCCTCACACTGACGAATTAACATTGAAGTGGTGTCGCTATGAAATACTATTGGTTCTATGACTTCTCCTTCTAAATCGAGTAACGTTTCTATGGAAACGACAAGAGTTTCTTTTGGGAGGAGAGTATCTCCGTTCCGATTCACTATTCCTTCTTTACTGCATCCCTCGCTCCCTCCCATTGACGAATTAACACTGAAATTGAGTCGCTATGGAATACTATGTGTTCTATAACTTCTCCTTCTAAATCGAGGAACGTTTCTACGGAAACGACAATACTTTCTTTTGGGAGGCGAGTATCACCTTTCCGATGCACTATTCCATCTATACTGCATCCCTCGCCCCTCACACTGACGAATTAACACGGAAGTGGTGTCGCTATGAAATACTATTGGTTCTATGACTTCTCCTTCTAAATCGAGTAACGTATCTATGGAAACGACAAGAGTTTCTTTTGGGAGGAGAGTATCTCCGTTCCGATTCACTATTCCTTCTTTACTGCATCCCTCGCTCCCTCGCATTGACGAATTAACACTGAAATTGAGTCGCTATGGAATACTATGTGTTCTATAACTTCTCCTTCTAAATCGAGGAACGTTTCTACGGAAACGAAAATATTTTCTTTTGGGAGGCGAGTATCCCCTTTCCGATGCACTATTCCATCTTTACTGCATCCCTCGCCCCTCACACTGACGAATTAACACGGAAGTGGTGTCGCTATGAAATACTATTGGTTCTATGACTTCTCCTTCTAAATCGAGTAACGTTTCTATGGAAACGACAAGAGTTTCTTTTGGGAGGAGAGTATCTCCGTTCCGATTCACTATTCCTTCTTTACTGCATCCCTCGCTCCCTCCCATTGACGAATTAACACTGAAATTGAGTCGCTATGGAATACTATGTGTTCTATGACTTCTCCTTCTAAATCGAGGAGCGTTTCTACGGAAACGACAATATTTTCTTTTGGGAGGCGAGTATCCCCTTTCCGATGCACTATTCCATCTTTACTGCATCCCTCGCCCCTCACACTGACGAATTAACACGGAAGTGGTGTCGCTATGAAATACTATTGGTTCTATGACTTCTTCTTCTAAATCGAGTAACGTTTCTATGGAAACGACAAGGGTTTCTTTTGGGAGGAGAGTATCTCCGTTCCGATTCACTATTCCTTCTTTACTGCATCACTCGCTAACTCCCATTGACGAATTAAAACTGAAATTGAGTCGCTATGGAATACTATGTGTTCTATGACTTCTCCTTCTAAATCAAGGAACGTTTCTACGGAAACGACAATATTTTCTTTTGGGAGGCGAGTATCCCCTTTCCGATGCACTATTCCATCTTTACTGCATCCCTCGCCCCTCACACTGACGAATTAACACGGAAGTGGTGTCGCTATGAACTACTATTGGTTCTATGACTTCTCCTTCTAAATCGAGTAACGCTTATATGGAAACGACAAGAGTTCCTTTTGGGAGGAGAGTATCTCCGTTCCGATTCACTATTCCTTCTTTACTGCATCCCTCGCTCCCTCCCATTGACGAATTAACACTGAAATTGAGTCGCTATGGAATACTATGTGTTCTATGACTTCTTCTTCTAAATCGAGGATCGTTTCTACAGAAACGACAATATTTTCTTTCGGGAGGTGAGTATCCCCTTTCCAATGCACTATTCCATCTTTACTGCATCCCTCGCCCCTCACACTGAGGAATTAACACGGAAGTAGTGACGCTATGAAATACTATTGGTTCTATGACTTCTCCTTCTAAATCGAGTAACGTTTCTATGGAAACGACAAGAGTTTTTTTTGGGAGGCGAGTATCTCCGTTCCGATTCACTATTCCTTCGTTACTGCATTCCTCGCTCCCTCCCATTGACGAATTAACACTGAAATTGAGTCGCTATGGAATACTATGTGTTCTATGACTTCTCCTTCTAAATCGAGGAACGTGTTTCAACGGAAACGGCAATATTTTCTTTTGGGAGGCGAGTATCCCCTTTCCGATGCACTATTCTATCTTTACTGCATCCCTCGCCCCTCACACTGACGAATTAACACGCAAGTGGTGTCGCAATGAAATACTGTTGGTTCTATGACATCTCCTTCTAAATCGAGTAACGTTTCAATGGAAACGACAAGAGTTTCTTTTGGGAGGAGAGTATCTCCGTTCCGATTCACTATTCCTTCTTTACTGCATTCCTCGCTCCCTCCCATTGACGAATTAACACTGAAATTGAGTCGCTATGGAATACTATGTGTTCTATGACTTCTCCCTCTAAATCGTGGAACGTTTCCACGGAAACGACAATATTTTCTCTTGGGAGGCGAGTATCACCTTTCCGTTGCACTATTCCATCTTTACTGCATCCCTCGCCCCTCACACTGACGAATTAACACGGAAGTGGTGTCGCTATGAAATACTATTGGTTCTATGACTTCTCGTTCTAAATCGAGTAACGTTTCTATGGAAACAACAAGAGTTTCTTTTGGGAGGAGGGTATCTCCGTTCCGATTCACTATTCCTTCTTTACTGCATCCCTCGCTCCCTCCCATTGACGAATTAACACTGAAATTGAGTCGCTATGGAATACTATGTGTTCTATGACTTCTCCTTCTAAATCGAGGAACGTTTCTACGGAAACGACAATATTTTCTTTTGGCAGGCGAGTATCCCCTTTCCGATGCACTATTCCATCTTTACTGCATCCCTCGCCCCTCACACTGACGAATTAACACGGAAGTGGTGTCGCTATGAAATACTATTGGTTCTATGACTTCTCCTTCTAAATCGAGTAACGTTTCTATGGAAACGACAAGAGTTTCTTTTGGGAGGCGAGTATCTGCGTTCCGATTCACTATTCCTTCTTTACTGCATCCCTCGCTCCCTCCCATTGATGAATTAACACTGAAATTGAGTCGCTACGGAATACTATGTGTTCTATGACTTCTCCTTCTACATCGAGGAACGTTTCTACGGAAACGACAATATTTTCTTTTGGGAGGCGAGTATCCCCTTTCCGATGCACTATTCCATCTTTACTGCATCCCTCGCCCCTCACACTGACGAATTAACACGGAAGTGGTGTCGCTATGAAATACTATTGGTTCTATGACTTCTCCTTCTAAATCGAGTAACGCTTCTATGGAAACGACAAGAGTTTCTTTTGGGAGGAGAGTATCTCCGTTCCGATCCACTATTCCTTCTTCACTGCATCCCTCGCTCCCTCCCATTGACGAATTAACACTGAAATTGAGTCGCTATGGAACACTATGTGCCCTATGACTTCTCCTTCTAAATCAAGGATCAATTCTACGGAAACGACAATATTTTCTTTCGGGAGGCGAGTATCCCCTTTCCGATGCACTATTCCATCTTTACTGCATCCCTCGCCCCTCACACTGACGAATTAACACGGAAGTGGTGACGCTATGAAATACTATTGGTTCTATGACTTCTCCTTCTAAATCGAGTAACGTTTCTATGGAAACGACAAGTGTTTCTTTTGGGAGGAGAGTATCTCCGTTCCGATTCACTATTCCTTCTTTACTGCATCCCTCGCTCCCTCCCATTGACGAATTAACACTGAAATTGAGTCGCTATGGAATACTATGTGTTCTATTACTTCTCCTTCTAAATCGAGGAACGTTTCTACGGAAACGACAATATTTTCTTTTCGGAGGCGAGTATCCCCTTTCCGATGCACTATTCAATCTTTACTGGATCCCTCGCCCGTCACACTGACGAATTAACATGGAAGTGGTGTCGCTATGATATACTATTGGTTCTATGACTTCTCCTTCTAAATCGAGTAACGTTTCTATGGAAACGACAAGAGTTCCTTTTGGGAGGAGAGTATCTCCGTTCCGATTCACTATTCCTTCTTTACTGCATCCCTCGCTCCCTCCCATTGACGAATTAACACTGAAATTGAGTCGCTATAGAATACTATGCGATCTATGACTTCTCCTTCTAAATCGAGGAACGTTTCTACGGAAACGACAATATTTTCTTTTGGGAGGCGAGTATCCCCTTTCCGATGCACTATTCCATCTTTACTGCATCCCTCGCCCCTCACACTGACGAATTAACGTTGAAGTGGTGTCGCTATGAAATACTATTGGTTCTATGACTTCTCCTTCTAAATCGAGTAACGTTTCTATGGAAACGACAAGAGTTTCTTTTGGGAGGACAGTATCTCCGTTTTGATTCACTATTCCTTCTTTACTGCATCCCTCACCCCTCACACTGACGAATTAACACGGAAGTGGTGTCGCTATGAAATACTATTGGTTCTATGACTTCTCCTTCTAAATCGAGTAACGTTTCTATGGAAACGACATGAGTTTCTTTTGGGAGGAGAGTATCTCCGTTCCGATTCACTATTCCTTCTTTACTGCATCCCTCGCCACTCACACTGACGAATTAACACGGGAGTGGTGTCGCTATGAAATACTATTGGTTCTATGACTTCTCCTTCTAAATCGAGTAACGTTTCTATGGAAACGACAAGAGTTTCTTTTGGGAGGAGAGTATCTCCGTTCCGATTCACTATTCCTTCTTTACTGCATCCCTCGCTCCCTCCCATTGACGAATTAACACTGAAATTGAGTCGCTATGGAATACTATGTGTTCTATAACTTCTCCTTCTAAATCGAGGAACGTTTCTACGGAAACGAAAATATTTTCTTTTGGGAGGCGAGTATCCCCTTTCCGATGCACTATTCCTTCTTTACTGCATCCCTCGCCCCTCACACTGACGAATTAACACGGAAGTGGTGTCGCTATGAAATACTATTGGTTCTATGACTTCTCCTTCTAAATTGAGTAACGTTTCTATGGAAACGACAAGAGTTTCTTTTGGGAGGAGAGTATCTCCGTTCCGATTCACTATTCCTTCTTTACTGCATCCCTCGCTCCCTCCCATTGACGAATTAACACTGAAATTGAGTCGCTATGGAATACTATGTGTTCTATAACTTCTCCTTCTAAATCGAGGAACGTTTCTACGGAAACGACAATACTCTCTTTTGGGAGGCGAGTATCCCCTTTCCTATGCACTATTCCATCTATACAGCATCCCTCGCCCCTCACACTGACGAAATAACACGGAAGTGGTGTCGCTATGAAATACTATAGGTTCTATGACATCTCCTTCTAAATCGAGTAACGTTTCTATGGAATCGACAAGAGTTTCTTTTGGGAGGAGAGTATCTCCGTACCGATTCACTATTCCTTCTTTACTGCATCCCTCGCTCCCTCCCATTGACGAATTAACACTGAAATTGAGTCGCTATGGAATACTATGTTTTCTATGACTTCTCCTTCTAAATCGAGGAACGTTTCTACGGAAACGACAATATTTTCTTTTGGGAGGCGAGTATCCCCTTTCCGATGCACTATTCCATCTTTACTGCATCCCTCGCCCCTCACACTGACGAATTAACACGGAAGTGGTGTCGCTATGAAATACTATTGGTTCTATGATTCTTCTAAATCGAGTAACGTTTCTATGGAAACGACAAGGGTTTCTTTTGGGAGGAGAGTATCTCCGTTCCGATTCACTATTCCTTCTTTACTGCATCCCTCGCTCCCTCCCATTGACGAATTAAAACTGAAATTGAGTCGCTATGGAATAGTATGTGTTCTATGACTTCTCCTTCTAAATCAAGGAACGTTTCTACGGAAACGACAATATTTTCTTTTGGGAGGCGAGTATCCCCTTTCCGATGCACTATTCCATCTTTACTGCATCCCTCGCCCCTCACACTGACGAATTAACACGGAAGTGGTGTCGCTATGAACTACTATTGGTTCTATGACTTCTCCTTCTAAATCGAGTAACGCTTATATGGAAACGACAAGAGTTCCTTTTGGGAGGAGAGTATCTCCGTTCCGATTCACTATTCCTTCTTTACTGCATCCCTCGCTCCCTCCCATTGACGAATTAACACTGAAATTGAGTCGCTATGGAATACTGTGTGTTCTATGACTTCTCCTTCTAAATCGAGGATCGTTTCTACAGAAACGACAATATTTTCTTTCGGGAGGTGAGTATCCCCTTTCCAATGCACTATTCCATCTTTACTGCATCCCTCGCCCCTCACACTGACGAATTAACACGGAAGTAGTGACGCTATGAAATACTATTGGTTCTATGACTTCTCCTTCTAAATCGAGTAACGTTTCTATGGAAACGACAAGAGTTTTTTTGGGAGGCGAGTATCTCCGTTCCGATTCACTATTCCTTCGTTACTGCATTCCTCGCTCCCTCCCATTGACGAATTAACACTGAAATTGAGTCGCTATGGAATACTATGTGTTCTATGACTTCTCCTTCTAAATCGAGGAACGTGTTTCAACGGAAACGGCAATATTTTCTTTTGGGAGGCGAGTATCCCCTTTCCGATGCACTATTCTATCTTTACTGCATCCCTCGCCCCTCACACTGACGAATTAACACTCAAGTGGTGTCGCAATGAAATACTGTTGGTTCTATGACATCTCCTTCTAAATCGAGTAACGTTTCAATGGAAACGACAAGAGTTTCTTTTGGGAGGAGAGTATCTCCGTTCCGATTCACTATTCCTTCTTTACTGCATTCCTCGCTCCCTCCCATTGACGAATTAACACTGAAATTGAGTCGCTATGGAATACTATGTGTTCTATGACTTCTCCCTCTAAATCGTGGAACGTTTCCACGGAAACGACAATATTTTCTTTTGGGAGGCGAGTATCACCTTTCCGTTGCACTATTCCATCTTTACTGCATCCCTCGCCCCTCACACTGACGAATTAACACGGAAGTGGTGTCGCTATGAAATACTATTGGTTCTATAACTTCTCGTTCTAAATCGAGTAACGTTTCTATGGAAACAACAAGAGTTTCTTTTGGGAGGAGAGTATCTCCGTTCCGATTCACTATTCCTTCTTTACTGCATCCCTCGCTCCCTCCCATTGACGAATTAACACTGAAATTGAGTCGCTATGGAATACTATGTGTTCTATGACTTCTCCTTCTAAATCGAGGAACGTTTCTACGGAAACGACAATATTTTCTTTTGGCAGGCGAGTATCCCCTTTCCGATGCACTATTCCATCTTTACTGCATCCCTCGCCCCTCACACTGACGAATTAACACGGAAGTGGTGTCGCTATGAAATACTATTGGTTCTATGACTTCTCCTTCTAAATCGAGTAACGTTTCTATGGAAACGACAAGAGTTTCTTTTGGGAGGAGAGTATCTCCGTTCCGATTCACTATTCCTTCTTTACTGCATCCCTCGCTCCCTCCCATTGACGAATTAACACTGAAATTGAGTCGCTATGGAATACTATGTGTTCTATAACTTCTCCTTCTAAATCGAGGAACGTTTCTACGGAAACGACAATACTCTCTTTTGGGAGGCGAGTATCCCCTTTCCTATGCACTATTCCATCTATACAGCATCCCTCGCCCCTCACACTGACGAAATAACACGGAAGTGGTGTCGCTATGAAATACTATAGGTTCTATGACATCTCCTTCTAAATCGAGTAACGTTTCTATGGAATCGACAAGAGTTTCTTTTGGGAGGAGAGTATCTCCGTACCGATTCACTATTCCTTCTTTACTGCATCACTCGCTCCCCCCATTGACGAATTAACACTGAAATTGAGTCGCTATGGAATACTATGTTTTCTATGACTTCTCCTTCTAAATCGAGGAACGTTTCTACGGAAACGACAATATTTTCTTTTGGGAGGCGAGTATCCCCTTTCCGATGCACTATTCCATCTTTACTGCATCCCTCGCCCCTCACACTGACGAATTAACACGGAAGTGGTGTCGCTATGAAATACTATTGGTTCTATGACTTCTTCTTCTAAATCGAGTAACGTTTCTATGGAAACGACAAGGGTTTCTTTTGGGAGGAGAGTATCTCCGTTCCGATTCACTATTCCTTCTTTACTGCATCCCTCGCTCCCTCCCATTGACGAATTAAAACTGAAATTGAGTCGCTATGGAATAGTATGTGTTCTATGACTTCTCCTTCTAAATCAAGGAACGTTTCTACGGAAACGACAATATTTTCTTTTGGGAGGCGAGTATCCCCTTTCCGATGCACTATTCCATCTTTACTGCATCCCTCGCCCCTCACACTGACGAATTAACACGGAAGTGGTGTCGCTATGAACTACTATTGGTTCTATGACTTCTCCTTCTAAATCGAGTAACGCTTATATGGAAACGACAAGAGTTCCTTTTGGGAGGAGAGTATCTCCGTTCCGATTCACTATTCCTTCTTTACTGCATCCCTCGCTCCCTCCCATTGACGAATTAACACTGAAATTGAGTCGCTATGGAATACTGTGTGTTCTATGACTTCTCCTTCTAAATCGAGGATCGTTTCTACAGAAACGACAATATTTTCTTTCGGGAGGTGAGTATCCCCTTTCCAATGCACTATTCCATCTTTACTGCATCCCTCGCCCCTCACACTGACGAATTAACACGGAAGTAGTGACGCTATGAAATACTATTGGTTCTATGACTTCTCCTTCTAAATCGAGTAACGTTTCTATGGAAACGACAGGAGTTTTTTTGGGAGGCGAGTATCTCCGTTCCGATTCACTATTCCTTCGTTACTGCATTCCTCGCTCCCTCCCATTGACGAATTAACACTGAAATTGAGTCGCTATGGAATACTATGTGTTCTATGACTTCTCCTTCTAAATCGAGGAACGTGTTTCAACGGAAACGGCAATATTTTCTTTTGGGAGGCGAGTATCCCCTTTCCGATGCACTATTCTATCTTTACTGCATCCCTCGCCCCTCACACTGACGAATTAACACTCAAGTGGTGTCGCAATGAAATACTGTTGGTTCTATGACATCTCCTTCTAAATCGAGTAACGTTTCAATGGAAACGACAAGAGTTTCTTTTGGGAGGAGAGTATCTCCGTTCCGATTCACTATTCCTTCTTTACTGCATTCCTCGCTCCCTCCCATTGACGAATTAACACTGAAATTGAGTCGCTATGGAATACTATGTGTTCTATGACTTCTCCCTCTAAATCGTGGAACGTTTCCACGGAAACGACAATATTTTCTTTTGGGAGGCGAGTATCACCTTTCCGTTGCACTATTCCATCTTTACTGCATCCCTCGCCCCTCACACTGACGAATTAACACGGAAGTGGTGTCGCTATGAAATACTATTGGTTCTATAACTTCTCGTTCTAAATCGAGTAACGTTTCTATGGAAACAACAAGAGTTTCTTTTGGGAGGAGAGTATCTCCGTTCCGATTCACTATTCCTTCTTTACTGCATCCCTCGCTCCCTCCCATTGACGAATTAACACTGAAATTGAGTCGCTATGGAATACTATGTGTTCTATGACTTCTCCTTCTAAATCGAGGAACGTTTCTACGGAAACGACAATATTTTCTTTTGGCAGGCGAGTATCCCCTTTCCGATGCACTATTCCATCTTTACTGCATCCCTCGCCCCTCACACTGACGAATTAACACGGAAGTGGTGTCGCTATGAAATACTATTGGTTCTATGACTTCTCCTTCTAAATCGAGTAACGCTTCTATGGAAACGACAAGAGTTTCTTTTGGGAGGAGAGTATCTCCGTTCCGATTCACTATTCCTTCTTCACTGCATCCCTCGCTCCCTCCCATTGACGAATTAACACTGAAATTGAGTCGCTATGGAATACTATGTGCCCTATGACTTCTCCTTCTAAATCAAGGATCAATTCTACGGAAACGACAATATTTTCTTTCGGGAGGCGAGTATCCCCTTTCCGATGCACTATTCCATCTTTACTGCATCCCTCGCCCCTCACACTGACGAATTAACACGGAAGTGGTGACGCTATGAAATACTATTGGTTCTATGACTTCTCCTTATAAATCGAGTAACGTTTCTATGGAAACGACAAGTGTTTCTTTTGGGAGGAGAGTATCTCCGTTCCGATTCACTATTCCTTCTTTACTGCATCCCTCGCTCCCTCCCATTGACGAATTAACACTGAAATTGAGTCGCTATGGAATACTATGTGTTCTATTACTTCTCCTTCTAAATCGAGGAACGTTTCTACGGAAACGACAATATTTTCTTTTCAGAGGCGAGTATCCCCTTTCCGATGCACTATTCCATCTTTACTGGATCCCTCGCCCGTCACACTGACGAATTAACACGGAAGTGTTGTCGCTATGATATACTATTGGTTCTATGACTTCTCCTTCTAAATCGAGTAACGTTTCTATGGAAACGACAAGAGTTCCTTTTGGGAGGAGAGTATCTCCGTTCCGATTCACTATTCCTTCTTTACTGCATCCCTCGCTCCCTCCCATTGCCGAATTAACACTAAAATTGAGTCGCTATCGAATACTATGCGATCTATGACTTCTCCTTCTAAATCGAGGAACGTTTCTACGGAAACGACAATATTTTCTTTTGGGAGGCGAGTATCCCCTTTCCGATGCACTATTCCATCTTTACTGCATCCCTCGCCCCTCACACTGACGAATTAACATTGAAGTGGTGTCGCTATGAAGTACTATTGGTTCTATGACTTCTCCTTCTAAATCGAGTAACGTTTCTATGGAAACGACAAGAGTTTCTTTTGGGAGGACAGTATGACCGTTTTGATTCACTATTCCTTCTTTACTGCATCCCTCACCCCTCACACTGACGAATTAACACGGAAGTGGTGTCGCTATGAAATACTATTGGTTCTATGACTTCTCCTTCTAAATCGAGTAACGTTTCTATGGAAACGACATGAGTTTCTTTTGGGAGGAGAGTATCTCCGTTCCGATTCACTATTCCTTCTTTACTGCATCCCTCGCCACTCACACTGACGAATTAACACGGGAGTGGTGTCGCTATGAAATACTATTGGTTCTATGACTTCTCCTTCTAAATCGAGTAACGTTTCTATGGAAACGACAAGAGTTTCTTTTGGGAGGAGAGTATCTCCGTTCCGATTCACTATTCCTTCTTTACTGCATCCCTCGCTCCCTCCCATTGACGAATTAACACTGAAATTGAGTCGCTATGGAATACTATGTGTTCTATTACTTCTCCTTCTAAATCGAGGAACGTTTCTACGGAAACGACAATATTTTCTTTTCGGAGGCGAGTATCCCCTTTCCGATGCACTATTCCATCTTTACTGGATCCCTCGCCCGTCACACTGACGAATTAACACGGAAGTGGTGTCGCTATGATATACTATTGGTTCTATGACTTCTCCTTCTAAATCGAGTAACGTTTCAATGGAAACGACAAGAGTTCCTTTTGGGAGGAGAGTATCTCCGTTCCGATTCACTATTCCTTCTTTACTGCATCCCTCGCTCCCTCCCATTGACGAATTAACACTGAAATTGAGTCGCTATCGAATACTATGCGATCTATGACTTCTCCTTCTAAATCGAGGAACGTTTCTACGGAAACGACAATATTTTCTTTTGGGAGGCGAGTATCCCCTTTCCGATGCACTATTCCATCTTTACTGCATCCCTCGCCCCTCACACTGACGAATTAACATTGAAGTGGTGTCGCTATGAAATACTATTGGTTCTATGACTTCTCCTTCTAAATCGAGTAACGTTTCTATGGAAACGACAAGAGTTTCTTTTGGGAGGAGAGTATCTCCGTTCCGATTCACTATTCCTTCTTTACTGCATCCCTCGCTCCCTCCCATTGACGAATTAACACTGAAATTGAGTCGCTATGGAATACTATGTGTTCTATGACTTCTCCTTCTAAATCGAGGAACGTTTCTACGGAAACGACAATATTTTCTTTTGGCAGGCGAGTATCCCCTTTCCGATGCACTATTCCATCTTTACTGCATCCCTCGCCCCTCACACTGACGAATTAACACGGAAGTGGTGTCGCTATGAAATACTATTGGTTCTATGACTTCTCCTTCTAAATCGAGTAACGTTTCTATGGAAACGACAAGAGTTTCTTTTGGGAGGAGAGTATCTCCGTTCCGATTCACTATTCCTTCTTTACTGCATCCCTCGCTCCCTCCCATTGACGAATTAACACTGAAATTGAGTCGCTATGGAATACTATGTGTTCTATAACTTCTCCTTCTAAATCGAGGAACGTTTCTACGGAAACGACAATACTCTCTTTTGGGAGGCGAGTATCCCCTTTCCTATGCACTATTCCATCTATACAGCATCCCTCGCCCCTCACACTGACGAAATAACACGGAAGTGGTGTCGCTATGAAATACTATAGGTTCTATGACATCTCCTTCTAAATCGAGTAACGTTTCTATGGAATCGACAAGAGTTTCTTTTGGGAGGAGAGTATCTCCGTACCGATTCACTATTCCTTCTTTACTGCATCACTCGCTCCCTCCCATTGACGAATTAACACTGAAATTGAGTCGCTATGGAATACTATGTTTTCTATGACTTCTCCTTCTAAATCGAGGAACGTTTCTACGGAAACGACAATATTTTCTTTTGGGAGGCGAGTATCCCCTTTCCGATGCACTATTCCATCTTTACTGCATCCCTCGCCCCTCACACTGACGAATTAACACGGAAGTGGTGTCGCTATGAAATACTATTGGTTCTATGACTTCTTCTTCTAAATCGAGTAACGTTTCTATGGAAACGACAAGGGTTTCTTTTGGGAGGAGAGTATCTCCGTTCCGATTCACTATTCCTTCTTTACTGCATCCCTCGCTCCCTCCCATTGACGAATTAAAACTGAAATTGAGTCGCTATGGAATAGTATGTGTTCTATGACTTCTCCTTCTAAATCAAGGAACGTTTCTACGGAAACGACAATATTTTCTTTTGGGAGGCGAGTATCCCCTTTCCGATGCACTATTCCATCTTTACTGCATCCCTCGCCCCTCACACTGACGAATTAACACGGAAGTGGTGTCGCTATGAACTACTATTGGTTCTATGACTTCTCCTTCTAAATCGAGTAACGCTTATATGGAAACGACAAGAGTTCCTTTTGGGAGGAGAGTATCTCCGTTCCGATTCACTATTCCTTCTTTACTGCATCCCTCGCTCCCTCCCATTGACGAATTAACACTGAAATTGAGTCGCTATGGAATACTGTGTGTTCTATGACTTCTCCTTCTAAATCGAGGATCGTTTCTACAGAAACGACAATATTTTCTTTCGGGAGGTGAGTATCCCCTTTCCAATGCACTATTCCATCTTTACTGCATCCCTCGCCCCTCACACTGACGAATTAACACGGAAGTAGTGACGCTATGAAATACTATTGGTTCTATGACTTCTCCTTCTAAATCGAGTAACGTTTCTATGGAAACGACAGGAGTTTTTTTGGGAGGCGAGTATCTCCGTTCCGATTCACTATTCCTTCGTTACTGCATTCCTCGCTCCCTCCCATTGACGAATTAACACTGAAATTGAGTCGCTATGGAATACTATGTGTTCTATGACTTCTCCTTCTAAATCGAGGAACGTGTTTCAACGGAAACGGCAATATTTTCTTTTGGGAGGCGAGTATCCCCTTTCCGATGCACTATTCTATCTTTACTGCATCCCTCGCCCCTCACACTGACGAATTAACACTCAAGTGGTGTCGCAATGAAATACTGTTGGTTCTATGACATCTCCTTCTAAATCGAGTAACGTTTCAATGGAAACGACAAGAGTTTCTTTTGGGAGGAGAGTATCTCCGTTCCGATTCACTATTCCTTCTTTACTGCATTCCTCGCTCCCTCCCATTGACGAATTAACACTGAAATTGAGTCGCTATGGAATACTATGTGTTCTATGACTTCTCCCTCTAAATCGTGGAACGTTTCCACGGAAACGACAATATTTTCTTTTGGGAGGCGAGTATCACCTTTCCGTTGCACTATTCCATCTTTACTGCATCCCTCGCCCCTCACACTGACGAATTAACACGGAAGTGGTGTCGCTATGAAATACTATTGGTTCTATAACTTCTCGTTCTAAATCGAGTTACGTTTCTATGGAAACAACAAGAGTTTCTTTTGGGAGGAGAGTATCTCCGTTCCGATTCACTATTCCTTCTTTACTGCATCCCTCGCTCCCTCCCATTGACGAATTAACACTGAAATTGAGTCGCTATGGAATACTATGTGTTCTATGACTTCTCCTTCTAAATCGAGGAACGTTTCTACGGAAACGACAATATTTTCTTTTGGCAGGCGAGTATCCCCTTTCCGATGCACTATTCCATCTTTACTGCATCCCTCGCCCCTCACACTGACGAATTAACACGGAAGTGGTGTCGCTATGAAATACTATTGGTTCTATGACTTCTCCTTCTAAATCGAGTAACGCTTCTATGGAAACGACAAGAGTTTCTTTTGGGAGGAGAGTATCTCCGTTCCGATTCACTATTCCTTCTTCACTGCATCCCTCGCTCCCTCCCATTGACGAATTAACACTGAAATTGAGTCGCTATGGAATACTATGTGCCCTATGACTTCTCCTTCTAAATCAAGGATCAATTCTACGGAAACGACAATATTTTCTTTCGGGAGGCGAGTATCCCCTTTCCGATGCACTATTCCATCTTTACTGCATCCCTCGCCCCTCACACTGACGAATTAACACGGAAGTGGTGACGCTATGAAATACTATTGGTTCTATGACTTCTCCTTCTAAATCGAGTAACGTTTCTATGGAAACGACAAGTGTTTCTTTTGGGAGGAGAGTATCTCCGTTCCGATTCACTATTCCTTCTTTACTGCATCCCTCGCTCCCTCCCATTGACGAATTAACACTGAAATTGAGTCGCTATGGAATACTATGTGTTCTATTACTTCTCCTTCTAAATCGAGGAACGTTTCTACGGAAACGACAATATTTTCTTTTCAGAGGCGAGTATCCCCTTTCCGATGCACTATTCCATCTTTACTGGATCCCTCGCCCGTCACACTGACGAATTAACACGGAAGTGTTGTCGCTATGATATACTATTGGTTCTATGACTTCTCCTTCTAAATCGAGTAACGTTTCTATGGAAACGACAAGAGTTCCTTTTGGGAGGAGAGTATCTCCGTTCCGATTCACTATTCCTTCTTTACTGCATCCCTCGCTCCCTCCCATTGCCGAATTAACACTAAAATTGAGTCGCTATCGAATACTATGCGATCTATGACTTCTCCTTCTAAATCGAGGAACGTTTCTACGGAAACGACAATATTTTCTTTTGGGAGGCGAGTATCCCCTTTCCGATGCACTATTCCATCTTTACTGCATCCCTCGCCCCTCACACTGACGAATTAACATTGAAGTGGTGTCGCTATGAAATACTATTGGTTCTATGACTTCTCCTTCTAAATCGAGTAACGTTTCTATGGAAACGACAAGAGTTTCTTTTGGGAGGACAGTATCACCGTTTTGATTCACTATTCCTTCTTTACTGCATCCCTCACCCCTCACACTGACGAATTAACACGGAAGTGGTGTCGCTATGAAATACTATTGGTTCTATGACTTCTCCTTCTAAATCGAGTAACGTTTCTATGGAAACGACATGAGTTTCTTTTGGGAGGAGAGTATCTCCGTTCCGATTCACTATTCCTTCTTTACTGCATCCCTCGCCACTCACACTGACGAATTAACACGGGAGTGGTGTCGCTATGAAATACTATTGGTTCTATGACTTCTCCTTCTAAATCGAGTAACGTTTCTATGGAAACGACAAGAGTTTCTTTTGGGAGGAGAGTATCTCCGTTCCGATTCACTATTCCTTCTTTACTGCATCCCTCGCTCCCTCCCATTGACGAATTAACACTGAAATTGAGTCGCTATGGAATACTATGTGTTCTATTACTTCTCCTTCTAAATCGAGGAACGTTTCTACGGAAACGACAATATTTTCTTTTCGGAGGCGAGTATCCCCTTTCCGATGCACTATTCCATCTTTACTGGATCCCTCGCCCGTCACACTGACGAATTAACACGGAAGTGGTGTCGCTATGATATACTATTGGTTCTATGACTTCTCCTTCTAAATCGAGTAACGTTTCAATGGAAACGACAAGAGTTCCTTTTGGGAGGAGAGTATCTCCGTTCCGATTCACTATTCCTTCTTTACTGCATCCCTCGCTCCCTCCCATTGACGAATTAACACTGAAATTGAGTCGCTATCGAATACTATGCGATCTATGACTTCTCCTTCTAAATCGAGGAACGTTTCTACGGAAACGACAATATTTTCTTTTGGGAGGCGAGTATCCCCTTTCCGATGCACTATTCCATCTTTACTGCATCCCTCGCCCCTCACACTGACGAATTAACATTGAAGTGGTGTCGCTATGAAATACTATTGGTTCTATGACTTCTCCTTCTAAATCGAGTAACGTTTCTATGGAAACGACAAGAGTTTCTTTTGGGAGGAGAGTATCTCCGTTCCGATTCACTATTCCTTCTTTACTGCATCCCTCGCTCCCTCCCATTGACGAATTAACACTGAAATTGAGTCGCTATGGAATACTATGTGTTCTATAACTTCTCCTTCTAAATCGAGGAACGTTTCTACGGAAACGACAATACTTTCTTTTGGGAGGCGAGTATCACCTTTCCGATGCACTATTCCATCTATACTGCATCCCTCGCCCCTCACACTGACGAATTAACACGGAAGTGGTGTCGCTATGAAATACTATTGGTTCTATGACTTCTCCTTCTAAATCGAGTAACGTTTCTATGGAAACGACAAGAGTTTCTTTTGGGAGGAGAGTATCTCCGTTCCGATTCACTATTCCTTCTTTACTGCATCCCTCGCTCCCTCCCATTGACGAATTAACACTGAAATTGAGTCGCTATGGAATACTATGTGTTCTATGACTTCTCCTTCTAAATCGAGAAACATTTCTACGGAAACGACAATATTTTCTTTTGGGAGGCGAGTATCCCCTTTCCGATGCACTATTCCATCTTTACTGCATCCCTCGCCCCTCACACTGACGAATTAACACGGAAGTGGTGTCGCTATGAAATACTATTGGTTCTATGACTTCTCCTTCTAAATAAGTAACGTTTCTATGGAAACGACAAGAGTTTCTTTTGGGAGGATAGTATCTCCGTTCCGATTCACTATTTCTTCTTTACTGCATCCCTCGCTCCCTCCCATTGACGAATTAACACTGAAATTGAGTCGCTATGGAATACTATGTGGTCCATCATTTCTCCTTTTAAATCGAGGACCGTTTCTACGGAAACGACAATATTTTCTTTTGGGAGGCGAGTATCCCCTTTCCGATGCACTATTCCATCTTTACTGCATCCCTGGCCCCTCACACTGACGAATTAACACGGAAGTGGTGTCGCTATGAAATACTATTTGTTCTATGACTTCTCCTTCTAAATCGAGTAACGTTTCTATGGAAACGACAAGAGTTTCTTTTGGGAGGAGAGTATCTTCGTTCCGATTCACTATTCCATCTTTACTGTATCCCTCGCTCCCTCCCATTGCCGAATTAACACTGAAATTGAATCGCTATGGAATACTATGTGTTCTATGACTTCTCCTTCTAAATCGAGGAACGTTTCTACGGAAACGACAATATTTTCTTTTGGGAGGCGAGGATCCCCTTTCCGATACACTATTCCATCTTTACTGCATCCCTCGCCCCTCACACTGACGAATTAACACGGAAGTGGTGTCGCTATGAAATACTATTGGTTCTATGACTTCTCCTTCTAAATCGAGTAACGTTTCTATGGAAACGAAAAGGGTTTCTTTTGGGAGGTGTGTATCTCCGTTCCGATTCACTATTCCTTCTTTACTGCATCCCTCGCCCCGCACACTGACGAATTAACACGGAAGTGGTGTCGCTATGAAATACTATTGGTTCTATGACTTCTCCTTCTAAATCGAGGAACGTTTCTATGGAACGACAAGAGTTTCTTTTGGGAGGAGAGTATCTCCGTTCCGATTCACTATTCCTTCTTTACTGCATCCCTAGCCCCTCACACTGACGAATTAACACGGGAGTGGTGTCGCTATGAAATACTATTGGTTCTATGACTTCTCCTTCTAAATCGAGTAACGTTTCTATGGAAACGACAAGAGTTTCTTTTGGGAGGAGAGTATCTCCGTTCCGATTCACTATTCCTTCTTTACTGCATCCCTCGCTCCCTCCCATTGACGAATTAACACTGAAATTGAGTCGCTATGGAATACTATGTGATCTATGACTTCTCCTTCTAAATCGAGGAACGTTTCTACGGAAACGACAATATTTTCTTTTGGGAGGCGAGTATCCCCTTTCCGATGCACTATTCCAACTTTACTGCATCCCTCGCCCCTCACACTGACGAATTAACACGGAAGTGGTGTCGCTATGAAATACTATTGGTTCTATCACTTCTCCTTCTAAATCGAGTAACATTTCTATGGAAACGACAAGAGTTTCTTTTGGGAGGAGAGTATCTCCGTTCCTATTCACTATTCCTTCTTTACTGCATCCCTCGCTCCCTCCCATTGATGAATTAACACTGAAATTGAGTCGCTATGGAATACTATGTGTTCTATGACTTCTCCTTCTAAATCGCGGAACGTTTCTACGGAAACGATAATATTTTCTTTTGGGAGGCGAGTATCCCCTTTCCGATGCACTATTCCATCTTTACTGCATCCCTCGCCCCTCACACTGACGAATTAACACGGAAGTGGTGTCGCTATGAAATACTATTGGTTCTGTGACTTCTCCTTCTAAATCGAGTAACGTTTCTATGGAAACGACAAGAGTTTCTTTTGGGAGGAGAGTATCTCCGTTCCGATTCAATATTCCTTCTTTACTGCATCCCTCGCTCCCTCCCATTGACGAATTAACACTGAAATTGAGTCGCTATGGAATACTATGTGTTCTATAACTTCTCCTTCTAAATCGAGGAAAGTTTCTACGGAAACGACAATATTTTCTTTTGGGAGACGAGTATCCCCTTTCCGATGCACTATTCCATCTTTACTGCATCCCTCGCCCCTCACACTGACGAATTAACACGGAAGTGGTGTCGCTATGAAATACTATTGGTTCTATGACTTCTCCTTCTAAATCGAGTAACGTTTCTATGGAAACGACAAGAGTTTCTTTTGGGAGGAGAGTATCTCCGTACCGATTCACTATTCCTTCTTTACTGCATCCCTCGCTCCCTCCCATTGACGAATTAACACTGAAATTGAGTCGCTATGGAATACAATGTGGTCTATGACTTCTCCTTCTAAATCGAGGAACGTTTCTACGGAAACGACAATATTTTCTTTTGGGAGGCGAGTATCCCCTTTCCGATGCACTATTCCATCTTTACTGCATCCCTCGCCCCTCAAACTGACGAATTAACACGGAAGTGGTGTCGTTATGAAATACTATTTGTTCTATGACTTCTCCTTCTAAATCGAGTAACGTTTCTATGGAAACGACAAGAGTTTCTTTTGGGAGGAGAGTATCTCCGTTCCGATTCACTATTCCTTCTTTACTGCATCCCTCGCTCCCTCCCATTGACGAATTAACACTGAAATTGAATCGCTGTGGAATATTATGTGTTCTATGACTTCTCCTTCTAAATCGAGGAACGTTTCTACGGAAACGACAATATTTTCTTTGGGATTCGAGGATCCCCTTTCCGATGCACTATTCCTTCTTTACTGCATCCCACGCCCCTCACACTGACGAATTGACACGGAAGTGGTGTCGCTATGAAATACTATTGGTTCTATGACTTCTCCTTCTAAATCGAGTAACGTTTCTATGGAAACCACAAGAGTTTCTTTTGGGAGGACAGTATCTCCGTTTTGATTCACTATTCCTTCTTTACTGCATCCCTCATCCCTCACACTGACGAATTAACACGGAAGTGGTGTCGCTATTAAATACTATTGGTTCTATGACTTCTCCTTCTAAATCGAGTAACGTTTCTATGGAAACGACATGAGTTTCTTTTGGGAGGAGAGTATCTCCGTTCCGATTCACTATTCCTTCTTTACTGCATCCCTCGCCACTCACACTGACGAATTAACACGGGAGTGGTGTCGCTATGAAATACTATTGGTTCTATGACTTCTCCTTCTAAATCGAGTAACGTTTCTATGGAAACGACAAGAGTTTCTTTTGGGAGGAGAGTATCTCCGTTCCGATTCACTATTCCTTCTTTACTGCATCCCTCGCTCCCTCCCATTGACGAATTAACACTGAAATTGAGTCGCTATGGAATACTATGTGTTCTATTACTTCTCCTTCTAAATCGAGGAACGTTTCTACGGAAACGACAATATTTTCTTTTCGGAGGCGAGTATCCCCTTTCCGATGCACTATTCCATCTTTACTGGATCCCTCGCCCGTCACACTGACGAATTAACACGGAAGTGGTGTCGCTATGATATACTATTGGTTCTATGACTTCTCCTTCTAAATCGAGTAACGTTTCTATGGAAACGACAAGAGTTCCTTTTGGGAGGAGAGTATCTCCGTTCCGATTCACTATTCCTTCTTTACTGCATCCCTCGCTCCCTCCCATTGACGAATTAACACTGAAATTGAGTCGCTATCGAATACTATGCGATCTATCACTTCTCCTTCTAAATCGAGGAAAGTTTCTACGGAAACGACAATATTTTCTTTTGGGAGGCGAGTATCCCCTTTCCGATGCACTATTCCATCTTTACTGCATCCCTCGCCCCTCACACTGACGAATTAACATTGAAGTGGTGTCGCTATGAAATACTATTGGTTCTATGACTTCTCCTTCTAAATCGAGTAACGTTTCTATGGAAACGACAAGAGTTTCTTTTGGGAGGAGAGTATCTCCGTTCCGATTCACTATTCCTTCTTTACTGCATCCCTCGCTCCATCCCATTGACGAATTAACACTGAAATTGAGTCGCTATGGAATACTATGTGTTCTATAACTTCTCCTTCTAAATCGAGGAACGTTTCTACGGAAACGACAATACTTTCTTTTGGGAGGCGAGTATCACCTTTCCGATGCACTATTCCATCTATACTGCATCCCTCGCCCCTCACACTGACGAATTAACACGGAAGTGGTGTCGCTATGAAATACTATTGGTTCTATGACTTCTCCTTCTAAATCGAGTAACGTATCTATGGAAACGACAAGAGTTTCTTTTGGGAGGAGAGTATCTCCGTTCCGATTCACTATTCCTTCTTTACTGCATCCCTCGCTCCCTCGCATTGACGAATTAACACTGAAATTGAGTCGCTATGGAATACTATGTGTTCTATAACTTCTCCTTCTAAATCGAGGAACGTTTCTACGGAAACGAAAATATTTTCTTTTGGGAGGCGAGTATCCCCTTTCCGATGCACTATTCCATCTTTACTGCATCCCTCGCCCCTCACACTGACGAATTAACACGGAAGTGGTGTCGCTATGAAATACTATTGGTTCTATGACTTCTCCTTCTAAATCGAGTAACGTTTCTATGGAAACGACAAGAGTTTCTTTTGGGAGGAGAGTATCTCCGTTCCGATTCACTATTCCTTCTTTACTGCATCCCTCGCTCCCTCCCATTGACGAATTAACACTGAAATTGAGTCGCTATGGAATACTATGTGTTCTATGACTTCTCCTTCTAAATCGAGGAGCGTTTCTACGGAAACGACAATATTTTCTTTTGGGAGGCGAGTATCCCCTTTCCGATGCACTATTCCATCTTTACTGCATCCCTCGCCCCTCACACTGACGAATTAACACGGAAGTGGTGTCGCTATGAAATACTATTGGTTCTATGACTTCTTCTTCTAAATCGAGTAACGTTTCTATGGAAACGACAAGGGTTTCTTTTGGGAGGAGAGTATCTCCGTTCCGATTCACTATTCCTTCTTTACTGCATCACTCGCTAACTACCATTGACGAATTAAAACTGAAATTGAGTCGCTATGGAATACTATGTGTTCTATGACTTCTCCTTCTAAATCAAGGAACGTTTCTACGGAAACGACAATATTTTCTTTTGGGAGGCGAGTATCCCCTTTCCGATGCACTATTCCATCTTTACTGCATCCCTCGCCCCTCACACTGACGAATTAACACGGAAGTGGTGTCGCTATGAACTACTATTGGTTCTATGACTTCTCCTTCTAAATCGAGTAACGCTTATATGGAAACGACAAGAGTTCCTTTTGGGAGGAGAGTATCTCCGTTCCGATTCACTATTCCTTCTTTACTGCATCCCTCGCTCCCTCCCATTGACGAATTAACACTGAAATTGAGTCGCTATGGAATACTATGTGTTCTATGACTTCTTCTTCTAAATCGAGGATCGTTTCTACAGAAACGACAATATTTTCTTTCGGGAGGTGAGTATCCCCTTTCCAATGCACTATTCCATCTTTACTGCATCCCTCGCCCCTCACACTGAGGAATTAACACGGAAGTAGTGACGCTATGAAATACTATTGGTTCTATGACTTCTCCTTCTAAATCGAGTAACGTTTCTATGGAAACGACAAGAGTTTTTTTTGGGAGGCGAGTATCTCCGTTCCGATTCACTATTCCTTCGTTACTGCATTCCTCGCTCCCTCCCATTGACGAATTAACACTGAAATTGAGTCGCTATGGAATACTATGTGTTCTATGACTTCTCCTTCTAAATCGAGGAACGTGTTTCAACGGAAACGGCAATATTTTCTTTTGGGAGGCGAGTATCCCCTTTCCGATGCACTATTCTATCTTTACTGCATCCCTCGCCCCTCACACTGACGAATTAACACGCAAGTGGTGTCGCAATGAAATACTGTTGGTTCTATGACATCTCCTTCTAAATCGAGTAACGTTTCAATGGAAACGACAAGAGTTTCTTTTGGGAGGAGAGTATCTCCGTTCCGATTCACTATTCCTTCTTTACTGCATTCCTCGCTCCCTCCCATTGACGAATTAACACTGAAATTGAGTCGCTATGGAATACTATGTGTTCTATGACTTCTCCCTCTAAATCGTGGAACGTTTCCACGGAAACGACAATATTTTCTTTTGGGAGGCGAGTATCACCTTTCCGTTGCACTATTCCATCTTTACTGCATCCCTCGCCCCTCACACTGACGAATTAACACGGAAGTGGTGTCGCTATGAAATACTATTGGTTCTATGACTTCTCGTTCTAAATCGAGTAACGTTTCTATGGAAACAACAAGAGTTTCTTTTGGGAGGAGGGTATCTCCGTTCCGATTCACTATTCCTTCTTTACTGCATCCCTCGCTCCCTCCCATTGACGAATTAACACTGAAATTGAGTCGCTATGGAATACTATGTGTTCTATGACTTCTCCTTCTAAATCGAGGAACGTTTCTACGGAAACGACAATATTTTCTTTTGGCAGGCGAGTATCCCCTTTCCGATGCACTATTCCATCTTTACTGCATCCCTCGCCCCTCACACTGACGAATTAACACGGAAGTGGTGTCGCTATGAAATACTATTGGTTCTATGACTTCTCCTTCTAAATCGAGTAACGTTTCTATGGAAACGACAAGAGTTTCTTTTGGGAGGCGAGTATCTGCGTTCCGATTCACTATTCCTTCTTTACTGCATCCCTCGCTCCCTCCCATTGATGAATTAACACTGAAATTGAGTCGCTACGGAATACTATGTGTTCTATGACTTCTCCTTCTACATCGAGGAACGTTTCTACGGAAACGACAATATTTTCTTTTGGGAGGCGAGTATCCCCTTTCCGATGCACTATTCCATCTTTACTGCATCCCTCGCCCCTCACACTGACGAATTAACACGGAAGTGGTGTCGCTATGAAATACTATTGGTTCTATGACTTCTCCTTCTAAATCGAGTAACGCTTCTATGGAAACGACAAGAGTTTCTTTTGGGAGGAGAGTATCTCCGTTCCGATCCACTATTCCTTCTTCACTGCATCCCTCGCTCCCTCCCATTGACGAATTAACACTGAAATTGAGTCGCTATGGAATACTATGTGCCCTATGACTTCTCCTTCTAAATCAAGGATCAATTCTACGGAAACGACAATATTTACTTTCGGGAGGCGAGTATCCCCTTTCCGATGCACTATTCCATCTTTACTGCATCCCTCGCCCCTCACACTGACGAATTAACACGGAAGTGGTGACGCTATGAAATACTATTGGTTCTATGACTTCTCCTTCTAAATCGAGTAACGTTTCTATGGAAACGACAAGTGTTTCTTTTGGGAGGAGAGTATCTCCGTTCCGATTCACTATTCCTTCTTTACTGCATCCCTCGCTCCCTCCCATTGACGAATTAACACTGAAATTGAGTCGCTATGGAATACTATGTGTTCTATTACTTCTCCTTCTAAATCGAGGAACGTTTCTACTTAAACGACAATATTTTCTTTTCGGAGGCGAGTATCCCCTTTCCGATGCACTATTCCATCTTTACTGGATCCCTCGCCCGTCACACTGACGAATTAACACGGAAGTGGTGTCGCTATGATATACTATTGGTTCTATGACTTCTCCTTCTAAATCGAGTAACGTTTCTATGGAAACGACAAGAGTTCCTTTTGGGAGGAGAGTATCTCCGTTCCGATTCACTATTCCTTCTTTACTGCATCCCTCGCTCCCTCCCATTGACGAATTAACACTGAAATTGAGTCGCTATAGAATACTATGCGATCTATGACTTCTCCTTCTAAATCGAGGAACGTTTCTACGGAAACGACAATATTTTCTTTTGGGAGGCGAGTATCCCCTTTCCGATGCACTATTCCATCTTTACTGCATCCCCCGCCCCTCACACTGACGAATTAACGTTGAAGTGGTGTCGCTATGAAATACTATTGGTTCTATGACTTCTCCTTCTAAATCGAGTAACGTTTCTATGGAAACGACAAGAGTTTCTTTTGGGAGGACAGTATCTCCGTTTTGATTCACTATTCCTTCTTTACTGCATCCCTCACCCCTCACACTGACGAATTAACACGGAAGTGGTGTCGCTATGAAATACTATTGGTTCTATGACTTCTCCTTCTAAATCGAGTAACGTTTCTATGGAAACGACAAGAGTTTCTTTTGGGAGGAGAGTATCTCCGTTCCGATTCACTATTCCTTCTTTACTGCATCCCTCGCTCCCCCCCATTGACGAATTAACACTGAAATTGAGTCGCTATGGAATACTATGTGTTCTATAACTTCTCCTTCTAAATCGAGGAACGTTTCTACGGAAACGAAAATATTTTCTTTTGGGAGGCGAGTATCCCCTTTCCGATGCACTATTCCATCTTTACTGCATCCTTCGCCCCTCACACTGACGAATTAACACGGAAGTGGTGTCGCTATGAAATACTATTGGTTCTATGACTTCTCCTTCTAAATCGAGTAACGTTTCTATGGAAACGACAAGAGTTTCTTTTGGGAGGAGAGTATCTCCGTTCCGATTCACTATTCCTTCTTTACTGCATCCCTCGCTCCCTCCCATTGACGAATTAACACTGAAATTGAGTCGCTATGCAATACTATGTGTTCTATAACTTCTCCTTCTAAATCGAGGAACGTTTCTACGGAAACGACAATACTCTCTTTTGGGAGGCGAGTATCCCCTTTCCTATGCACTATTCCATCTATACAGCATCCCTCGCCCCTCACACTGACGAAATAACACGGAAGTGGTGTCGCTATGAAATACTATAGGTTCTATGACATCTCCTTCTAAATCGAGTAACGTTTCTATGGAATCGACAAGAGTTTCTTTTGGGAGGAGAGTATCTCCGTACCGATTCACTATTCCTTCTTTACTGCATCCCTCGCTCCCTCCCATTGACGAATTAACACTGAAACTGAGTCGCTATGGAATACTATGTTTTCTATGACTTCTCCTTCTAAATCGAGGAACGTTTCTACGGAAACGACAATATTTTCTTTTGGGAGGCGAGTATCCCCTTTCCGATGCACTATTCCATCTTTACTGCATCCCTCGCCCCTCACACTGACGAATTAACACGGAAGTGGTGTCGCTATGAAATACTATTGGTTCTATGACTTCTTCTTCTAAATCGAGTAACGTTTCTATGGAAACGACAAGGGTTTCTTTTGGGAGGAGAGTATCTCCGTTCCGATTCACTATTCCTTCTTTACTGCATCCCTCGCTCCCTCCCATTGACGAATTAAAACTGAAATTGAGTCGCTATGGAATAGTATGTGTTCTATGACTTCTCCTTCTAAATCAAGGAACGTTTCTACGGAAACGACAATATTTTCTTTTGGGAGGCGAGTATCCCCTTTCCGATGCACTATTCCATCTTTACTGCATCCCTCGCCCCTCACACTGACGAATTAACACGGAAGTGGTGTCGCTATGAACTACTATTGGTTCTATGACTTCTCCTTCTAAATCGAGTAACGCTTATATGGAAACGACAAGAGTTCCTTTTGGGAGGAGAGTATCTCCGTTCCGATTCACTATTCCTTCTTTACTGCATCCCTCGCTCCCTCCCATTGACGAATTAACACTGAAATTGAGTCGCTATGGAATACTGTGTGTTCTATGACTTCTCCTTCTAAATCGAGGATCGTTTCTACAGAAACGACAATATTTTCTTTCGGGAGGTGAGTATCCCCTTTCCAATGCACTATTCCATCTTTACTGCATCCCTCGCCCCTCACACTGACGAATTAACACGGAAGTAGTGACGCTATGAAATACTATTGGTTCTATGACTTCTCCTTCTAAATCGAGTAACGTTTCTATGGAAACGACAAGAGTTTTTTTGGGAGGCGAGTATCTCCGTTCCGATTCACTATTCCTTCGTTACTGCATTCCTCGCTCCCTCCCATTGACGAATTAACACTGAAATTGAGTCGCTATGGAATACTGTGTGTTCTATGACTTCTCCTTCTAAATCGAGGAACGTGTTTCAACGGAAACGGCAATATTTTCTTTTGGGAGGCGAGTATCCCCTTTCCGATGCACTATTCTATCTTTACTGCATCCCTCGCCCCTCACACTGACGAATTAACACTCAAGTGGTGTCGCAATGAAATACTGTTGGTTCTATGACATCTCCTTCTAAATCGAGTAACGTTTCAATGGAAACGACAAGAGTTTCTTTTGGGAGGAGAGTATCTCCGTTCCGATTCACTATTCCTTCTTTACTGCATTCCTCGCTCCCTCCCATTGACGAATTAACACTGAAATTGAGTCGCTATGGAATACTATGTGTTCTATGACTTCTCCCTCTAAATCGTGGAACGTTTCCACGGAAACGACAATATTTTCTTTTGGGAGGCGAGTATCACCTTTCCGTTGCACTATTCCATCTTTACTGCATCCCTCGCCCCTCACACTGACGAATTAACACGGAAGTGGTGTCGCTATGAAATACTATTGGTTCTATAACTTCTCGTTCTAAATCGAGTAACGTTTCTATGGAAACAACAAGAGTTTCTTTTGGGAGGAGAGTATCTCCGTTCCGATTCACTATTCCTTCTTTACTGCATCCCTCGCTCCCTCCCATTGACGAATTAACACTGAAATTGAGTCGCTATGGAATACTATGTGTTCTATGACTTCTCCTTCTAAATCGAGGAACGTTTCTACGGAAACGACAATATTTTCTTTTGGCAGGCGAGTATCCCCTTTCCGATGCACTATTCCATCTTTACTGCATCCCTCGCCCCTCACACTGACGAATTAACACGGAAGTGGTGTCGCTATGAAATACTATTGGTTCTATGACTTCTCCTTCTAAATCGAGTAACGTTTCTATAGAAACGACAAGAGTTTCTTTTGGGAGGAGAGTATCTCCGTTCCGATTCACTATTCCTTCTTTACTGCATCCCTCGCTCCCTCCCATTGACGAATTAACACTGAAATTTAGTCGCTATGGAATACTATGTGTTCTATAACTTCTCCTTCTAAATCGAGGAACGTTTCTACGGAAACGACAATACTCTCTTTTGGGAGGCGAGTATCCCCTTTCCTATGCACTATTCCATCTATACAGCATCCCTCGCCCCTCACACTGACGAAATAACACGGAAGTGGTGTCGCTATGAAATACTATAGGTTCTATGACATCTCCTTCTAAATCGAGTAACGTTTCTATGGAATCGACAAGAGTTTCTTTTGGGAGGAGAGTATCTCCGTACCGATTCACTATTCCTTCTTTACTGCATCCCTCGCTCCCTCCCATTGACGAATTAACACTGAAATTGAGTCGCTATGGAATACTATGTTTTCTATGACTTCTCCTTCTAAATCGAGGAACGTTTCTACGGAAACGACAATATTTTCTTTTGGGAGGCGAGTATCCCCTTTCCGATGCACTATTCCATCTTTACTGCATCCCTCGCCCCTCACACTGACGAATTAACACGGAAGTGGTGTCGCTATGAAATACTATTGGTTCTATGACTTCTTCTTCTAAATCGAGTAACGTTTCTATGGAAACGACAAGGGTTTCTTTTGGGAGGAGAGTATCTCCGTTCCGATTCACTATTCCTTCTTTACTGCATCCCTCGCTCCCTCCCATTGACGAATTAAAACTGAAATTGAGTCGCTATGGAATAGTATGTGTTCTATGACTTCTCCTTCTAAATCAAGGAACGTTTCTACGGAAACGACAATATTTTCTTTTGGGAGGCGAGTATCCCCTTTCCGATGCACTATTCCATCTTTACTGCATCCCTCGCCCCTCACACTGACGAATTAACACGGAAGTGGTGTCGCTATGAACTACTATTGGCTCTATGACTTCTCCTTCTAAATCGAGTAACGCTTATATGGAAACGACAAGAGTTCCTTTTGGGAGGAGAGTATCTCCGTTCCGATTCACTATTCCTTCTTTACTGCATCCCTCGCTCCCTCCCATTGACGAATTAACACTGAAATTGAGTCGCTATGGAATACTGTGTGTTCTATGACTTCTCCTTCTAAATCGAGGATCGTTTCTACAGAAACGACAATATTTTCTTTCGGGAGGTGAGTATCCCCTTTCCAATGCACTATTCCATCTTTACTGCATCCCTCGCCCCTCACACTGACGAATTAACACGGAAGTAGTGACGCTATGAAATACTATTGGTTCTATGACTTCTCCTTCTAAATCGAGTAACGTTTCTATGGAAACGACAAGAGTTTTTTTGGGAGGCGAGTATCTCCGTTCCGATTCACTATTCCTTCGTTACTGCATTCCTCGCTCCCTCCCATTGACGAATTAACACTGAAATTGAGTCGCTATGGAATACTATGTGTTCTATGACTTCTCCTTCTAAATCGAGGAACGTGTTTCAACGGAAACGGCAATATTTTCTTTTGGGAGGCGAGTATCCCCTTTCCGATGCACTATTCTATCTTTACTGCATCCCTCGCCCCTCACACTGACGAATTAACACTCAAGTGGTGTCGCAATGAAATACTGTTGGTTCTATGACATCTCCTTCTAAATCGAGTAACGTTTCAATGGAAACGACAAGAGTTTCTTTTGGGAGGAGAGTATCTCCGTTCCGATTCACTATTCCTTCTTTACTGCATTCCTCGCTCCCTCCCATTGACGAATTAACACTGAAATTGAGTCGCTATGGAATACTATGTGTTCTATGACTTCTCCCTCTAAATCGTGGAACGTTTCCACGGAAACGACAATATTTTCTTTTGGGAGGCGAGTATCACCTTTCCGTTGCACTATTCCATCTTTACTGCATCCCTCGCCCCTCACACTGACGAATTAACACGGAAGTGGTGTCGCTATGAAATACTATTGGTTCTATAACTTCTCGTTCTAAATCGAGTAACGTTTCTATGGAAACAACAAGAGTTTCTTTTGGGAGGAGAGTATCTCCGTTCCGATTCACTATTCCTTCTTTACTGCATCCCTCGCTCCCTCCCATTGACGAATTAACACTGAAATTGAGTCGCTATGGAATACTATGTGTTCTATGACTTCTCCTTCTAAATCGAGGAACGTTTCTACGGAAACGACAATATTTTCTTTTGGCAGGCGAGTATCCCCTTTCCGATGCACTATTCCATCTTTACTGCATCCCTCGCCCCTCACACTGACGATTTAACACGGAAGTGGTGTCGCTATGAAATACTATTGGTTCTATGACTTCTCCTTCTAAATCGAGTAACGCTTCTATGGAAACGACAAGAGTTTCTTTTGGGAGGAGAGTATCTCCGTTCCGATTCACTATTCCTTCTTCACTGCATCCCTCGCTCCCTCCCATTGACGAATTAACACTGAAATTGAGTCGCTATGGAATACTATGTGCCCTATGACTTCTCCTTCTAAAACAAGGATCAATTCTACGGAAACGACAATATTTTCTTTCGGGAGGCGAGTATCCCCTTTCCGATGCACTATTCCATCTTTACTGCATCCCTCGCCCCTCACACTGACGAATTAACACGGAAGTGGTGACGCTATGAAATACTATTGGTTCTATGACTTCTCCTTCTAAATCGAGTAACGTTTCTATGGAAACGACAAGTGTTTCTTTTGGGAGGAGAGTATCTCCGTTCCGATTCACTATTCCTTCTTTACTGCATCCCTCGCTCCCTCCCATTGACGAATTAACACTGAAATTGAGTCGCTATGGAATACTATGTGTTCTATTACTTCTCCTTCTAAATCGAGGAACGTTTCTACGGAAACGACAATATTTTCTTTTCAGAGGCGAGTATCCCCTTTCCGATGCACTATTCCATCTTTACTGGATCCCTCGCCCGTCACACTGACGAATTAACACGGAAGTGGTGTCGCTATGATATACTATTGGTTCTATGACTTCTCCTTCTAAATCGAGTAACGTTTCTATGGAAACGACAAGAGTTCCTTTTGGGAGGAGAGTATCTCCGTTCCGATTCACTATTCCTTCTTTACTGCATCCCTCGCTCCCTCCCATTGCCGAATTAACACTAAAATTGAGTCGCTATCGAATACTATGCGATCTATGACTTCTCCTTCTTAATCGAGGAACGTTTCTACGGAAACGACAATATTTTCTTTTGGGAGGCGAGTATCCCCTTTCCGATGCACTATTCCATCTTTACTGCATCCCTCGCCCCTCACACTGACGAATTAACATTGAAGTGGTGTCGCTATGAAATACTATTGGTTCTATGACTTCTCCTTCTAAATCGAGTAACGTTTCTATGGAAACGACAAGAGTTTCTTTTGGGAGGACAGTATCTCCGTTTTGATTCACTATTCCTTCTTTACTGCATCCCTCACCCCTCACACTGACGAATTAACACGGAAGTGGTGTCGCTATGAAATACTATTGGTTCTATGACTTCTCCTTCTAAATCGAGTAACGTTTCTATGGAAACGACATGAGTTTCTTTTGGGAGGAGAGTATCTCCGTTCCGATTCACTATTCCTTCTTTACTGCATCCCTCGCCACTCACACTGACGAATTAACACGGGAGTGGTGTCGCTATGAAATACTATTGGTTCTATGACTTCTCCTTCTAAATCGAGTAACGTTTCTATGGAAACGACAAGAGTTTCTTTTGGGAGGAGAGTATCTCCGTTCCGATTCACTATTCCTTCTTTACTGCATCCCTCGCTCCCTCCCATTGACGAATTAACACTGAAATTGAGTCGCTATGGAATACTATGTGTTCTATTACTTCTCCTTCTAAATCGAGGAACGTTTCTACGGAAACGACAATATTTTCTTTTCGGAGGCGAGTATCCCCTTTCCGATGCACTATTCCATCTTTACTGGATCCCTCGCCCGTCACACTGACGAATTAACACGGAAGTGGTGTCGCTATGATATACTATTGGTTCTATGACTTCTCCTTCTAAATCGAGTAACGTTTCAATGGAAACGACAAGAGTTCCTTTTGGGAGGAGAGTATATCCGTTCCGATTCACTATTCCTTCTTTACTGCATCCCTCGCTCCCTCCCATTGACGAATTAACACTGAAATTGAGTCGCTATCGAATACTATGCGATCTATGACTTCTCCTTCTAAATCGAGGAACGTTTCTACGGAAACGACAATATTTTCTTTTGGGAGGCGAGTATCCCCTTTCCGATGCACTATTCCATCTTTACTGCATCCCTCGCCCCTCACACTGACGAATTAACATTGAAGTGGTGTCGCTATGAAATACTATTGGTTCTATGACTTCTCCTTCTAAATCGAGTAACGTTTCTATGGAAACGACAAGAGTTTCTTTTGGGAGGAGAGTATCTCCGTTCCGATTCACTATTCCTTCTTTACTGCATCCCTCGCTCCCTCCCATTGACGAATTAACACTGAAATTGAGTCGCTATGGAATACTATGTGTTCTATAACTTCTCCTTCTAAATCGAGGAACGTTTCTACGGAAACGACAATACTTTCTTTTGGGAGGCGAGTATCACCTTTCCGATGCACTATTCCATCTATACTGCATCCCTCGCCCCTCACACTGACGAATTAACACGGAAGTGGTGTCGCTATGAAATACTATTGGTTCTATGACTTCTCCTTCTAAATCGAGTAACGTTTCTATGGAAACGACAAGAGTTTCTTTTGGGAGGAGAGTATCTCCGTTCCGATTCACTATTCCTTCTTTACTGCATCCCTCGCTCCCTCGCATTGACGAATTAACACTGAAATTGAGTCGCTATGGAATACTATGTGTTCTATAACTTCTCCTTCTAAATCGAGGAACGTTTCTACGGAAACGAAAATATTTTCTTTTGGGAGGCGAGTATCCCCTTTCCGATGCACTATTCCATCTTTACTGCATCCCTCGCCCCTCACACTGACGAATTAACACGGAAGTGGTGTCGCTATGAAATACTATTGGTTCTATGACTTCTCCTTCTAAATCGAGTAACGTTTCTATGGAAACGACAAGAGTTTCTTTTGGGAGGAGAGTATCTCCGTTCCGATTCACTATTCCTTCTTTACTGCATCCCTCGCTCCCTCCCATTGACGAATTAACACTGAAATTGAGTCGCTATGGAATACTATGTGTTCTATAACTTCTCCTTCTAAATCGAGGAACGTTTCTACGGAAACGACAATACTCTCTTTTGGGAGGCGAGTATCCCCTTTCCTATGCACTATTCCATCTATACAGCATCCCTCGCCCCTCACACTGACGAAATAACACGGAAGTGGTGTCGCTATGAAATACTATAGGTTCTATGACATCTCCTTCTAAATCGAGTAACGTTTCTATGGAATCGACAAGAGTTTCTTTTGGGAGGAGAGTATCTCCGTACCGATTCACTATTCCTTCTTTACTGCATCCCTCGCTCCCTCCCATTGACGAATTAACACTGAAATTGAGTCGCTATGGAATACTATGTTTTCTATGACTTCTCCTTCTAAATCGAGGAACGTTTCTACGGAAACGACAATAATTTCTTTCGGGAGGTGAGTATCCCCTTTCCAATGCACTATTGCATCTTTACTGCATCCCTCGCCCCTCACACTGACGAATTAACACGGAAGTAGTGACGCTATGAAATACTATTGTTTCTATGACTTCTCCTTCTAAATCGAGTAACGTTTCTATGGAAACGACAAGAGTTTTTTTGGGAGGCGAGTATCTCCGTTCCGATTCACTATTCCTTCGTTACTGCATTCCTCGCTCCCTCCCATTGACGAATTAACACTGAAATTGAGTCGCTATGGAATACTATGTGTTCTATGACTTCTCCTTCTAAATCGAGGAACGTGTTTCAACGGAAACGGCAATATTTTCTTTTGGGAGGCGAGTATCCCCTTTCCGATGCACTATTCTATCTTTACTGCATCCCTCGCCCCTCACACTGACGAATTAACACTCAAGTGGTGTCGCAATGAAATACTGTTGGTTCTATGACATCTCCTTCTAAATCGAGTAACGTTTCAATGGAAACGACAAGAGTTTCTTTTGGGAGGAGAGTATCTCCGTTCCGATTCACTATTCCTTCTTTACTGCATTCCTCGCTCCCTCCCATTGACGAATTAACACTGAAATTGAGTCGCTATGGAATACTATGTGTTCTATGACTTCTCCCTCTAAATCGTGGAACGTTTCCACGGAAACGACAATATTTTCTTTTGGGAGGCGAGTATCACCTTTCCGTTGCACTATTCCATCTTTACTGCATCCCTCGCCCCTCACACTGACGAATTAACACGGAAGTGGTGTCGCTATGAAATACTATTGGTTCTATGACTTCTCGTTCTAAATCGAGTAACGTTTCTATGGAAACAACAAGAGTTTCTTTTGGGAGGAGAGTATCTCCGTTCCGATTCACTATTCCTTCTTTACTGCATCCCTCGCTCCCTCCCATTGACGAATTAACACTGAAATTGAGTCGCTATGGAATACTATGTGTTCTATGACTTCTCCTTCTAAATCGAGGAACGTTTCTACGGAAACGACAATATTTTCTTTTGGCAGGCGAGTATCCCCTTTCCGATGCACTATTCCATCTTTACTGCATCCCTCGCCCCTCACACTGACGAATTAACACGGAAGTGGTGTCGCTATGAAATACTATTGGTTCTATGACTTCTCCTTCTAAATCGAGTAACGCTTCTATGGAAACGACAAGAGTTTCTTTTGGGAGGAGAGTATCTCCGTTCCGATTCGCTATTCCTTCTTCACTGCATCCCTCGCTCCCTCCCATTGACGAATTAACACTGAAATTGAGTCGCTATGGAATACTATGTGTTCTATGACTTCTCCTTCTAAATCAAGGATCAATTCTACGGAAACGACAATATTTTCTTTCGGGAGGCGAGTATCCCCTTTCCGATGCACTATTCCATCTTTACTGCATCCCTCGCCCCTCACACTGACGAATTAACACGGAAGTGGTGACGCTATGAAATACTATTGGTTCTATGACTTCTCCTTCTAAATCGAGTAACGTTTCTATGGAAACGATAAGAGTTCCTTTTGGGAGGCGAGTATCACCGTTCCGATTCACTATTCCTTCTTTACTGCATCCCTCGCTCCCTCCCATTGACGAATTAACCCTGAAATTGAGTCGCTATGGAATACTATGTGTTCTATGACTTCTCCTTCTAAATCGAGGAACGTTTCTACGGAAACGGCAATATTTTCTTTTGGGAGGCGAGTATCCCCTTTCCGATGCACTATTCTATCTTTACTGCATCCCTCGCCCCTCACACTGACGAATTAACACGCAAGTGGTGTCGCTATGAAATACTATTGGTTCTATGACATCTCCTTCTAAATCGAGTAACGTTTCAATGGAAACGACAAGAGTTTCTTTTGGGAGGAGAGTATCTCCGTTCCGATTCACTATTCCTTCTTTACTGCATCCCTCGCTCCCTCCCATTGCCGAATTAACACTGAAATTGAGTTGCTATGAAATACTATGTGTTCTATGACTTCTCCTTCTAAATCGAGGAACGTTTCTACGGAAACGACAATATTTTCTTTTGGGAGGCGAGTATCCCCTTTCCGATACACTATTCCATCTGTACGGCATCCCTCGCCCCTCACACTGACGAATTAACACGGAAGTGGTGTCAATATGAAATACTATTGGTTCTATGACTTCTCCTTCTAAATCGAGTAACGTTTCTATGGAAACGACAAGAGTTTCTTTTGGGAGGAGAGTATCTCCGTTCCGATTCACTATTCCTTCTTTACTGCATCCCTCGCTCCCTCGCATTGACGAATTAACACTGAAATTGAGTCGCTATGGAATACTATGTGTTCTATAACTTCTCCTTCTAAATCGAGGAACGTTTCTACGGAAACGAAAATATTTTCTTTTGGGAGGCGAGTATCCCCTTTCCGATGCACTATTCCATCTTTACTGCATCCCTCGCCCCTCACACTGACGAATTAACACGGAAGTGGTGTCGCTATGAAATACTATTGGTTCTATGACTTCTCCTTCTAAATCGAGTAACGTTTCTATGGAAACGACAAGAGTTTCTTTTGGGAGGAGAGTATCTCCGTTCCGATTCACTATTCCTTCTTTACTGCATCCCTCGCTCCCTCGCATTGACGAATTAACACTGAAATTGAGTCGCTATGGAATACTATGTGTTCTATAACTTCTCCTTCTAAATCGAGGAACGTTTCTACGGAAACGAAAATATTTTCTTTTGGGAGGCGAGTATCCCCTTTCCGATGCACTATTCCATCTTTACTGCATCCCTCGCCCCTCACACTGATGAATTAACACGGAAGTGGTGTCGCTATGAAATACTATTGGTTCTATGACTTCTCCTTCTAAATCGAGTAACGTTTCTATGGAAACGACAAGAGTTTCTTTTGGGAGGAGAGTATCTCCGTTCCGATTCACTATTCCTTCTTTACTGCATCCCTCGCTCCCTCCCATTGACGAATTAACACTGAAATTGAGTCGGTATGGAATACTATGTGTTCTATAACTTCTCCTTCTAAATCGAGGAACGTTTCTACGGAAACGACAATACTCTCTTTTGGGAGGCGAGTATCCCCTTTCCTATGCACTATTCCATCTATACAGCATCCCTCGCCCCTCACACTGACGAAATAACACGGAAGTGGTGACGCTATGAAATACTATAGGTTCTATGACATCTCCTGCTATATCGAGTAACGTTTCTATGGAAACGACAAGAGTTTCTTTTGGGAGGAGAGTATCTCCGTTCCGATTCACTATTCCTTCTTTACTGCATCCCTCGCTCCCTCCCATTGACGAATTAACACTGAAATTGAGTCGCTATGGAATACTATGTGTTCTATAACTTCTCCTTCTAAATCGAGGAACGTTTCTACGGAAACGACAATACTTTCTTTTGGGAGGCGAGTATCACCTTTCCGATGCACTATTCCATCTATACTGCATCCCTCGCCCCTCACACTGACGAATTAACACGGAAGTGGTGTCGCTATGAAATACTATTGGTTCTATGACTTCTCCTTCTAAATCGAGTAACGTTTCTATGGAAACGACAAGAGTTTCTTTTGGGAGGAGAGTATCTCCGTTCCGATTCACTATTCCTTCTTTACTGCATCCCTCGCTCCCTCGCATTGACGAATTAACACTGAAATTGAGTCGCTATGGAATACTATGTGTTCTATAACTTCTCCTTCTAAATCGAGGAACGTTTCTACGGAAACGAAAATATTTTCTTTTGGGAGGCGAGTATCCCCTTTCCGATGCACTATTCCATCTTTACTGCATCCCTCGCCCCTCACACTGACGAATTAACACGGAAGTGGTGTCGCTATGAAATACTATTGGTTCTATGACTTCTCCTTCTAAATCGAGTAACGTTTCTATGGAAACGACAAGAGTTTCTTTTGGGAGGAGAGTATCTCCGTTCCGATTCACTATTCCTTCTTTACTGCATCCCTCGCTCCCTCGCATTGACGAATTAACACTGAAATTGAGTCGCTATGGAATACTATGTGTTCTATAACTTCTCCTTCTAAATCGAGGAACGTTTCTACGGAAACGAAAATATTTTCTTTTGGGAGGCGAGTATCCCCTTTCCGATGCACTATTCCATCTTTACTGCATCCCTCGCCCCTCACACTGACGAATTAACACGGAAGTGGTGTCGCTATGAAATACTATTGGTTCTATGACTTCTCCTTCTAAATCGAGTAACGTTTCTATGGAAACGACAAGAGTTTCTTTTGGGAGGAGAGTATCTCCGTTCCGATTCACTATTCCTTCTTTACTGCATCCCTCGCTCCCTCCCATTGACGAATTAACACTGAAATTGAGTCGCTATGGAATACTATGTGTTCTATAACTTCTCCTTCTAAATCGAGGAACGTTTCTACGGAAACGACAATACTCTCTTTTGGGAGGCGAGTATCCCCTTTCCTATGCACTATTCCATCTATACAGCATCCCTCGCCCCTCACACTGACGAAATAACACGGAAGTGGTGTCGCTATGAAATACTATAGGTTCTATGACATCTCCTTCTAAATCGAGTAACGTTTCTATGGAATCGACAAGAGTTTCTTTTGGGAGGAGAGTATCTCCGTACCGATTCACTATTCCTTCTTTACTGCATCCCTCGCTCCCTCCCATTGACGAATTAACACTGAAATTGAGTCGCTATGGAATACTATGTTTTCTATGACTTCTCCTTCTAAATCGAGGAACGTTTCTACGGAAACGACAATAATTTCTTTCGGGAGGTGAGTATCCCCTTTCCAATGCACTATTGCATCTTTACTGCATCCCTCGCCCCTCACACTGACGAATTAACACGGAAGTAGTGACGCTATGAAATACTATTGTTTCTATGACTTCTCCTTCTAAATCGAGTAACGTTTCTATGGAAACGACAAGAGTTTTTTTGGGAGGCGAGTATCTCCGTTCCGATTCACTATTCCTTCGTTACTGCATTCCTCGCTCCCTCCCATTGACGAATTAACACTGAAATTGAGTCGCTATGGAATACTATGTGTTCTATGACTTCTCCTTCTAAATCGAGGAACGTGTTTCAACGGAAACGGCAATATTTTCTTTTGGGAGGCGAGTATCCCCTTTCCGATGCACTATTCTATCTTTACTGCATCCCTCGCCCCTCACACTGACGAATTAACACTCAAGTGGTGTCGCAATGAAATACTGTTGGTTCTATGACATCTCCTTCTAAATCGAGTAACGTTTCAATGGAAACGACAAGAGTTTCTTTTGGGAGGAGAGTATCTCCGTTCCGATTCACTATTCCTTCTTTACTGCATTCCTCGCTCCCTCCCATTGACGAATTAACACTGAAATTGAGTCGCTATGGAATACTATGTGTTCTATGACTTCTCCCTCTAAATCGTGGAACGTTTCCACGGAAACGACAATATTTTCTTTTGGGAGGCGAGTATCACCTTTCCGTTGCACTATTCCATCTTTACTGCATCCCTCGCCCCTCACACTGACGAATTAACACGGAAGTGGTGTCGCTATGAAATACTATTGGTTCTATGACTTCTCGTTCTAAATCGAGTAACGTTTCTATGGAAACAACAAGAGTTTCTTTTGGGAGGAGAGTATCTCCGTTCCGATTCACTATTCCTTCTTTACTGCATCCCTCGCTCCCTCCCATTGACGAATTAACACTGAAATTGAGTCGCTATGGAATACTATGTGTTCTATGACTTCTCCTTCTAAATCGAGGAACGTTTCTACGGAAACGACAATATTTTCTTTTGGCAGGCGAGTATCCCCTTTCCGATGCACTATTCCATCTTTACTGCATCCCTCGCCCCTCACACTGACGAATTAACACGGAAGTGGTGTCGCTATGAAATACTATTGGTTCTATGACTTCTCCTTCTAAATCGAGTAACGCTTCTATGGAAACGACAAGAGTTTCTTTTGGGAGGAGAGTATCTCCGTTCCGATTCGCTATTCCTTCTTCACTGCATCCCTCGCTCCCTCCCATTGACGAATTAACACTGAAATTGAGTCGCTATGGAATACTATGTGTTCTATGACTTCTCCTTCTAAATCAAGGATCAATTCTACGGAAACGACAATATTTTCTTTCGGGAGGCGAGTATCCCCTTTCCGATGCACTATTCCATCTTTACTGCATCCCTCGCCCCTCACACTGACGAATTAACACGGAAGTGGTGACGCTATGAAATACTATTGGTTCTATGACTTCTCCTTCTAAATCGAGTAACGTTTCTATGGAAACGACAAGAGTTTCTTTTGGGAGGCGAGTATCACCGTTCCGATTCACTATTCCTTCTTTACTGCATCCCTCGCTCCCTCCCATTGACGAATTAACCCTGAAATTGAGTCGCTATGGAATACTATGTGTTCTATGACTTCTCCTTCTAAATCGAGGAACGTTTCTACGGAAACGGCAATATTTTCTTTTGGGAGGCGAGTATCCCCTTTCCGATGCACTATTCTATCTTTACTGCATCCCTCGCCCCTCACACTGACGAATTAACACGCAAGTGGTGTCGCTATGAAATACTATTGGTTCTATGACATCTCCTTCTAAATCGAGTAACGTTTCAATGGAAACGACAAGAGTTTCTTTTGGGAGGAGAGTATCTCCGTTCCGATTCACTATTCCTTCTTTACTGCATCCCTCGCTCCCTCCCATTGCCGAATTAACACTGATATTGAGTTGCTATGAAATACTATGTGTTCTATGACTTCTCCTTCTAAATTGAGGAACGTTTCTACGGAAACGACAATATTTTCTTTTGGGAGGCGAGTATCCCCTTTCCGATACACTATTCCATCTGTACGGCATCCCTCGCCCCTCACACTGACGAATTAACACGGAAGTGGTGTCAATATGAAATACTATTGGTTCTATGACTTCTCCTTCTAAATCGAGTAACGTTTCTATGGAAACGACAAGAGTTTCTTTTGGGAGGAGAGTATCTCCGTTCCGATTCACTATTCCTTCTTTACTGCATCCCTCGCTCCCTCGCATTGACGAATTAACACTGAAATTGAGTCGCTATGGAATACTATGTGTTCTATAACTTCTCCTTCTAAATCGAGGAACGTTTCTACGGAAACGAAAATATTTTCTTTTGGGAGGCGAGTATCCCCTTTCCGATGCACTATTCCATCTTTACTGCATCCCTCGCCCCTCACACTGACGAATTAACACGGAAGTGGTGTCGCTATGAAATACTATTGGTTCTATGACTTCTCCTTCTAAATCGAGTAACGTTTCTATGGAAACGACAAGAGTTTCTTTTGGGAGGAGAGTATCTCCGTTCCGATTCACTATTCCTTCTTTACTGCATCCCTCGCTCCCTCGCATTGACGAATTAACACTGAAATTGAGTCGCTATGGAATACTATGTGTTCTATAACTTCTCCTTCTAAATCGAGGAACGTTTCTACGGAAACGACAATATTTTCTTTTGGGAGGCGAGTATCCCCTTTCCGATGCACTATTCCATCTTTACTGCATCCCTCGCCCCTCACACTGACGAATTAACACGGAAGTGGTGTCGCTATGAACTACTATTGGTTCTATGACTTCTCCTTCTAAATCAAGTAACGCTTATATGGAAACGACAAGAGTTCCTTTTGGGAGGAGAGTATCTCCGTTCCGATTCACTATTCCTTCTTTACTGCATCCCTCGCTCCCTCCCATTGACGAATTAACACTGAAATTGAGTCGCTATGGAATACTATGTGTTCTATGACTTCTCCTTCTAAATCGAGGATCGTTTCTACAGAAACGACAATATTTTCTTTCGGGAGGTGAGTATCCCCTTTCCAATGCACTATTCCATCTTTACTGCATCCCTCGCCCCTCACACTGACGAATTAACACGGAAGTAGTGACGCTATGAAATACTATTGGTTCTATGACTTCTCCTTCTAAATCGAGTAACGTTTCTATGGAAACGACAAGAGTTTTTTTTGGGAGGCGAGTATCTCCGTACCGATTCACTATTCCTTCGTTACTGCATTCCTCGCTCCCTCCCATTGACGAATTAACACTGAAATTGAGTCGCTATGGAATACTATGTGTTCTATGACTTCTCCTTCTAAATCGAGGAACGTGTTTCAACGGAAACGGCAATATTTTCTTTTGGGAGGCGAGTATCCCCTTTCCGATGCACTATTCTATCTTTACTGCATCCCTCGCCCCTCACACTGACGAATTAACACTCAAGTGGTGTCGCAATGAAATACTGTTGGTTCTATGACATCTCCTTCTAAATCGAGTAACGTTTCAATGGAAACGACAAGAGTTTCTTTTGGGAGGAGAGTATCTCCGTTCCGATTCACTATTCCTTCTTTACTGCATTCCTCGCTCCCTCCCATTGACGAATTAACACTGAAATTGAGTCGCTATGGAATACTATGTGTTCTATGACTTCTCCCTCTAAATCGTGGAACGTTTCCACGGAAACGACAATATTTTCTTTTGGGAGGCGAGTATCACCTTTCCGTTGCACTATTCCATCTTTACTGCATCCCTCGCCCCTCACACTGACGAATTAACACGGAAGTGGTGTCGCTATGAACTACTATTGGTTCTATGACTTCTCCTTCTAAATCGAGTAACGTTTCTATGGAAACGACAAGAGTTTCTTTTGGGAGGAGAGTATCTCCGTTCCGATTCACTATTCCTTCTTTACTGCATCCCTCGCTCCCTCGCATTGACGAATTAACACTGAAATTGTGTGCCTATGGAATACTATGTGTTCTATAACTTCTCCTTCTAAATCGAGGAACGTTTCTACGGAAACGAAAATATTTTCTTTTGGGAGGCGAGTATCCCCTTTCCGATGCACTATTCCATCTTTACTGCATCCCTCGCCCCTCACACTGACGAATTAACACGGAAGTGGTGTCGCTATGAAATACTATTGGTTCTATGACTTCTCCTTCTAAATCGAGTAACGTTTCTATGGAAACGACAAGAGTTTCTTTTGGGAGGAGAGTATCTCCGTTCCGATTCACTATTCCTTCTTTACTGCATCCCTCGCTCCCTCGCATTGACGAATTAACACTGAAATTGAGTCGCTATGGAATACTATGTGTTCTATAACTTCTCCTTCTAAATCGAGGAACGTTTCTACGGAAACGAAAATATTTTCTTTTGGGAGGCGAGTATCCCCTTTCCGATGCACTATTCCATCTTTACTGCATCCCTCGCCCCTCACACTGATGAATTAACACGGAAGTGGTGTCGCTATGAAATACTATTGGTTCTATGACTTCTCCTTCTAAATCGAGTAACGTTTCTATGGAAACGACAAGAGTTTCTTTTGGGAGGAGAGTATCTCCGTTCCGATTCACTATTCCTTCTTTACTGCATCCCTCGCTCCCTCCCATTGACGAATTAACACTGAAATTGAGTCGGTATGGAATACTATGTGTTCTATAACTTCTCCTTCTAAATCGAGGAACGTTTCTACGGAAACGACAATACTCTCTTTTGGGAGGCGAGTATCCCCTTTCCTATGCACTATTCCATCTATACAGCATCCCTCGCCCCTCACACTGACGAAATAACACGGAAGTGGTGACGCTATGAAATACTATAGGTTCTATGACATCTCCTTCTATATCGAGTAACGTTTCTATGGAATCGACAAGAGTTTCTTTTGGGAGGAGAGTATCTCCGTACCGATTCACTATTCCTTCTTTACTGCATCCCTCGCTCCCTCCCATTGACGAATTAACACTGAAATTGAGTCGCTATGGAATACTATGTTTTCTATGACTTCTCCTTCTAAATCGAGGAACGTTTCTACGGAAACGACAATATTTTCTTTTGGGAGGCGAGTATCCCCTTTCCGATGCACTATTCCATCTTTACTGCATCCCTCGCCCCTCACACTGACGAATTAACACGGAAGTGGTGTCGCTATGAAATACTATTGGTTCTATGACTTCTTCTTCTAAATCGAGTAACGTTTCTATGGAAACGACAAGGGTTTCTTTTGGGAGGAGAGTATCTCCGTTCCGATTCACTATTCCTTCTTTACTGCATCCCTCGCTCCCTCCCATTGACGAATTAAAACTGAAATTGAGTCGCTATGGAATAGTATGTGTTCTATGACTTCTCCTTCTAAATCAAGGAACGTTTCTACGGAAACGACAATATTTTCTTTTGGGAGGCGAGTATCCCCTTTCCGATGCACTATTCCATCTTTACTGCATCCCTCGCCCCTCACACTGACGAATTAACACGGAAGTGGTGTCGCTATGAACTACTATTGGTTCTATGACTTCTCCTTCTAAATCAAGTAACGCTTATATGGAAACGACAAGAGTTCCTTTTGGGAGGAGAGTATCTCCGTTCCGATTCACTATTCCTTCTTTACTGCATCCCTCGCTCCCTCCCATTGACGAATTAACACTGAAATTGAGTCGCTATGGAATACTATGTGTTCTATGACTTCTCCTTCTAAATCGAGGATCGTTTCTACAGAAACGACAATATTTTCTTTCGGGAGGTGAGTATCCCCTTTCCAATGCACTATTCCATCTTTACTGCATCCCTCGCCCCTCACACTGACGAATTAACACGGAAGTAGTGACGCTATGAAATACTATTGGTTCTATGACTTCTCCTTCTAAATCGAGTAACGTTTCTATGGAAACGACAAGAGTTTTTTTTGGGAGGCGAGTATCTCCGTTCCGATTCACTATTCCTTCGTTACTGCATTCCTCGCTCCCTCCCATTGACGAATTAACACTGAAATTGAGTCGCTATGGAATACTATGTGTTCTATGACTTCTCCTTCTAAATCGAGGAACGTGTTTCAACGGAAACGGCAATATTTTCTTTTGGGAGGCGAGTATCCCCTTTCCGATGCACTATTCTATCTTTACTGCATCCCTCGCCCCTCACACTGACGAATTAACACTCAAGTGGTGTCGCAATGAAATACTGTTGGTTCTATGACATCTCCTTCTAAATCGAGTAACGTTTCAATGGAAACGACAAGAGTTTCTTTTGGGAGGAGAGTATCTCCGTTCCGATTCACTATTCCTTCTTTACTGCATTCCTCGCTCCCTCCCATTGACGAATTAACACTGAAATTGAGTCGCTATGGAATACTATGTGTTCTATGACTTCTCCCTCTAAATCGTGGAACGTTTCCACGGAAACGACAATATTTTCTTTTGGGAGGCGAGTATCACCTTTCCGTTGCACTATTCCATCTTTACTGCATCCCTCGCCCCTCACACTGACGAATTAACACGGAAGTGGTGTCGCTATGAAATACTATTGGTTCTATGACTTCTCGTTCTAAATCGAGTAACGTTTCTATGGAAACAACAAGAGTTTCTTTTGGGAGGAGAGTATCTCCGTTCCGATTCACTATTCCTTCTTTACTGCATCCCTCGCTCCCTCCCATTGACGAATTAACACTGAAATTGAGTCGCTATGGAATACTATGTGTTCTATGACTTCTCCTTCTAAATCGAGGAACGTTTCTACGGAAACGACAATATTTTCTTTTGGCAGGCGAGTATCCCCTTTCCGATGCACTATTCCATCTTTACTGCATCCCTCGCCCCTCACACTGACGAATTAACACGGAAGTGGTGTCGCTATGAAATACTATTGGTTCTATGACTTCTCCTTCTAAATCGAGTAACGTTTCTATGGAAACGACAAGAGTTTCTTTTGGGAGGAGAGTATCTCCGTTCCGATTCACTATTCCTTCTTTACTGCATCCCTCGCTCCCTCGCATTGACGAATTAACACTGAAATTGTGTCGCTATGGAATACTATGTGTTCTATAACTTCTCCTTCTAAATCGAGGAACGTTTCTACGGAAACGAAAATATTTTCTTTTGGGAGGCGAGTATCCCCTTTCCGATGCACTATTCCATCTTTACTGCATCCCTCGCCCCTCACACTGACGAATTAACACGGAAGTGGTGTCGCTATGAAATACTATTGGTTCTATGACTTCTCCTTCTAAATCGAGTAACGTTTCTATGGAAACGACAAGAGTTTCTTTTGGGAGGAGAGTATCTCCGTTCCGATTCACTATTCCTTCTTTACTGCATCCCTCGCTCCCTCCCATTGACGAATTAACACTGAAATTGAGTCGCTATGGAATACTATGTGTTCTATAACTTCTCCTTCTAAATCGAGGAACGTTTCTACGGAAACGACAATACTCTCTTTTGGGAGGCGAGTATCCCCTTTCCTATGCACTATTCCATCTATACAGCATCCCTCGCCCCTCACACTGACGAAATAACACGGAAGTGGTGTCGCTATGAAATACTATAGGTTCTATGACATCTCCTTCTAAATCGAGTAACGTTTCTATGGAATCGACAAGAGTTTCTTTTGGGAGGAGAGTATCTCCGTACCGATTCACTATTCCTTCTTTACTGCATCCCTCGCTCCCTCCCATTGACGAATTAACACTGAAATTGAGTCGCTATGGAATACTATGTTTTCTATGACTTCTCCTTCTAAATCGAGAAACGTTTCTACGGAAACGACAATATTTTCTTTTGGGAGGCGAGTATCCCCTTTCCGATGCACTATTCCATCTTTACTGCATCCCTCGCCCCTCACACTGACGAATTAACACGGAAGTGGTGTCGCTATGAAATACTATTGGTTCTATGACTTCTTCTTCTAAATCGAGTAACGTTTCTATGGAAACGACAAGGGTTTCTTTTGGGAGGAGAGTATCTCCGTTCCGATTCACTATTCCTTCTTTACTGCATCCCTCGCTCCCTCCCATTGACGAATTAAAACTGAAATTGAGTCGCTATGGAGTAGTATGTGTTCTATGACTTCTCCTTCTAAATCAAGGAACGTTTCTACGGAAACGACAATATTTTCTTTTGGGAGGCGAGTATCCCCTTTCCGATGCACTATTCCATCTTTACTGCGTCCCTCGCCCCTCACACTGACGAATTAACACGGAAGTGGTGTCGCTATGAACTACTATTGGTTCTATGACTTCTCCTTCTAAATCGAGTAACGCTTATATGGAAACGACAAGAGTTCCTTTTGGGAGGAGAGTATCTCCGTTCCGATTCACTATTCCTTCTTTACTGCATCCCTCGCTCCCTCCCATTGACGAATTAACACTGTAATTGAGTCGCTATGGAATACTATGTGTTCTATGACTTCTCCTTCTAAATCGAGGATCGTTTCTACAGAAACGACAATATTTTCTTTCGGGAGGTGAGTATCCCCTTTCCAATGCACTATTCCATCTTTACTGCATCCCTCGCCCCTCACACTGACGAATTAACACGGAAGTAGTGACGCTATGAAATACTATTGGTTCTATGACTTCTCCTTCTAAATCGAGTAACGTTTCTATGGAAACTGTAGTGACGTAACAAGACTGTTACGCCACACGGTAGTAGCCAAAAGAAAGGCACGCTAGACTAATGCAGACGGGCGTGAAGTCTGGAACATGAGAACTTATGAATGAATAAGAAGAAAAGTATGTAGATACTTTTTACTTAACTTTTATTGATTCCTTGGAATACATCTCTCTTGAATACTCGTACGCTATAGGCACTGATACAAATGGCTCCTTGCTAGTTCGTAGCCATTAACTTAGCTGATGGCTATTCTGTCTCTCGGCTAATGAGAGAGAAAGGCTTCGTACAACTGGGCGATAGCTAGGTTCGCGTACAACTGGGCGGTAGCTTGGTTCTCGTACAACTGGGGTCGAGTCCACTCTCGTATCACGAGACCTGCCTAGGTGGTGGCGCTAGGTCTGCGATCACAGTGGCGACACGCGGGTCCGACATGTACTACATGGACCGCGGCCGATTTAAGCTACCACCTAGCAAGTGTGGTGTCTGGCGGTGACACCACATTCCTCCCCCGCAAATCGGCGAACGGCCGTGTGATAAGGCTTCCGCCCGCCGTGGGGAGGACCACATGTTGACGTATGCGATGAGGTGGGGAGCCTAACAACAGGCGAGGCTGTGCCACCCGCACCCGGCCATCCGGTCCGAGGGGAGCTAGGAAACGCCTGCAAAACTAGTCCAGGGTGCACGTCAACATGTGGTGTATGCGCCCGTAAAGAAACATGAGGGGCCGAAGTGTCGACCTCCATTGCGTCGGGGTAGCCGACGCACGATGACGTCATGTGGTCCGGAGCGGTCGGGAGTTCCATGGCGGAGGACAGCTGGTCACGGGAAGCGATCGGCGGCGCGTGACCCTGGGAGGCGCCTGGCGGCTGCAACGAAGCGTCGAATGCGGTCGGCGCCGGCGGGAGAACAAGCGGCGGCGGCGGCGGCTGCTGCTGCTGCTGCGGCGGCGGCGGCGGCGGCGGCGCGTCGCCATCGGGCAAAATGGAAGGCATCGTCGGGAACACCTGGGGATGAGGCGAGCCAGTAGATGGGTCCCCAGGGCGCTGACCGGACGGCACCGTCGCTGAAAGCAGACGGGGAGCGGCAGAACCCGAGCGACGACAGAGGCGCAGCTGATTGAGATGCCGACGCACCTCACCAGAGGCCCCCAAAACCACATACATCGCGCGGCCGAGGCAGCGAAGAATGCGCCCTGCGAGCCAACGCCGTGAACCTCGATAGTTGCGATAAAATACAACGTCGCCTGGAGCAAAAGCAGGAGTCTGCCGCTGCACAGGAACCTGATGCGGCGGATGCAGCAAAGACATCAAGGTGCGATGAGGACGACCGTGGAGCAACTCAGCCGGCGAGCGCCCATCTCGGGGCTGAGAGCGATACGAAGACAAAAAGAGCAACAATGCGTCCTCCCGAGAATGCGACTCTTTCAATTTCAACATCTGCGACTTGAAAGTCCGGACCAATCGTTCAGCGGCACCGTTGGACTGAGGCGAAAACGGCGCGGATGTCAGATGTTGAATACCATTGGCCTGGCAGAATGACTGAAATTCTGCGGACATGAATTGTGGGCCATTGTCGGAAACAATAGTCTGCGGAAGACCTTCAATGCAAAAGATAGCAGACAACGCTTGGATGGTGGCGGAGGACGTCGTGGAAGACATCCGGACAACAAAAGGAAAATTACTGAAGGCATCGACCAGAACCAACCATCGAGCATTCCAAAATGGACCAGCAAAATCAATGTGCAAGCGTTGCCAAGGGGAAGTGGCTTTTGGCCACGCAAAGACTTTCCGCGGCGGTGCGGACTGGTGTTCGGCACACGCCGGGCACGAAGAACACATATTCGTAATCGCAGCATCGATTCCGAACCAAGTACAGTGCTGACGAGCAAGTTGTTTCGTTCGCACTATACCCCAATGTCCTTGATGAAGAAGCCGTAAAACAGAGGACTGTAACGAACGTGGGACCACGACTCTGGACTGATCATTATCAGAACGCAACAACAAAACACCACGTCTAACAAAAAGTCTCTCCTTGTGAGCAAAAAATCGGCGAACCAACGGATCCTCGATCCGAGACTTTGACAAAGGCCATTGCGTAGCAACAAAACGTAAAACAGTAGCAAGGACAGGGTCAGCAGCTGTGGCTGTAGCGACACGACGAAAATCAATCGGAAACGATTCGACCACTTCATCGGTTTCCGAATCAATGAACATGCAAGCAAGTTCGGAAGAATCGAATGCTTGATCCTCAGCAACAGGCAAACGGGACAACGCATCGGCGTTTCCGTGCTTAGCAGTGGACCGATACAAGATATCGTAGCGGTACTGCGAGAGGAAAATAGACCAGCGAATGAATTTCTGCGCTGTACGTGGAGGTACAGGCTTGGTCGGATGAAAAAGCGATGTCAAAGGTTTGTGGTCTGTGATGATGGTAAAGTGACGACCATACAAGAAATCATGGAACTTAGTAACACCAAACACGAGAGCCAAAGCTTCTTTCTCTATCTGTGAATAATTTCTTTGCGCAGACGAGAGCAATTTGGACGCAAAGGCAATAGGGCGATCATGTGAGCCAACTTTGTGCGCAAGCACAGCACCGATCCCGAAATCCGATGCATCTACCATCAACAAAAGGGGTTTCTGGGGATCGAATGGCGTAAGGCAAGTATTAGAAAGCAACGCCGATTTCAACTGGCGAAAGGCGCGTTCACATTCCGTCGTCCAGACGAACGGAACACCTTTACGTCGTAAGCGATGAAGCGGAGCTGAAATGGAAGAGGCATTGCGCACATATTTATTGTAATAATTAATTTTACCCAACACACTCTGTAGCTGTTTCACATTTTGAGGGGAAGGCAATTCTTGTATGGCACGGAGGTGCTCCGGACTTGGATGTATGCCTTGGGCATTAATGACATGTCCCAGGTATGGTAAGTCACGAGCAAAAAACACACATTTGTCCTTCCTCAAGCGAAGACCATTGTGCCGCAAGACCTGAAATAATGTTCGTAAGTTCGCAAGATGATCTTCTTCTGTCTGTCCGGAGATCATTATATCGTCCAGATAGTTTGCTGCAGTAGGGACCGACGCACAAATAGTTTGTAAATATTGCTGAAACAAGGCAGGGGCGGATGCACACCCGAATGGCAGTCTTTTGAAGCGGTACAATCCAAGATGCGTGTTAACCACCAATACGCGCTGGGATTCGTCGTCCACCGGTATTTGCAAGTACGCATCGGCTAGGTCCAACTTTGAAAAATATTTTCCCGGGCACAGTTTAGCAAAAAGATCTTCCGGGCGGGGCAAAGGAAAAGTAGCAGTCACTAGCTGTGGATTCACTGTGGCCTTGAAGTCCACGCAAAGTCTCAATTTTCCGGAAGGTTTTGGCAAAATGACTAAGGGTGAGGCCCAGAGAGAAGCTTGCACACGTTCAATTACACCCTGTGATTCGAGATCGTGTAACGTTCTTGCGACCTCATCACGCAATGCGTGGGGAACATTGCGCGCCCTGAAAAATTTCGGTTGCGCGTTTACCTTCAGTTCTAAATGTGCTTCATAGTTTTTAGCGCAACCTAAGCCCGGTGCAAAAACGTCGGCAAATTCGTCTCACACAGCCGAGAAACACTGTCGGTAGGCACAGTCTGATTCACTGATAGGACCTGATTTACAATAGACATGTTAAACAACTTAAATAAATCTAGACCAAACAAGTTCACTGCAGAAGAAGAACGAAGAACGTAAAATGACACAAGTTTTGTTTGTCCCTTGTATGTTGCAAGAAGGCTGCACTGTCCTAACACAGGAATTTTCTGTCCGGAATATGTAGTTAGCTTAACATGTGCGGCACGCAACGGAGGTTTGCCCAGTTGTTTGTACGTGTCGTGATTGAGCAATGAAACTGCAGCTCCGGTATCGAGCTGGAATGGTATCACTTTGCCTTCAAAGTCTAAGTCCACAAAAAGTTTATTGTTCTGCTGACGACAAGAGCGACTGTTTTGTGCAATTGGAACAGACACTGGTACAGAATCACTTGCTAATTGACGTGATTTCCGGCGACGTCGACGCACAGTTTTTGTGGGACGAACACAGTTACAGTTAGAGAAAGTGTCACTGGACGAAGTGGAATTAACGACATGAATGTCCATAGGCGAAGGTCCACGAGCCTGAGTGTCCTTGGTTCGATTCCGGCACGAAGCAAAGGGCCTGGAATGAATGTGATTGTCTGATCTGAGCTTTTTCTGGCAAACACTTTGAACATGTCCTTTCTTATTGCAGAAAAAGCAAATAGCTTGGCGTGACGGGCAATGTTCACGCGAATGTCTAGTAGCACACCGCGGGCATGATTTCACTACATTTGTGGGCTGGCGCGGCACACCTGGCTTAGCACGCGGCGGCCGCTGTGTCGACGGGCGCAAGGCCCGGTTACCGGGCCGCGCAGCGCGTCCAGCGGGCCGGTTAATGTTACACACGGCTGGCGAAGTTTCAAAAGATTCCTGAGCACAGTCAAGTGTGTCCTGTCTATCCAATATGTCTATCACTTGTTGAAGGGAGGGATTAACTAGTTTCAAAATTTGCTCCCGTATGCGAACATCAGAAACGTTCTGTGCAATTGCATCACGCACCATTGTATCTGAATAAGAAAGACCACAGTCACATTCAAAGGCACAGTCCCTAGTAAGTCCTTGCAATGTTGCTACCCACTCCCTATTAGTTTGACCGGCCGTACGGTTTGTACGAAAAAACGTATACCGTTTTGCAACCACATTAACTGTTTCTTTGAAATAGGCATCTAATGCAGACAAAATTTCCTCGTAGGACAGAGTTGCTACGTCTCGTCGGGGAAACAATTTCACTATCACACGGTATGTGGACACACCGACACAAGAAAGCAAAAACGGCTGCCGCTCATTACCTTGAATTCTGTAGGCGGCGAGGTGGAAGGCAAACTGGCGGGACCATTCCCGCCAAGTCTCGTGGGTTTCATCAAAACTTCGAAATGGTGGTGCAACGGCAGGTTGTGGCTGCGGTACCGGTGAAGCGGCGGCGGCCGCATCGGTTTGAATGGCACGTTGACCCTGGACGAGCTGTCCAAGGGCATCCAATAACGCCTGCGTCTGCTGATTCTGCAAGCGATAAGATTCGGACAGTACATCTGGAGAATGTGGCGAAGCCATGACACAAATAAATTAGGGCATAGTAAAACACAAGATCCTTTGTAGACTCGTCGCCATGGGATTTGTCGGCAGCTGGGCCAACACGTTGTAGATCGAGATGGCTGAAAATGCACGCTAGACTAACGCAGATGGACGTGAAGTACTGGAACAGGCTACGTAATTAATGTTATGAAGAAAAGTACGTAGCTGGATTAATACTTATCTTTAATCAATCATTGTGGTACATCGCTCTTAACGATACACAGGAGACTTTAATTACAATCACTGTAAGGATAATGGCGCCTTGCTAGTTCGTAGCCATTAACTTAGCTGAAGGCTATTCTGTCTCTCGGCTAATGAGAGAGAAAGGCTTCGTACATCTAGTCGCTAGCTAGGTCGTCCGTACAACTGGGGCGAGTGCCTGTTTGTATCACGAGACCTGCCCTATGGTGGCGCTAGGTCTGCGATCACACAGTGGCGACACGCGGGTCCGACATGTACTAAATGGACCGCGGCCGATTTAATCTACCACCTAGCAAGTGTGGTGTCTGGCGGTGACACCACAGAAACGACAAGAGTTTTTTTTGGGAGGCGAGTATCTCCGTTCCGATTCACTATTCCTTCGTTACTGCATTCCTCGCTCCCTCCCATTGACGAATTAACACTGAAATTGAGTCGCTATGGAATACTATGTGTTCTATGACTTCTCCCTCTAAATCGTGGAACGTTTCCACGGAAACGACAATATTTTCTTTTGGGAGGCGAGTATCACCTTTCCGTTGCACTATTCCATCTTTACTGCATCCCTCGCCCCTCACACTGACGAATTAACACGGAAGTGGTGTCGCTATGAAATACTATTGGTTCTATGACTTCTCGTTCTAAATCGAGTAACGTTTCTATGGAAACAACAAGAGTTTCTTTTGGGAGGAGAGTATCTCCGTTCCGATTCACTATTCCTTCTTTACTGCATCCCTCGCTCCCTCCCATTGACGAATTAACACTGAAATTGAGTCGCTATGGAATACTATGTGTTCTATGACTTCTCCTTCTAAATCGAGGAACGTTTCTACGGAAACGACAATATTTTCTTTTGGCAGGCGAGTATCCCCTTTCCGATGCACTATTCCATCTTTACTGCATCCCTCGCCCCTCACACTGACGAATTAACACGGAAGTGGTGTCGCTATGAAATACTATTGGTTCTATGACTTCTCCTTCTAAATCGAGTAACGCTTCTATGGAAACGACAAGAGTTTCTTTTGGGAGGAGAGTATCTCCGTTCCGATTCACTATTCCTTCTTTACTGCATCCCTCGCTCCCTCCCATTGACGAATTAACACTGAAATTGAGTCGCTATGGAATACTATGTGTTCTATGACTTCTCCTTCTAAATCAAGGATCAATTCTACGGAAACGACAATATTTTCTTTCGGGAGGCGAGTATCCCCTTTCCGATGCACTATTCCATCTTTACTGCATCCCTCGCCCCTCACACTGACGAATTAACACGGAAGTAGTGACGCTATGAAATACTATTGGTTCTATCACTTCTCCTTCTAAATCGAGTAACGTTTCTATGGAAACGACAAGAGTTTCTTTTGGGAGGCGAGTATCACCGTTCCGATTCACTATTCCTTCTTTACTGCATCCCTCGCTCCCTCCCATTGACGAATTAACCCTGAAATTGAGTCGCTATGGAATACTATGTGTTCTATGACTTCTCCTTCTAAATCGAGGAACGTTTCTACGGAAACGGCAATATTTTTTTTTGGGAGGCGAGTATCCCCTTTCCGATGCACTATTCTATCTTTACTGCATCCCTCGCCCCTCACACTGACGAATTAACACGCAAGTGGTGTCGCTATGAAATACTATTGGTTCTATGACATCTCCTTCTAAATCGAGTAACGTTTCAATGGAAACGACAAGAGTTTCTTTTGGGAGGAGAGTATCTCCGTTCCGATTAACTATTCCTTCTTTACTGCATCCCTCGCTCCCTCCCATTGCCGAATTAACACTGAAATTGAGTTGCTATGAAATACTATGTGTTCTATGACTTCTCCTTCTAAATCGAGGAACGTTTCTACGGAAACGACAATATTTTCTTTTGGGAGGCGAGTATCCCCTTTCCGATACACTATTCCATCTGTACTGCATCCCTCGCCCCTCACACTGACGAATTAACACGGAAGTGGTGTCAATATGAAATACTATTGGTTCTATGACTTCTCCTTCTAAATCGAGTAACGTTTCGATGGAAACGACAAGAGTTTCTTTTGGGAGGAGAGTATCTCCGTTCCGATTCACTATTCCTTCTTTACTGCATCCCTCGCTCCCTCCCATTGACGAATTAAACACTGATATTGAGTCGCTATGGAATACTATGTGTTCTATGACTTCTTCTTCTAAATCAAGGAACGTTTCTACGGAAACGGCAATATTTTCTTTTGGGAGGCGAGTAACCCCTTTCCGATGCACTATTCTATCTTTACTGCATCCCTCGCCCCTCACACTGACGAATTAACACGCAAGTGGTGTCGCTATGAAATACTATTGGTTCTATGACTTCTCCTTCTAAATCGAGTAACGTTTCTATGGAAACGACAAGAGTTTCTTTTGGGAGGAGAGTATCTCCGTTCCGATTCACTATTCCTTCTTTACTGCATCCCTCGGTCCCTCCCATTGACGAATTAACACTGAAATTGAGTCGCTAAATATACTGTGTGTTCTATGACTTCTCCTTCTAAATCGAGGAACGTTTCTACGGAAACGACAATATTTTCTTTTGGGAGGCGAGTATCCCCTTTCCGATGCACTATTCCATCTTTACTGCATCCCTCGCCCCTCACACTGACGAATTAACACGGAAGTGGTCTCGCTATGAAATACTACTGGTTCTATGACTTCTCCTTCTAAATCGAGTAACGTTTCTATGGAAACGACAAGAGTTTCTTTTGGGAGGAGAGTATCTCCGTTCCGATTCACTATTCCTTCTTTACTGCATCCCTCGCTCCCTCCCATTGACGAATTAACACTGAAATTGAGTCGCTATGGAATACTATGTGTTCTATGACTTCTCCTTCTAAATCGAGGAACGTTTCTACGGAAACGACAATATTTTCTTTTGGGAGGCGAGTATCCCCTTTCCGATGCACTATTCCACCTTTACTGCATCCCTCGCCCCTCACACTGACGAATTAACACGGAAGTGGTGTCGCTATGAAATACTATTGGTTCTATGACTTCTCCTTCTAAATCGAGTAACGTTTCTATGGAAACGACAAGAGTTTCTTTTGGGAGGACAGTATCTCCGTTCCGATTCACTATTCCTTCTTTACTGCATCCCTCGCTCCCTCCCATTGACGAATTAACACTGAAATTGAGTCGCTAAATATACTGTGTGTTCTATGACTTCTCCTTCTAAATCGAGGAACGTTTCTACGGAAACGACAATATTTTCTTTTGGGAGGCGAGTATCCCCTTTCCGATGCACTATTCCATCTTTACTGCATCCCTCGCCCCTCACACTGACGAATTAACACGAAAGTGGTGTCGCTATGAAGTAGTATTGGTTCTATGACTTCTCCTTCTAAATCGAGTAACGTTTCTATGGAAACGACAAGAGTTTCTTTTGGGAGGAGAGTTTCTCCGTTCCGATTCAATATTCCTTCTTTACTGCATCCCTCGGTCCCTCCCATTGACGAATTAACACTGAAATTGAGTCGCTATGGAATACTATGTGTTCTATAACTTCTCCTTCTAAATCGAGGAACGTTTCTACGGAAACGACAATATTTTCTTTTGGGAGGCGAGTATCCCCTTTCCGATGCACTATTCCATCTTTACTGCATCCCTCGCCCCTCACACTGACGAATTAACACGGAAGTGGTGACGCTATGAAATACTATTGGTTCTATTACTTCTCCTTCTAAATCGAGTAACGTTTCTATGGAAACGACAAGAGTTTCTTTTGGGAGGAGAGAATCTCCGTTCCGATTCACAATTCCTTCTTTACTGCATCCCTCGCTCCCTCCCATTGACGAATTAACACTGAAATTGAGTCGCTATGGAATACTATGTGTTCTATGACTTCTCCTTCTAAATCGAGGAACGTTTCTACGGAAACGACAATATTTTCTTTTGGGAGGCGAGTATCCCCTTTCCGATGCACTATTCCATCTTTACTGCATTCCTCGCCCCTCACATTGACGAATTAACACGGAAGTGGTGTCGCTATGAAATACTATTGGTTCTATGACTTCTCCTTCTAAATCGAGTAACGTTTCTATGGAAACGACAAGAGTTTCTTTTGGGAGGAGAGTATCTCCGTTCCGATTCACTATTCCTTCTTTACTGCATCCCTCGCTCCCTCCCATTGACGAATTAACACTGAAATTGAGTCGCTATTGAATACTGTGTGTTCTATGACTTCTCCTTCTAAATCGAGGAACGTTTCTACGGAAACGACAATATTTTCAATAGGGAGACGAGTATCCCCTTTCCGATGCACTATTCCATCTTTACTGCATCCCTCGCCCCTCACACTGACGAATTAACACGGAAGTGGTGACGCTATGAAATACTATTGGTTCTATTACTTCTCCTTCTAAATCGGGTAACGTTTCTATGGAAACGACATGAGTTTCTTTTGGGAGGAGAGAATCTCCGTTCCGATTCACAATTCCTTCTTTACTGCATCCCTCGCTCCCTCCCATTGACGAATTAACACTGAAATTGAGTCGCTATGGAATACTATGTATTCTATAACTTCTCCTTCTAAATCGAGGAACGTTTCTACGGAAACGACAATATTTTCTTTTGGGAGGCGAGTATCCCCTTTCCGATGCACTATTCCATCTTAACTGCATCCCTCGCCCCTCACACTGACGAATTAACACGGAAGTGGTGTCGCTATGAAATACTATTGGTTCTATGACTTATCCTTCTAAATCGAGTAACGTTTCTATGGAAACGACAAGAGTTTCTTTTGGGAGGAGAGTATCTCCGTTCCGATTCACTATTCCTTCTTTACTGCATTCCTCGCTCCCTCCCATTGACGAATTAACACTGAAATTGAGTCGCTATGAAATACTATGTGTTCTATGACTTCTCCTTCTAAATCGAGGAACGTTTCTACGGAAACGACAATATTTTCTTTTGTTAGGCGAGTATCCCCTTTCCGATGCACTACTCCATCTTTACTAAATCCCTCGCCCCTCACACTGACGAATTAACACGTAAGAGGTGTCGCTATGAACTACTATTGGTTTATGACTTCTCCTTCTAAATCGAGTAACGTCTCTATGGAAACGACAAGAGTTTCTTTTGGGAGGAGAGTATCTCCGTTCCGATTCACTATTCCTTCTTTACTGCATCCCTCGCTCCCTCCCATTGACGAATTAACACTGAAATTAAGTCGCTATGGAATACTATGTGTTCTACGACTTCGCCTTCTAAATCGAGGAACGTTTCTACGGAAACGACAATATTTTCTTTTGGGAGGCGAGTATCCCCTTTCCGATGCACTATTCCATCTGTACAGCATCCCTCGCCCCTCACACTGACGAATTAACACGGAAGTGGTGTCGCTATGAAATACTATTGGTTCTATGACTTCTCCTTCTAAATCGAGTAACGTTTCTATGGAAACGACAAGAGTTTCTTTTGCTAGGAGAGTATCTCCGTACCGATTCACTATTCCTTCTTTACTGCATCCCTCGCTCCCTCCCATTGACGAATTAACACTGAAATTGAGTCGCTATGGAATACTATGTGTTCTATGACTTCTCCTTCTAAATCGAGGGACGTTTCTACGGAAACGACAATATTTTCTTTTGGGAGGCGAGTATCCCCTTTCCGATGCACTATTCCATCTTTACTGCATCCCTCGCCCCTCACACTGACGAATTAACACGCAAGTGGTGTCGCTATGAAATACTATTGGTTCTATGACATCTCCTTCTAAATCGAGTAACGTTTCAATGGAAACGAAAAGAGTTTCTTTTGGGAGGAGAGTATCTCCGTTCCTATTCACTATTCCTTCTTTACTGCATCCCTCGCTCCCTCCCATTGACGAATTAACACTGAAATTGAGTTGCTATGGAATACTATGTGTTCTATGACTTCTCCTTCCAAATCGAGGAACGTTTCTACGGATACGACAATATTTTCTTTTGGGAGGCGAGTATCCCCTTTCCGTTGCACTACTCCATCTTTACTGCATCCCTCGCCCTTCACACTGACGAATTAACACGGAAGTGGTGTCGCTATGAAATACTATTGGTTCTATGACTTCTCCTTCGAAATCGAGTAACTGTTTCTATGGAAACGACAAGAGTTTCTTTTGGGAGGAGAGTATCTCCGTTCCGATTCACTATTCCTTCTTTACTGCATCCCTCGGTCCCTCCCATTGACGAATTAACACTGAAATTGAGTCGCTAAATATACTGTGTGTTGTATGACTTCTCCTTCTAAATCGAGGAACGTTTCTACGGAAACGTCAATATTTTCTTTTGGGAGGCGAGTATCCCCTTTCCGATGCACTATTCCATCTTTACTGCATCCCTCGCCCCTCACACTGACGAATTAACACGGAAGTGGTGTCGCTATGAAATACTACTGGTTCTATGACTTCTCCTTCTAAATCGAGCAACGTTTCTATGGAAACGACAAGAGTTTCTTTTGGGAGGAGAGTATCTCCGTTCCGATTCACTATTCCTTCTTTTCTGCATCCCTCGCTCCCTCCCATTGACGAATTAACACTGAAATTGAGTCGCTATGGAATACTATGTGTTCCATGACTTCTCCTTCTATATCGAGGAACGTTTCTACGGAAACGACAATATTTTCTTTTGGGAGGCGAGTATCCCCTTTCCGATGCACTATTCCATCTTTACTGCATCCCTCGCCCCTCACACTGACGAATTAACACGGAAGTGGTGTCGCTATGAAATACTATTGGTTCTATGACTTCTCCTTCTAAATCGAGTAACGTTTCTATGGAAACAACAAGAGTTTCTTTTGGGAGGAGAGTATCTCCGTTCCGATTCACTATTCCTTCTTTACTGCATCCCTCGCTCCCTCCCATTGACGAATTAACACTGAAATAGAGTCGCTATGGAATACTATGTGCTCTATGACTTCTCCTACTAAATCGAGGAACGTTTCTACGGAAACGACAATATTTTCTTTTGGGAGGCGAGTATCCCCTTTCCGATGCACTATTCCATCTTTACTGCATCCCTCGCCCCTCACACTGACGAATTAACACGGAAGTGGTGTCGCTATGAAATACTATTGGTTCTATGACTTCTCCTTCTAAATCGAGTAACGTTTCTATTTAAACGACAAGAGTTTCTTTTGGGAGGAGAGTATCTCCGTTCCGATTCACTATTCCTTCTTTACTGCATCCCTCGCTCCCTCCCATTGACGAATTAACACTGAAATTGAGTGGCTATGAAATACTATGTGTTCTATGACTTCTCCTTCTAAATCGAGGAACGTTTCTACGGAAACGACAATATTTTCTTTTGGGAGGCGAGTATCCCCTTTCCGATGCACTATTCCATCTTTACTGCATCCCTCGCCCCTCACACTGACGAATTAACACGAAAGTGGTGTCGCTATGAAGTAGTATTGGTTCTATGACTTCTCCTTCTAAATCGAGTAACGTTTCTATGGAAACGACAAGAGTTTCTTTTGGGAGGAGAGTTTCTCCGTTCCGATTCAATATTCCTTCTTTACTGCATCCCTCGGTCCCTCCCATTAACGAATTAACACTGAAATTGAGTCGCTATGGAATACTATGTGTTCTATAACTTCTCCTTCTAAATCGAGGAACGTTTCTACGGAAACGACAATATTTTCTTTTGGGAGGCGAGTATCCCCTTTCCGATGCACTATTCCATCTTTACTGCATCCCTCGCCCCTCACACTGAAGAATTAACACGGAAGTGGTGACGCTATGAAATACTATTGGTTCTATTACTTCTCCTTCTAAATCGAGTAACGTTTCTATGGAAACGACAAGAGTTTCTTTTGCTAGGAGAGTATCTCCGTACCGATTCACTATTCCTTCTTTACTGCATCCCTCGCTCCCTCCCATTGACGAATTAACACTGAAATTGAGTCGCTATGGATTACTATGTGTTCTATGACTTCTCCTTCTAAATCAAGGAACGTTTCTACGGAAACGACAATATTTTCTTTTGGGAGGCGAGTATCCCCTTTCCGATGCACTATTCCATCTTTACTGCATCCCTCGCCCCTCACACTGACGAATTAACACGCAAGTGGTGTCGCTATGAAATACTATTGGTTCTATGACATCTCCTTCTAAATCGAGTAACGTTTCAATGGAAACGAAAAGAGTTTCTTTTGGGAGGAGAGTATCTCCGTTCCTATTCACTATTCCTTCTTTACTGCATCCCTCGCTCCCTCCCATTGACGAATTAACACTGAAATTGAGTTGCTATGGAATACTATGTGTTCTATGACTTCTCCTTCCAAATCGAGGAACGTTTCTACGGATACGACAATATTTTCTTTTGGGAGGCGAGTATCCCCTTTCCGTTGCACTACTCCATCTTTACTGCATCCCTCGCCCTTCACACTGACGAATTAACACGGAAGTGGTGTCGCTATGAAATAATATTGGTTCTATGACTTCTCCTTCTAAATCGAGTAACGTATCTATGGAAACGACAAGAGTTTCTTTTGGGAGGAGAGTATCTCCGTTCCGATTCACTATTCCTTCTTTACTGCATCCCTCGGTCCCTCCCATTGACGAATTAACACTGAAATTGAGTCGCTAAATATACTGTGTGTTGTATGACTTCTCCTTCTAAATCGAGGAACGTTTCTACGGAAACGACAATATTTTCTTTTGGGAGGCGAGTATCCCCTTTCCGATGCACTATTCCATCTTTACTGCATCCCTCGCCCCTCACACTGACGAATTAACACGGAAGTGGTGTCGCTATGAAATACTACTGGTTCTATGACTTCTCCTTCTAAATCGAGTAACGTTTCTATGGAAACGACAAGAGTTTCTTTTGGGAGGAGAGTATCTCCGTTCCGATTCACTATTCCTTCTTTACTGCATCCCTCGCTCCCTCCCATTGACGAATTAACACTGAAATTGAGTCGCTATGGAATACTATGTGTTCTATGACTTCTCCTTCTAAATCGAGGAACGTTTCTACGGAAACGACAATATTTTCTTTTGGGAGGCGAGTATCCCCTTTCCGATGCACTATTCCATCTTTACTGCATCCCTCGCCCCTCACACTGACGAATTAACACGGAAGTGGTGTCGCTATGAAATACTATTGGTTCTATGACTTCTCCTTCTAAATCGAGTAACGTTTCTATGGAAACGACAAGAATTTCTTTTGGGAGGAGAGTATCTCCGTTCCGATTCACTATTCCTTCTTTACTGCATCCCTCGCTCCCTCCCATTGACGAATTAACACTGAAATAGAGTCGCTATGGAATACTATGTGCTCTATGACTTCTCCTACTAAATCGAGGAACGTTTCTACGGAAACGACAATATTTTCTTTTGGGAGGCGAGTATCCCCTTTCCGATGCACTATTCCATCTTTACTGCATCCCTCGCCCCTCACACTGACGAATTAACACGGAAGTGGTGTCGCTATGAAATACTATTGGTTCTATGACTTCTCCTTCTAAATCGAGTAACGTTTCTATTTAAACGACAAGAGTTTCTTTTGGGAGGAGAGTATCTCCGTTCCGATTCACTATTCCTTCTTTACTGCATCCCTCGCTCCCTCCCATTGACGAATTAACACTGAAATTGAGTGGCTATGAAATACTATGTGTTCTATGACTTCTCCTTCTAAATCGAGGAACGTTTCTACGGAAACGACAATATTTTCTTTTGGGAGGCGAGTATCCCCTTTCCGATGCACTATTCCATCTTTACTGCATCCCTCGCCCCTCACACTGACGAATTAACACGGAAGTGGTGTCGCTATGAAATACTATTGGTTCTATGACTTCTCCTTCTAAATCGAGTAACGTTTCTATGGAAACGACAAGAGTTTCTTTTGGGAAGAGAGTATCTCCGTTCCGATTCACTTTTCCTTCTTTACTGCATCCCTCGCTCCCTCCCATTGACGAATTAACACTGAAATTGAGTCGCTATGGAATACTATGTGTTCTATGACTTCTCCTTCTAAATCGAGGAACGTTTCTACGGAAACGACAATATTTTCTTTTGGGAGGCGAGTATCCCCTTTCCGATGCACTATTCCATCTTTACTGCATCCCTCGCCCCTCACACTGACGAATTAACACGGAAGTGGTGTCGCTATGAAATACTATTGGTTCTACGACTTCTCCTTCTAAATCGAGTAACGTTTCTATGGAAACGACAAGAGTTTCTTTTGGGAGGAGAGTATCTCCGTTCCGATTCACTATTCCTTCTTTACTGCATCCCTCGCTCCCTCCCATTGACGAATTAACACTGAAATTGAGTCGCTATGGAATACTATGTGTTCTATGACTTCTCCTTCTAAATCGAGGAACGTTTCTACGGAAACGACAATATTTTCTTTTGGGAGGGGAGTATCCCCTTTCCGATGCACTATTCCATCTTTACTGCATCCCTCGCCCCTCACACTGACGAATTAACACGGAGGTGGTGTCGCTATGATATACTATTGGTTCTATGACTTCTCCTTCTTAATCGAGTAACGTTTCTATGGAAACGACAAGAGTTTCTTTTGGGAGGAGAGTATCTCCGTTCCGATTCACTATTCCTTCTTTACTGCATCACTCGCTCCCTCCCATTGACGAATTAACACTGAAATTGAGTCGATATTGAATACTGTGTGTTCTATGACTTCTCCTTCTAAATCGAGGAACGTTTCTACGGAAACGACAATATTTTCTTTAGGGAGACGAGTATCCCCTTTCCGATGCACTATTCCATCTTTACTGCATCCCTCGCCCCTCACACTGACGAATTAACACGAAAGTGGTGTCGCTATGAAGTAGTATTGGTTCTATGACTTCTCCTTCTAAATCGAGTAACGTTTCTATGGAAACGACAAGAGTTTCTTTTGGGAGGAGAGTTTCTCCGTTCCGATTCAATATTCCTTCTTTACTGCATCCCTCGGTCCCTCCCATTGACGAATTAACACTGAAATTGAGTCGCTATGGAATACTATGTGTTCTATAACTTCTCCTTCTAAATCGAGGAACGTTTCTACGGAAACGACAATATTTTCTTTTGGGAGGCGAGTATCCCCTTTCCGATGCACTATTCCATCTTTACTGCATCCCTCGCCCCTCACACTGACGAATTAACACGGAAGTGGTGACGCTATAAAATACTATTGGTTCTATTACTTCTCCTTCTAAATCGAGTAACGTTTCTATGGAAACGACAAGAGTTTCTTTTGGGAGGAGAGAATCTCCGTTCCGATTCACAATTCCTTCTTTACTGCATCCCTCGCTCCCTCCCATTGACGAATTAACACTGAAATTGAGTCGCTATGGAATACTATGTGTTCTATGACTTCTCCTTCTAAATCGAGGAACGTTTCTACGGAAACGACAATATTTTCTTTTGGGAGGCGAGTATCCCCTTTCCGATGCACTATTCCATCTTTACTGCATTCCTCGCCCCTCACATTGACGAATTAACACGGAAGTGGTGTCGCTATGAAATACTATTGGTTCTATGACTTCTCCTTCTAAATCGAGTAATGTTTCTATGGAAACGACAAGAGTTTCTTTTGGGAGGAGAGTATCTCCGTTCCGATTCACTATTCCTTCTTTACTGCATCCCTCGCTCCCTCCCATTGACGAATTAACACTGAAATTGAGTCGCTATGGAATACTATGTATTCTATAACTTCTCCTTCTAAATCGAGGAACGTTTCTACGGAAACGACAATATTTTCTTTTGGGAGGCGAGTATCCCCTTTCCGATGCACTATTCCATCTTAACTGCATCCCTCGCCCCTCACACTGACGAATTAACACGGAAGTGGTGTCGCTATGAAATACTATTGGTTCTATGACTTATCCTTCTAAATCGAGTAACGTTTCTATGGAAACGACAAGAGTTTCTTTTGGGAGGAGAGTATCTCCGTTCCGATTCACTATTCCTTCTTTACTGCATCCCTCGCTCCCTCCCATTGACGAATTAACACTGAAATTAAGTCGCTATGGAATACTATGTGTTCTACGACTTCTCCTTCTAAATCGAGGAACGTTTCTACGGAAACGACAATATTTTCTTTTGGGAGGCGAGTATCCCCTTTCCGATGCGCTATTCCATCTGTACAGCATCCCTCGCCCCTCACACTGACGAATTAACACGGAAGTGGTGTCGCTATGAAATACTATTGGTTCTATGACTTCTCCTTCTAAATCGAGTAACGTTTCTATGGAAACGACAAGAGTTTCTTTTGCTAGGAGAGTATCTCCGTACCGATTCACTATTCCTTCTTTACTGCATCCCTCGCTCCCTCCCATTGACGAATTAACACTGAAATTGAGTCGCTATGGAATACTATGTGTTCTACGACTTCTCCTTCCAAATCGAGGAACGTTTCTACGGAAACGACAATATTTTCTTTTGGGAGGCGAGTATCCCCTTTCCGATGCACTATTCCATCTTTACTGCATCCCTCGCCCCTCACACTGACGAATTAACACGGAAGTGGTGTCGCTATGAAATACTATTGGTTCCATGACTTCTCCTTCTAAATCGAGTAACGTTTCTATGGAAACGACAAGAGTTTCTTTTGGGAGGAGAGTATCTCCGTTCCGATTCACTATTCCTTCTTTACTGCATCCCTCACTCCCTCCCATTGACGAATTAACACTGAAATTGAGTCGCTATGGAATACTATGTGCTCTATGACTTCTCCTACTAAATCGAGGAACGTTTCTACGAAAACGACAATATTTTCTTTTGGGAGGCGAGTATCCCCTTTCCGATGCACTATTCCATCTTTACTGCATCCCTCGCCCCCACACTGACGAATTAACACGGAAGTGGTGTCGCTATGAAATACTATTGGTTCTACGACTTCTCCTTCTAAATCGAGTAACGTTTCTATTTAAACGACAAGAGTTTCTTTTGGGAGGAGAGTATCTCCGTTCCGATTCACTATTCCTTCTTTACTGCATCCCTCGCTCCCTCCCATTGACGAATTAACACTGAAATTGAGTGGCTATGGAATACTATGTGTTCTATGACTTCTCCTTCTAAATCGAGGAACGTTTCTACGGAAACGACAATATTTTCTTTTGGGAGGCGAGTATCCCCTTTCCGATGCACTATTCCATCTTTACTGCATCCCTCGCCCCTCACACTGACGAATTAACACGGAAGTGGTGTCGCTATGAAATACTATTGGTTCTATGACTTCTCCTTCTAAATCGAGTAACGTTTCTATGGAAACGACAAGAGTTTCTTTTGGGAGGAGAGTATCTCCGTTCCGATTCACTATTCCTTCATTACTGCATCCCTCGCTCCCTCCCATTGACGAATTAACACTGAAATTGAGTCGCTATGGAATACTATGTGTTCTATGACTTCTCCTTCTAAATCGAGGAACGTTTCTACGGAAACGACAATATTTTCTTTTGGGAGGCGAGTATCCCCTTTCCGATGCACTATTCCATCTTTACTGCATCCCTCGCCCCTCACACTGACGAATTAACACGGAAGTGGTGTCGCTATGAAATACTATTGGTTCTATGACTTCTCCTTCTAAATCGAGTAACGTTTCTATGGAAACGACAAGAGTTTCTTTTGGGAGGAGAGTATCTCCGTTCCGATTCACTATTCCTTCTTTACTGCATCACTCGCTCCCTCCCATTGACGAATTAACACTGAAATTGAGTCGCTATTGAATACTGTGTGTTCTATGACTTCTCCTTCTAAATCGAGGAACGTTTCTACGGAAACGACAATATTTTCTTTAGGGAGACGAGTATCCCCTTTCCGATGCACTATTCCATCTTTACTGCATCCCTCGCCCCTCACACTGACGAATTAACACGAAAGTGGTGTCGCTATGAAGTAGTATTGGTTCTATGACTTCTCCTTCTAAATCGAGTAACGTTTCTATGGAAACGACAAGAGTTTCTTTTGGGAGGAGAGTTTCTCCGTTCCGATTCAATATTCCTTCTTTACTGCATCCCTCGGTCCCTCCCATTGACGAATTAACACTGAAATTGAGTCGCTATGGAATACTATGTGTTCTATAACTTCTCCTTCTAAATCGAGGAACGTTTCTACGGAAACGACAATATTTTCTTTGGGAGGCGAGTATCCCCTTTCCGATGCACTATTCCGTCTTTACTGCATCCCTCGCCCCTCACACTGACGAATTAACACGGAAGTGGTGACGCTATGAAATACTATTGGTTCTATTACTTCTCCTTCTAAATCGAGTAACGTTTCTATGGAAACGACAAGAGTTTCTTTTGGGAGGAGAGTATCTCCGTTCCGATTCACTATTCCTTCTTTACTGCATCCCTCGCTCCCTCCCATTCACGAATTAACACTGAAATTGAGTCGCTATGAAATACTATGTGTTCTATAACTTCTCCTTCTAAATCGAGGAACGTTTCTACGGAAACGACAATATTTTCTTTTGTTAGGCGAGTATCCCCTTTCCGATGCACTACTCCATCTTTACTGCATCCCTCGCCCCTCACACTGACGAATTAACACGTAAGTGGTGTCGCTATGAAATACTATTGGTTCTATGACTTCTCCTTCTAAATCGAGTAACGTCTCTATGGAAACGACAAGAGTTTCTTTTGGGAGGAGAGTATCTCCGTTCCGATTCACTATTCCTTCTTTACTGCATCCCTCGCTCCCTCCCATTGACGAATTAACACTGAAATTAAGTCGCTATGGAATACTATGTGTTCTACGACTTCTCCTTCTAAATCGAGGAACGTTTCTACGGAAACGACAATATTTTCTTTTGGGAGGCGAGTATCCCCTTTCCGATGCACTATTCCATCTGTACTGCATCCCTCGCCCCTCACACTGACGAATTAACACGGAAGTGGTGTCGCAATGAAATACTATTGGTTCTATGACTTCTCCTTCTAAATCGAGTAACGATTCTATGGAAACGACAAGAGTTTCTTTTGGGAGGAGAGAATCTCCGTTCCGATTCACAATTCCTTCTTTACTTCATCCCTCGCTCCCTCCCATTGACGAATTAACACAGAAATTGAGTCGCTATGGAATACTATGTGTTCTATGACTTCTCCTTCTAAATCGAGGAACGTTTCTACGGAAACGACAATATTTTCTTTTGGGAGGCGAGTATCGCCTTTCCGATGCACTATTCCATCTTTACTGCATTCCTCGCCCCTCACATTGACGAATTAACACGGAAGTGGTGTCGCTATGAAATACTATTGGTTCTATGACTTCTCCTTCTAAATCGAGTAACGTTTCTATGGAAACGACAAGAGTTTCTTTTGGGAGGAGAGTATCTCCGTTCCGATTCACTATTCCTTCTTTACTGCATCCCTCGCTCCCTCCCATTGACGAATTAACACTGAAATTGAGTCGCAATGGAATACTATGTATTCTATAACTTCTCCTTCTAAATCGAGGAACGTTTCTACGGAAACGACAATATTTTCTTTTGGGAGGCGAGTATCCCCTTTCCGATGCACTATTCCATCTTAACTGCATCCCTCGCCCCTCACACTGACGAATTAACACGGAAGTGGTGTCGCTATGAAATACTATTGGTTCTATGACTTATCCTTCTAAATCGAGTAACGTTTCTATGGAAACGACAAGAGTTTCTTTTGGGAGGAGAGTATCTCCGTTCCGATTCACTATTCCATCTTTACTGCATCCCTCGCCCCTCACACTGACGAATTAACACGCAAGTGGTGTCGCTATGAAATACTATTGGTTCTACGACTTCTCCTTCTAAATCGAGTAACGTTTCTATTTAAACGACAAGAGTTTCTTTTGGGAGGAGAGTATCTCCGTTCCGATTCACTATTCCTTCTTTACTGCATCCCTCGCTCCCTCCCATTGACGAATTAACACTGAAATTGAGTGGCTATGGAATACTATGTGTTCTATGACTTCTCCTTCTAAATCGAGGAACGTTTCTACGGAAACGACAATATTTTCTTTTGGGAGGCGAGTATCCCCTTTCCGATGCACTATTCCGTCTTTACTGCATCCCTCGCCCCTCACACTGACGAATTAACACGGAAGTGGTGTCGCTATGAAATACTATTGGTTCTATGACTTCTCCTTCTAAATCGAGTAACGTTTCTATGGAAACGACAAGAGTTTCTTTTGGGAGGAGAGTATCTCCGTTCCGATTCACTATTCCTTCTTTACTGCATCCCTCGCTCCCTCCCATTGACGAATTAACACTGAAATTGAGTCGCTATGGAATACTATGTGTTCTATGACTTCTCCTTCTAAATCGAGGAACGTTTCTACGGAAACGACAATATTTTCTTTTGGGAGGCGAGTATCCCCTTTCCGATGCACTATTCCATCTTTACTGCATCCCTCGCCCCTCACACTGACGAATTAACACGGAAGTGGTGTCGCTATGAAATACTATTGGTTCTATGACTTCTCCTTCTAAATCGAGTAACGTTTCTATGGAAACGACAAGAGTTTCTTTTGGGAGGAGAGTATCTCCGTTCCGATTCACTATTCCTTTTTTACTGCATCCCTCGCTCCCTCCCATTGACGAATTAACACTGAAATTGAGTCGCTATGGAATACTATGTGTTCTATGATTTCTCCTTCTAAATCGAGGAACGTTTCTACGGAAACGACAATATTTTCTTTTGGGAGGCGAGTATCCCCTTTCCGATGCACTATTCCATCTTTACTGCATCCCTCGCCCCTCACACTGACGAATTAACACGGAAGTGGTGACGCTATGAAATACTATTGGTTCTATGACTTCTCCTTCTAAATCGAGTAACGTTTCTATGGAAACGACAAGAGTTTCTTTTGGGAGGAGAGTATCTCCGTTCCGATTCACTATTCCTTCTTTACTGCATCACTCGCTCCCTCCCATTGACGAATTAACACTGAAATTGAGTCGCTATTGAATACTGTGTGTTCTATGACTTCTCCTTCTAAATCGAGGAACGTTTCTACGGAAACGGCAATATTTTTTTTTGGGAGGCGAGTATCCCCTTTCCGATGCACTATTCCATCTTTACTGCATCCCTCGCCCCTCACACTGACGAATTAACACGAAAGTGGTGTCGCTATGAAGTAGTATTGGTTCTATGACTTCTCCTTCTAAATCGAGTAACGTTTCTATGGAAACGACAAGAGTTTCTTTTGGGAGGAGAGTTTCTCCGTTCCGATTCAATATTCCTTCTTTACTGCATCCCTCGGTCCCTCCCATTGACGAATTAACACTGAAATTGAGTCGCTATGGAATACTATGTGTTCTATAACTTCTCCTTCTAAATCGAGGAACGTTTCTACGGAAACGACAATATTTTCTGTTGGGAGGCGAGTATCCCCTTTCCGATGCACTATTCCGTCTTTACTGCATCCCTCGCCCCTCACACTGACGAATTAACACGGAAGTGGTGACGCTATGAAATACTATTGGTTCTATTACTTCTCCTTCTAAATCGAGTAACGTTTCTATGGAAACGACAAGAGTTTCTTTTGGGAGGAGAGTATCTCCGTTCCGATTCACTATTCCTTCTTTACTGCATCCCTCGCTCCCTCCCATTCACGAATTAACACTGAAATTGAGTCGCTATGAAATACTATGTGTTCTATAACTTCTCCTTCTAAATCGAGGAACGTTTCTACGGAAACGACAATATTTTCTTTTGTTAGGCGAGTATCCCCTTTCCGATGCACTACTCCATCTTTACTGCATCCCTCGCCCCTCACACTGACGAATTAACACGTAAGTGGTGTCGCTATGAAATACTATTGGTTCTATGACTTCTCCTTCTAAATCGAGTAACGTCTCTATGGAAACGACAAGAGTTTCTTTTGGGAGGAGAGTATCTCCGTTCCGATTCACTATTCCTTCTTTACTGCATCCCTCGCTCCCTCCCATTGACGAATTAACACTGAAATTAAGTCGCTATGGAATACTATGTGTTCTACGACTTCTCCTTCTAAATCGAGGAACGTTTCTACGGAAACGACAATATTTTCTTTTGGGAGGCGAGTATCCCCTTTCCGATGCACTATTCCATCTGTACTGCATCCCTCGCCCCTCACACTGACGAATTAACACGGAAGTGGTGTCGCAATGAAATACTATTGGTTCTATGACTTCTCCTTCTAAATCGAGTAACGATTCTATGGAAACGACAAGAGTTTCTTTTGGGAGGAGAGAATCTCCGTTCCGATTCACAATTCCTTCTTTACTGCATCCCTCGCTCCCTCCCATTGACGAATTAACACAGAAATTGAGTCGCTATGGAATACTATGTGTTCTATGACTTCTCCTTCTAAATCGAGGAACGTTTCTACGGAAACGACAATATTTTCTTTTGGGAGGCGAGTATCGCCTTTCCGATGCACTATTCCATCTTTACTGCATTCCTCGCCCCTCACATTGACGAATTAACACGGAAATGGTGTCGCTATGAAATACTATTGGTTCTATGACTTCTCCTTCTAAATCGAGTAACGTTTCTATGGAAACGACAAGAGTTTCTTTTGGGAGGAGAGTATCTCCGTTCCGATTCACTATTCCTTCTTTACTGCATCCCTCGCTCCCTCCCATTGACGAATTAACACTGAAATTGAGTCGCAATGGAATACTATGTATTCTATAACTTCTCCTTCTAAATCGAGGAACGTTTCTACGGAAACGACAATATTTTCTTTTGGGAGGCGAGTATCCCCTTTCCGATGCACTATTCCATCTTAACTGCATCCCTCGCCCCTCACACTGACGAATCAACACGGAAGTGGTGTCGCTATGAAATACTATTGGTTCTATGACTTATCCTTCTAAATCGAGTAACGTTTCTATGGAAACGACAAGAGTTTCTTTTGGGAGGAGAGTATCTCCGTTCCGATTCACTATTCCTTCTTTACTGCATCCCTCGCACCCTCCCATTGACGAATTAACACTGAAATTGAGTCGCTATGAAATACTATGTGTGCTATAACTTCTCCTTCTAAATCGAGGAACGTTTCTACGGAAACGACAATATTTTCTTTTGTTAGGCGAGTATCCCCTTTCCGATGCACTACTCCATCTTTACTGCATCCCTCGCCCCTCACACTGACGAATTAACACGTAAGTGGTGTCGCTATGAAATACTATTGGTTCTATGACTTCTCCTTCTAAATCGAGTAACGTCTCTATGGAAACGAGAAGAGTTTCTTTTGGGAGGAGAGTATCTCCGTTCCGATTCACTATTCCTTCTTTACTGCATCCCTCGCTCCCTCCCATTGACGAATTAACACTGAAATTAAGTCGCTATGGAATACTATGTGTTCTACGACTTCTCCTTCTAAATCGAGGAACGTTTCTACGGAAACGACAATATTTTCTTTTGGGAGGCGAGTATCCCCTTTCCGATGCACTATTCCATCTGTACAGCATCCCTCGCCCCTCACACTGACGAATTAACACGGAAGTGGTGTCGCTATGAAATACTATTGGTTCTATGACTTCTCCTTCTAAATCGAGTAACGTTTCTATGGAAACGACAAGAGTTTCTTTTGCTAGGAGAGTATCTCCGTACCGATTCACTATTCCTTCTTTACTGCATCCCTCGCTCCCTCCCATTGACGAATTAACACTGAAATTGAGTCGCTATGGAATACTATGTGTTCTATGACTTCTCCTTCTAAATCGAGGAACGTTTCTACGGAAACGACAATATTTTCTTTTTGGAGGCGAGTATCCCCTTTCCGATGCACTATTCCATCTTTACTGCATCCCTCGCCCCTCACACTGACGAATTAACACGGAAGTGGTGTCGCTATGAAATACTATTGGTTCTATGACTTCTCCTTCTAAATCGAGTAACGTTTCTATGGAAACGACAAGAGTTTCTTTTGGGAGGAGAGTATCTCCGTTCCGATTCACTATTCCTTCTTTACTGCATCCCTCGCTCCCTCCCATTGACGAATTAACACTGAAATTGAATCGCTATGGAATACTATGTGCTCTATGACTTCTCCTACTAAATCGAGGAACGTTTCTACGAAAACGACAATATTTTCTTTTGGGAGGCGAGTATCCCCTTTCCGATGCACTATTCCATCTTTACTGCATCCCTCGCCCCTCACACTGACGAATTAACACGGAAGTGGTGTCGCTATGAAATACTATTGGTTCTATGACTTCTCCTTCTAAATCGAGTAACGTTTCTATGGAAACGACAAGAGTTTCTTTTGGGAGGAGAGTATCTCCGTTCCGATTCACTATTCCTTCTTTACTGCATCCCTCGCTCCCTCCCATTGACGAATTAACACTGAAATTGAGTCGCAATGGAATACTATGTATTCTATAACTTCTCCTTCTAAATCGAGGAACGTTTCTACGGAAACGACAATATTTTCTTTTGGGAGGCGAGTATCCCCTTTCCGATGCACTATTCCATCTTAACTGCATCCCTCGCCCCTCACACTGACGAATTAACACGGAAGTGGTGTCGCTATGAAATACTATTGGTTCTATGACTTATCCTTCTAAATCGAGTAACGTTTCTATGGAAACGACAAGAGTTTCTTTTGGGAGGAGAGTATCTCCGTTCCGATTCACTATTCCATCTTTACTGCATCCCTCGCCCCTCACACTGACGAATTAACACGCAAGTGGTGTCGCTATGAAATACTATTGGTTCTACGACTTCTCCTTCTAAATCGAGTAACGTTTCTATTTAAACGACAAGAGTTTCTTTTGGGAGGAGAGTATCTCCGTTCCGATTCACTATTCCTTCTTTACTGCATCCCTCGCTCCCTCCCATTGACGAATTAACACTGAAATTGAGTGGCTATGGAATACTATGTGTTCTATGACTTCTCCTTCTAAATCGAGGAACGTTTCTACGGAAACGACAATATTTTCTTTTGGGAGGCGAGTATCCCCTTTCCGATGCACTATTCCGTCTTTACTGCATCCCTCGCCCCTCACACTGACGAATTAACACGGAAGTGGTGTCGCTATGAAATACTATTGGTTCTATGACTTCTCCTTCTAAATCGAGTAACGTTTCTATGGAAACGACAAGAGTTTCTTTTGGGAGGAGAGTATCTCCGTTCCGATTCACTATTCCTTCTTTACTGCATCCCTCGCTCCCTCCCATTGACGAATTAACACTGAAATTGAGTCGCTATGGAATACTATGTGTTCTATGACTTCTCCTTCTAAATCGAGGAACGTTTCTACGGAAACGACAATATTTTCTTTTGGGAGGCGAGTATCCCCTTTCCGATGCACTATTCCATCTTTACTGCATCCCTCGCCCCTCACACTGACGAATTAACACGGAAGTGGTGTCGCTATGAAATACTATTGGTTCTATGACTTCTCCTTCTAAATCGAGTAACGTTTCTATGGAAACGACAAGAGTTTCTTTTGGGAGGAGAGTATCTCCGTTCCGATTCACTATTCCTTTTTTACTGCATCCCTCGCTCCCTCCCATTGACGAATTAACACTGAAATTGAGTCGCTATGGAATACTATGTGTTCTATGATTTCTCCTTCTAAATCGAGGAACGTTTCTACGGAAACGACAATATTTTCTTTTGGGAGGCGAGTATCCCCTTTCCGATGCACTATTCCATCTTTACTGCATCCCTCGCCCCTCACACTGACGAATTAACACGGAAGTGGTGTCGCTATGAAATACTATTGGTTCTATGACTTCTCCTTCTAAATCGAGTAACGTTTCTATGGAAACGACAAGAGTTTCTTTTGGGAGGAGAGTATCTCCGTTCCGATTCACTATTCCTTCTTTACTGCATCACTCGCTCCCTCCCATTGACGAATTAACACTGAAATTGAGTCGCTATTGAATACTGTGTGTTCTATGACTTCTCCTTCTAAATCGAGGAACGTTTCTACGGAAACGGCAATATTTTTTTTTGGGAGGCGAGTATCCCCTTTCCGATGCACTATTCCATCTTTACTGCATCCCTCGCCCCTCACACTGACGAATTAACACGAAAGTGGTGTCGCTATGAAGTAGTATTGGTTCTATGACTTCTCCTTCTAAATCGAGTAACGTTTCTATGGAAACGACAAGAGTTTCTTTTGGGAGGAGAGTTTCTCCGTTCCGATTCAATATTCCTTCTTTACTGCATCCCTCGGTCCCTCCCATTGACGAATTAACACTGAAATTGAGTCGCTATGGAATACTATGTGTTCTATAACTTCTCCTTCTAAATCGAGGAACGTTTCTACGGAAACGACAATATTTTCTGTTGGGAGGCGAGTATCCCCTTTCCGATGCACTATTCCGTCTTTACTGCATCCCTCGCCCCTCACACTGACGAATTAACACGGAAGTGGTGACGCTATGAAATACTATTGGTTCTATTACTTCTCCTTCTAAATCGAGTAACGTTTCTATGGAAACGACAAGAGTTTCTTTTGGGAGGAGAGTATCTCCGTTCCGATTCACTATTCCTTCTTTACTGCATCCCTCGCTCCCTCCCATTCACGAATTAACACTGAAATTGAGTCGCTATGAAATACTATGTGTTCTATAACTTCTCCTTCTAAATCGAGGAACGTTTCTACGGAAACGACAATATTTTCTTTTGTTAGGCGAGTATCCCCTTTCCGATGCACTACTCCATCTTTACTGCATCCCTCGCCCCTCACACTGACGAATTAACACGTAAGTGGTGTCGCTATGAAATACTATTGGTTCTATGACTTCTCCTTCTAAATCGAGTAACGTCTCTATGGAAACGACAAGAGTTTCTTTTGGGAGGAGAGTATCTCCGTTCCGATTCACTATTCCTTCTTTACTGCATCCCTCGCTCCCTCCCATTGACGAATTAACACTGAAATTAAGTCGCTATGGAATACTATGTGTTCTACGACTTCTCCTTCTAAATCGAGGAACGTTTCTACGGAAACGACAATATTTTCTTTTGGGAGGCGAGTATCCCCTTTCCGATGCACTATTCCATCTGTACTGCATCCCTCGCCCCTCACACTGACGAATTAACACGGAAGTGGTGTCGCAATGAAATACTATTGGTTCTATGACTTCTCCTTCTAAATCGAGTAACGATTCTATGGAAACGACAAGAGTTTCTTTTGGGAGGAGAGAATCTCCGTTCCGATTCACAATTCCTTCTTTACTGCATCCCTCGCTCCCTCCCATTGACGAATTAACACAGAAATTGAGTCGCTATGGAATACTATGTGTTCTATGACTTCTCCTTCTAAATCGAGGAACGTTTCTACGGAAACGACAATATTTTCTTTTGGGAGGCGAGTATCGCCTTTCCGATGCACTATTCCATCTTTACTGCATTCCTCGCCCCTCACATTGACGAATTAACACGGAAATGGTGTCGCTATGAAATACTATTGGTTCTATGACTTCTCCTTCTAAATCGAGTAACGTTTCTATGGAAACGACAAGAGTTTCTTTTGGGAGGAGAGTATCTCCGTTCCGATTCACTATTCCTTCTTTACTGCATCCCTCGCTCCCTCCCATTGACGAATTAACACTGAAATTGAGTCGCAATGGAATACTATGTATTCTATAACTTCTCCTTCTAAATCGAGGAACGTTTCTACGGAAACGACAATATTTTCTTTTGGGAGGCGAGTATCCCCTTTCCGATGCACTATTCCATCTTAACTGCATCCCTCGCCCCTCACACTGACGAATCAACACGGAAGTGGTGTCGCTATGAAATACTATTGGTTCTATGACTTATCCTTCTAAATCGAGTAACGTTTCTATGGAAACGACAAGAGTTTCTTTTGGGAGGAGAGTATCTCCGTTCCGATTCACTATTCCTTCTTTACTGCATCCCTCGCACCCTCCCATTGACGAATTAACACTGAAATTGAGTCGCTATGAAATACTATGTGTGCTATAACTTCTCCTTCTAAATCGAGGAACGTTTCTACGGAAACGACAATATTTTCTTTTGTTAGGCGAGTATCCCCTTTCCGATGCACTACTCCATCTTTACTGCATCCCTCGCCCCTCACACTGACGAATTAACACGTAAGTGGTGTCGCTATGAAATACTATTGGTTCTATGACTTCTCCTTCTAAATCGAGTAACGTCTCTATGGAAACGAGAAGAGTTTCTTTTGGGAGGAGAGTATCTCCGTTCCGATTCACTATTCCTTCTTTACTGCATCCCTCGCTCCCTCCCATTGACGAATTAACACTGAAATTAAGTCGCTATGGAATACTATGTGTTCTACGACTTCTCCTTCTAAATCGAGGAACGTTTCTACGGAAACGACAATATTTTCTTTTGGGAGGCGAGTATCCCCTTTCCGATGCACTATTCCATCTGTACAGCATCCCTCGCCCCTCACACTGACGAATTAACACGGAAGTGGTGTCGCTATGAAATACTATTGGTTCTATGACTTCTCCTTCTAAATCGAGTAACGTTTCTATGGAAACGACAAGAGTTTCTTTTGCTAGGAGAGTATCTCCGTACCGATTCACTATTCCTTCTTTACTGCATCCCTCGCTCCCTCCCATTGACGAATTAACACTGAAATTGAGTCGCTATGGAATACTATGTGTTCTATGACTTCTCCTTCTAAATCGAGGAACGTTTCTACGGAAACGACAATATTTTCTTTTTGGAGGCGAGTATCCCCTTTCCGATGCACTATTCCATCTTTACTGCATCCCTCGCCCCTCACACTGACGAATTAACACGGAAGTGGTGTCGCTATGAAATACTATTGGTTCTATGACTTCTCCTTCTAAATCGAGTAACGTTTCTATGGAAACGACAAGAGTTTCTTTTGGGAGGAGAGTATCTCCGTTCCGATTCACTATTCCTTCTTTACTGCATCCCTCGCTCCCTCCCATTGACGAATTAACACTGAAATTGAATCGCTATGGAATACTATGTGCTCTATGACTTCTCCTACTAAATCGAGGAACGTTTCTACGAAAACGACAATATTTTCTTTTGGGAGGCGAGTATCCCCTTTCCGATGCACTATTCCATCTTTACTGCATCCCTCGCCCCTCACACTGACGAATTAACACGGAAGTGGTGTCGCTATGAAATACTATTGGTTCTACGACTTCTCCTTCTAAATCGAGTAACGTTTCTATTTAAACGACAAGAGTTTCTTTTGGGAGGAGAGTATCTCCGTTCCGATTCACTATTCCTTCTTTACTGCATCCCTCGCTCCCTCCCATTGACGAATTAACACTGAAATTGAGTGGCTATGGAATACTATGTGTTCTATGACTTCTCCTTCTAAATCGAGGAACGTTTCTACGGAAACGACAATATTTTCTTTTGGGAGGCGAGTATCCCCTTTCCGATGCACTATTCCATCTTTACTGCATCCCTCGCCCCTCACACTGACGAATTAACACGGAAGTGGTGTCGCTATGAAATACTATTGGTTCTATGACTTCTCCTTCTAAATCGAGTAACGTTTCTATGGAAACGACAAGAGTTTCATTTGGGAGGAGAGTATCTCCGTTCCGATTCACTATTCCTTCTTTACTGCATCCCTCGCTCCCTCCCATTGACGAATTAACACTGAAATTGAGTCGCTATGGAATACTATGTGTTCTATGACTTCTCCTTCTAAATCGAGGGACGTTTCTACGGAAACGACAATATTTTCTTTTGGGAGGCGAGTATCCCCTTTCCGATGCACTATTCCATCTTTACTGCATCCCTCGCCCCTCACACTGACGAATTAACACGGAAGTGGTGTCGCTATGAAATACTATTGGTTCTATGACTTCTCCTTCTAAATCGAGTAACGTTTCTATGGAAACGACAAGAGTTTCTTTTGGGAGGAGAGTATCTCCGTTCCGATTCACTATTCCTTTTTTACTGCATCCCTCGCTCCCTCCCATTGACGAATTAACACTGAAATTGAGTCGCTATGGAATACTATGTGTTCTATGATTTCTCCTTCTAAATCGAGGAACGTTTCTACGGAAACGACAATATTTTCTTTTGGGAGGCGAGTATCCCCTTTCCGATGCACTATTCCATCTTTACTGCATCCCTCGCCCCTCACACTGACGAATTAACACGGAAGTGGTGTCGCTATGAAATACTATTGGTTCTATGACTTCTCCTTCTAAATCGAGTAACGTTTCTATGGAAACGACAAGAGTTTCTTTTGGGAGGAGAGTATCTCCGTTCCGATTCACTATTCCTTCTTTACTGCATCACTCGCTCCCTCCCATTGACGAATTAACAGTGAAATTGAGTCGCTATTGAATACTGAGTGTTCTATGACTTCTCCTTCTAAATCGAGGAACGTTTCTACGGAAACGACAATATTTTCTTTAGGGAGACGAGTATCCCCTTTCCGATGCACTATTCCATCTTTACTGCATCCCTCGCCCCTCACACTGACGAATTAACACGAAAGTGGTGTCGCTATGAAGTAGTATTGGTTCTATGACTTCTCCTTCTAAATCGAGTAACGTTTCTATGGAAACGACAAGAGTTTCTTTTGGGAGGAGAGTTTCTCCGTTCCGATTCAATATTCCTTCTTTACTGCATCCCTCGGTCCCTCCCATTGACGAATTAACACTGAAATTGAGTCGCTATGGAATACTATGAGTTCTATAACTTCTCCTTCTAAATCGAGGAACGTTTCTACGGAAACGACAATATTTTCTTTTGGGAGGCGAGTATCCCCTTTCCGATGCACTATTCCGTCTTTACTGCATCCCTCGCCCCTCACACTGACGAATTAACACGGAAGTGGTGACGCTATGAAATACTATTGGTTCTATTACTTCTCCTTCTAAATCGAGTAACGTTTCTATGGAAACGACAAGAGTTTCTTTTGGGAGGAGAGTATCTCCGTTCCGATTCACAATTCCTTCTTTACTGCATCCCTCGCTCCCTCCCATTGACGAATTAACACTGAAATTGAGTCGCTATGGAATACTATGTGTTCTATGACTTCTCCTTCTAAATCGAGGAACGTTTCTACGGAAACGACAATATTTTCTTTTGGGAGGCGAGTATCCCCTTTCCGATGCACTATTCCATCTTTACTGCATTCCTCGCCCCTCACATTGACGAATTAACACGGAAGTGGTGTCGCTATGAAATACTATTGGTTCTATGACTTCTCCTTCTAAATCGAGTAACGTTTCTATGGAAACGACAAGAGTTTCTTTTGGGAGGAGAGTATCTCCGTTCCGATTCACTATTCCTTCTTTACTACATCCCTCGCTCCCTCCCATTGACGAATTAACACTGAAATTGAGTCGCTATGGAATACTATGTATTCAATAACTTCTCCTTCTAAATCGAGGAACGTTTCTACGGAAACGACAATATTTTCTTTTGGGAGGCGAGTATCCCCTTTCCGATGCACTATTCCATCTTAACTGCATCCCTCGCCCCTCACACTGACGAATTAACACGGAAGTGGTGTCGCTATGAAATACTATTGGTTCTATGACTTATCCTTCTAAATCGAGTAACGTTTCTATGGAAACGACAAGAGTTTCTTTTGGGAGGAGAGTATCTCCGTTCCGATTCACTATTCCTTCGTTACTGCATCCCTCGCTCCCTCCCATTGACGAATTAACACTGAAATTGAGTCGCTATGAAATACTATGTGTTCTATAACTTCTCCTTTTAAATCGAGGAACGTTGCTACGGAAACGACAATATTTTCTTTTGTTAGGCGAGTATCCCCTTTCCGATGCACTACTCCATCTTTACTGCATCCCTCGCCCCTCACACTGACGAATTAACACGTAAGTGGTGTCGCTATGAAATACTATTGGTTCTATGACTTCTCCTTCTAAATCGAGTAACGTCTCTATGGAAACGACAAGAGTTTCTTTTGGGAGGAGAGTATCTCCGTTCCGATTCACTATTCCTTCTTTACTGCATCCCTCGCTCCCTCCCACTGACGAATTAACACTGAAATTAAGTCGCTATGGAATACTATGTGTTCTACGACTTCACCTTCTAAATCGAGGAACGTTTCTACGGAAACGACAATATTTTCTTTTGGGAGGCGAGTATCCCCTTTCCGATGCACTATTCCATCTGTACTGCATCCCTCGCCCCTCACACTGACGAATTAACACGGAAGTGGTGTCGCTATGAAATACTATTGGTTCTATGACTTCTCCTTCTAAATCGAGTAACGTTTCTATGGAAACGACAAGAGTTTCTTTTGCTAGGAGAGTATCTCCTTTCCGATTCACTATTCCTTCTTTACTGCATCCCTCGCTCCCTCCCATTGACGAATTAACACTGAAATTGAGTCGCTATGGAATACTATGTGTTCTATGACTTCTCCTTCTAAATCGAGGAACGTTTCTACGGAAACGACAATATTTTCTTTTGGGAGGCGAGTATCCCCTTTCCGATGCACTATTCCATCTTTACTGCATCCCTCGAACCTCACACTGACGAATTAACACGGAAGTGGTGTCGCTATGAAATACTATTGGTTCTATGACATCTCCTTCTAAATCGAGTAGCGTTTCTATGGAAACGACAAGAGTTTCTTTGGGGAGGAGAGTATCTCCGTTCCGATTCACTATTCCTTCTTTACTGCATCCCTCGCTCCCTCCCATTGACGAATTAACACTGAAATTGAGTCGCTATGGAATACTATGTGTTCTATGACTTCTCCTTCTAAATCGAGGAACGTTTCTACGGAAACGACAATATTTTCTTTTGGGAGGCGAGTATCCCCTTTCCGATGCACTATTCCTTCTTTACTGCATCCCTCGCCCCTCACATTGACGAATTAACACGGAAGTGGTGTCGCTATGAAATACTATTGGTTCTATGACTTCTCCTTCTAAATCGAGTAACGTTTCTATGGAAACGACAAGAGTTTCTTTTGGGAGGAAAGTATCTCCGTTCCGATTCACTATTCCTTCTTTACTGCATCCCTCGCTCCCTCCCATTGACGAATTAACACTGAAATTGAGTCGCTATGAAATACTATGTGTTCTATAACTTCTCCTTCTAAATCGAGGAACGTTTCTACGGAAACGACAATATTTTCTTTTGTTAGGCGAGTATCCCCTTTCCGATGCACTACTCCATCTTTACTGCATCCCTCGCCCCTCACACTGACGAATTAACACGGAAGTGGTGGCGCTATGAAATACTATTGGTTCTATGACTTCTCCTTCTAAATCGAGTAACGTTTCTATGGAAACGACAAGAGTTTCTTTTGGGCGGA